>NC_089873.1:124717500-125042500 GCF_040182565.1 Anser cygnoides | reverse complement strand
CTTTCTGGAACCAGAGAGAGTTGTTTATCGTGTTACACAAGCTTTTTGTTGTTGTTGGTGGTGGTGGTGATGTTTTTGTTTTGTTATAAGAATGTTCTTTTCAGGCAAGAAAGGACACTTTATCATGTTTCTTCAAAATGTAAAGTAAGGATTTATTACTTCATTTTTATTTATGGTGCATCTTGGTTAATAAAATGACACATTTACAAAGATAGTATAATTAGGATAAGCAAATGACTTAGTAGGAAATTTCTTGCTCTTGTGTAAGTCCTAATACTTAACGCTTAGTTCGCATATCAACTTGTTGCCTCTCTTTCATTTTCTTGTATTTGATGTAGTCTCTGTATTTGAAGTACTGCTTTTAAACTGTTGTGTAATTCAAATTTCCTCCATGATGAAAGAGCCTTAATATGGGAAGATTTTTATAACTGTTGTATACCAGCATAACTTCTGTTCCTATATGAAAATAGCTATGATAGCATAAAGCACCATTCAATAAAAAATGAATCCCCACTAGGAGGTTTAGCTGTAATATCAAAGATAAATCAATGCTACGTTTTAGTGTAAAAAGCTATAGGAGAGATGGACACATAACTACTTTGTTTCTTTCTTCTCCCTGTGCTGATAGATTGAACTAAATGTTTTGCCAAAATACCATGCTGACTGACTTCCAGTCTTTGCTTTGCTCTCTCATTCACTGTTAAATGGCAGTCCCAAAGCAGGATGTGCTGCCTTCACAGGAGGAGGCATTGAGAGGCACAGCTATGGAGTTCCTCAGGCAGGAGTCAGCAGTGCTCAGGGGAGTTGGAGAGCTAAGTAAAAACAATGGGGAGCCTGTCATCTCATAGAGGGCAAAAGACAAATGCTTCGTGTGAAAGAAAGGAAGAAAACAAAAGACTGTCACTGACTAATTATATTAAAGGAAGCAATATGTAAAAATGTTGCTGTCTGAAGCAGATCAACTAGTACTGGGAATTCCCACAAAGAATCCTGTACATAGTATCATCTACTTTTCTGTATATGACTTTCCCCCTTCTCCACCCCCGCCCTCAACTAACATGTAGCTATTTGATTTTGATTCATGAAGGCGAAATTTCTTGCTGTAGGTCAACATATTTAAAATTCTATAAATAAAATATGCTTTTCAGCATTCTGGAGAAATAAAAAGAATGGTCATGCATATTAAATCCCTTGCAAGAACTTCAGGCTCAGTTTTTTGATCAGTTTAAGTAGACAGCATATACATTTAGAGATTATTTTCAGTAGTGTGAGGAGCAGGAATAACCATCATTTTAAACAAACAAACAAACAAAAAAAACATGGATATACTCTGTACTCTATTTAGAATAAAAAGAAAGCAAACATTTGTATTTCATCATTACCATTAGCCTCACCCAGCAAAGATTTCTTCAAAATGTATGTATAACTTACTGTTTGCTTTTAGTTGGGAAAAAAAAAAATAATAATAATAATAAAAAAAATCAGGTCATTGAATTAGATATTTTAGAAATTTTTGACATATCTCCCCCATCAACAGTTATATCAAATAGCATACTTGTTTATCTTGTTTAAAACTTATCTCTGTGTAGATTCTATTCTATGTAGATTTTTCTGTTTTCCGGTTGATTCTCCTTAATAGCTTGTTCCTGTTATCACCTATTACGCTCTTTAAATTCATAAAATAATCCTGTGGGATTTGAAGCTGGTTCAGGAGAACAGTGTCCACTGGTGCTCTGTCTATTAAAAGCTCATAGGTAAAATATGAGTTTTATGCTGTTCAATTTACACTTAGACATGCTAGGCATCTTCTTGATCTTTCACAACCTTACTTAGAATACTACATGATGATATTACAAGGTAAAAATTGGGATGATATTCCCATAAGCAGAGGGCTTTAGGATGAACAAGTTTTTAGGAAACTTGAAACTCTTAAATAAATAGCCTTTTAGAAATGCCACTATGAGAGTAACATCTATAAGCATGTTTAAGTTTCAGAAGCCTTTCTTTCCTTTTCAGGGCATTCAAGGCATTTAGATGTCTTGGAATTAAGAATCAACAGTGTTTAAAGCAGATGCTTTCCAATTGGTTAGAGAGAATCCAGGAAGCTGAATGTAATTCTCATGTACGTGTGCTGAAGGTAACTCAGAATAAGTATAGCCATTAGTAGACTTTCAGGACATATGGCAAAAGAGTAGAATATTGTAAAACTTTCTTCTGCTTTCCTAGTTTATTTCCCATTAGTGGATATACTGTGTCATCTGTTGGTATTTTCTCTTATTTGGTATTCCTGTTAGTATGTGTGTACATTCATACTTATTAGTATTAGTTAGCTTTTAAGTACGGGGACTGAATAATGTACTACAGTAAATACTGTATGCAGAAAAGTATATGTGCATTTACTAATAGAGAAAATGAATAAGTAAAAAGCTACAATTTGGATAGAAATATTTCATTTTCTTAAGCATGTGTAACCAAAGAAGTACCAAAGTATGGAGAAGGCTAAACTGAGGTGCACTTTTATAAAAGGGACTTACCACTCTCAGTCATTATTTTACCACCAGCTATTTTGCAGAGGGACACACAGGTGACTAATATGACAGGATGGAAAAAAAAAAAAAAAAGAGGAAAAAACAACAACACACACACACAAATGACGTGAGGGACAGATGTGAATTTATGGCCAAGGTTTGGGAATAGGAAGAAGAAAACTCATGGTAGATCACATCAAGTCATTTGTGAAACTACATCCCAAGATGTATGGAAACAAAAAGTTATCTTCTTAGGACCCATCATAATTTAGTGAGATGGTATTTTTACATGTTATTTTACATTTTTACATGTTACTTCATAAATTAGTATGGCTGTACTTTTCAATTATCTGAACACTATCATCTTCGGTTAAATGATGGGAAATAAAAAACTAGAGTTAGGCACATCTCAGAAATGCACTTCTGCAGATCAAAATGGATAATATATTTTGCTTTAATAGTTTGTGTTTCTGAGTGAAACAAAAATGGATCTAAATATAGATACAATATTTGCAACTCAGAGTGCATTTCCAATAGGATAATCTAAGAGCTTAAAAGCACTAAAGATAAAACTTGAAGGTGTAGGAGCTCTGACATTTTCCATTAATAAAAAATCTGGATGCAACTAATAAAAAAGGCAAACTGTTTGGCTTTTCATCTTTATATCAAGAATAGAGTTTCATGACATTTATTTAAGCAATGTCTAAGCCTAGGACTAAGTCTTTTTGCAGTTCCTCTGACTGTGTCCTCTTAAATTCACCAAATAACTAGTTCAGTAGTAATCTGAATATGTTTCTCTAACATATTTTTTTAGTAAATGGCAGTCTTGCCATTCACTGTCGTACTCATTTTTGGCCTTTTCAACCTTAGATATAGCTTCCATTATCAAGACACCATCCAGGTAACATTATTTTAGTCTAGGTTGTGGGTACTTTTGATTCCCTTAGCTAACTTCTTCTATATGTTAAAGACAAGAAGGAAGACAATTTCATTAAATAGCTATGCTCTGTGATGTAAAGCATGGAGGAAAATATTTCCATATTACTATTCTGTATGGATTTGAAGTTAAAATTCTATATCTTGAATTTAAAACAGAGATATACAACATTTATAAATTATTAAAAGCAACCTTGAAGGAAGGATTAAAGATGTAAGGTCTTTGAAAGTATGAAGTGATAAATACACTATTGTGGAGCAGAGCAGGAAGAGGTGAAAGAATAGAGAATAATCTATTGCGCTCTCCTTATAGTCTCATTTCCTCCAGTTTATTAATGCTTAAACTTAGATCCTCATAAAGGGATTACAAGTATGTAACCAAATCTATGCGCAAGACTATATCCATTTAATTTAGTTTTAGTGGAACTTCAGAACAAAAATAATATTTTTCTTCTTCTGCAGAACTTCTGCAGTCTCTGGTCACCTTGCAAATTCCATTGGGGAAAAATACATATATATGTATATATATGTGTTTCATACAAATTAACTATGAATTTAAGAGACCATTGTCACCCAAACCATGGGACCCTCTGTTTAAAAGCCTGATAAACATGAATGAGCATGAAAATGAAAATCTTTCTCAGGAAACAAAATTATTTGAAAAAAAATAAAGCTTTAAGAGTACCTTACTGTTTAATTCCAATATACAACTAATCCCTTCTGGGTATGTTTTCTGCTAGAAGAAGAAAAAAATGCAGAAGAAAAGAATCAAGCATTAAAATATTGCAAAGCCTTCAGCATCATTCAGTATGACGTCTATTAATATAGCTTATGATTACATAAAAGCCCTGAAAATGATAGAATTAAAAAATAATAATTAAATTCTAAGGAGTTAATCAGCTGATCATCAGTGGTTTGAACTTCATTAGGTTCACAAGGGCCCACTTGTCAAGCTTGTCTAGGTCCCTTTGGATGGCATCCCTCCTTCTATTGTATCAACAACACCATTCACTTTGGTGTCATCTGCAAATTTGCTGAGGGTGCACTCAATCCCACAGTCTATATTGTTGATGAAGATATTAAACAGTACTGGTCTCAGGACAGACCCCTGACATACACCATTTGTCACTGGCCTCCACTTGGACATAGTTCCATTGATCACCACTCTCTATGTGTGACCTGCAATCCTTATCCACTGAATAGTGCACCCATCAAGTCCATATCTATCCAATCTGGAGACCAGGATGTCAGGTGGGACCATGTCAAAGGCCTTTCAGAAGTCCAGGTAGATGACATTGATCAGTCTTTCTTTGTCAACTGATGCTGTCACTCCATCGTAGAAAGCCAGCAGATTGATCAGGCATGATATGCCCTTGGTGAAGCCATGCAGGCTGTCTTGGATCACCTCTTTGTCTTGCATATGCCTCGATATTGCTTCCAGGAGGATCTTTTCCAAAATCTTGCCAGGCACAGAGGTGAGGCTCACTGGTCTATAGTTCCCCGGGTCCTTTTCTAGCCTTTTTAAAAATGGGAGTGATGTTTCCCTTTTTCCAGTCACCAGGGACTTCACCTGACTGCCAGGACTTTTCAAATATGACAGAGAGAGGCTTGGCAACTACATCAGCCAATTCCTTCAGGACCCTAGGATGCATGTCATCAGGCTCCATAGACTTGTATGTGTTTAGTTTCATCAGGTGGTCTCGAACCTCCTCTTCACTTAGAGTGGGAGGGACTTTGCTCCTCCAACCTCTATCTATGGGTTCAGGGAAACAAAAGACATGGGAATCCTTACTATCAGTGAAGGCTGAGGCAGAGAAGTTGTTGAGTACCTCAGTCTTCTTCATGTCTATTTTTACCAGTTCACCCTTCTCATACATCAGAGAGGGTATATACTCTCCTTGGCCTTAGCAATCTATCTATAGAATCCCTTCCTGTTATTCTTTACGTCCCTTGCCAAGCTCAGTTCCATCTGTGCCTTGGCTTTCCTTATCCCATCTCTGCATATCCAGACAGCATCCCTGTACTCTTCCCAGGCCACATATTCCTGCTTCTGCTGCCTGTGCATTTCTTTCTTGTGCCTCAGTTTGACCAGCAGGTCCTTGCTCAGCCATCCTGGTTGTCCACCCTCCCTGCCTGCTTTTTTACACAGGGAAATGGAGAGTTCTTGTGCTCTAAGGAAAGCATCCCTAAAGAGTCTCCAGTTCTGCTCAGCTCCTTTGTCCCTCAGGACAGTGTTCCAGGGGATCTTGGTTACTAGGTCTTTAAATAGCCTGAAGTATGCTCTTCGGAAGTTCGGGGTCCTGACTTTGCTCTTTTCCAGGTCCATATTCCTCGAGATCACAAATTCAACCAGGGCATGGTCACTGCAGCCCAGACTGCCTCCAGTCTTTACCTCTCTAATGAGCTCTTCCCCATTGGCGAGCACCAGGTCAAGTAGTTTTTTCTAGTCAAGTTCTGGTTGGTTTGTCTAGTACCTGGACCAGGAATTTATCCTCAATGCACTCCAGGAATCTTCTGGATTGCTTACAGCCTGCTGTGTAGCTTTTCCATCAGACATCTGGGTGGTTGAAGTCCCCCATCAGGATGAGAGTGTGTGAGCGCGATGCTTCTTGTAATTGAAGCAAGAATGTCTCATCCATGGGCTCCCCTTGATCAGGCAGCTTGTAGTAGACCCCAACCACAAGCTGTCATTTATTGATGTGGTCTTTAACTCTCACCAACAAGTTCTCAACCTGTCTGTGGCTGTTTCTCAAAGGCAACTCTTCACAATCAGTTACTTCCCTAATGTAGAGGGCAACAACCCCTCCCTTCCTTCCCTGTCTATCTCTTCTGAAGAGTTTGTAGCCCTCTTTTCTAATGTTTTCTCTTCCCCTGCTCTAATGTGTGGTCCTTCCCACAGGGTGCCACCCTTCCCAAACTGATCGTGTGTGGGCATATGGGTCCGAACCATGGGGCCCATCCATCGAACTGATCCAAAACGGGTCCCCCACAGGCAGGAGCAGATTCCCTGCTCCTGCGTGGGCTCCTCTCCATGGGTTGCAGCTCCGGCCCGGGGCCTGCTCCTGCAGGGGCTCTCCATGGGGTGCAGCCTCCTCCAGGCCACATCCACCTACTCCATATGGGCTCCTCCACAGGCTGCAGCTCCGGCCTGGAGCCTGCTCTCCATGGGCCACAGCCTCCTTCAGGCCACATCTACCTTGAACCGTGTGGATTCCTCCATGGGTTGCAGTGTGGAAATCTGCTCTTCTGTGGTACCCATGTAGGGGGATAGTCTGCTCCACCATGTTCTTCTTCATAGGCCTCAGGGAAATTTCTGCTCGAGCGCCTGGAGCACCTCCTGCCCTCCTTTTGCACTGATCCTGGTGCCTGCAGGGCTGTTTCTCACACCTTTCTTTTACACCTGCTGTTGCAGAGCAGGTGTTTGTTTGTTTGTTTTTCTTTCTTTTCTTAAATATGCTCTCACAGAGGTGTAAACAACATCACTTATTGGCTCGGCTCTATGCAGTGGTGGGTCTCTGTTGGAGCAGTCTGAAACCGGCCCTTATCTAAAATGGAGCAGCTTCTAGACTCTTCTCACAGAGGCCACTCCTGCAGTCCCCTGCTACCAAACTCTTGCCACATAAACCCAATATAGCAGTTTGTAGGATCTGTATTTCCACATTTATTGTGTACCTAGTCCTTGTCTTTTACTGTGAACACAATCATCTTTCCTCAATATGAAAAAATATATGTCTCCATGATCCATGAAGGGATAAATCTAGATTACCTAGGAAACTTACTATATAACACATAAGAGAAGAATGGAACAGCAAATATATGATTGTCTGAAATGCTACCAAAATGTATTAAAATCAAAATACCAAGAAAAAAGAATTATAAGTATCTTGCATAAACAAGGTAATTAGGAAGTTATTTGGGGAGGGGATTAGCTAACTGTATTCATAAATCATATCTGTTTTGAAATCCCCATTCAGAGATTTCCAAATGTCAGAGTAGTAACCAGAGGACTCTGGGTAAAACACATGCCTGGAATAACTGCATTTCTTTCCCTATGAAAGAAATCTACTCCATAACAAATGAATACAATTGCAATTGTAATAGAAAAGGAGAAATAAGAAATTTTAAAATAGAAATCATAAGTAGAATTTGTTGTGCTTCATTCATATTAAAACAAAAACACAAAGCTCATTCTGCTGTGTCAATGAAGAACTTTGTAAATGATGTATTCATAGTCACCACTTATCCAGCAGAGATGCTGCCATTATTAAAAGGAATATAGATGAGTTAGATAAAACTCTGCATACATACGCAAACAAATGTGATTCTTTCCCTTCTTTTTTGATTATACATGTTATTAATGTGATTTGTGTGAAAGAAGCTGTGTATTTCAAGTATGTTGTCTTATTGCATATGCTGCCATATTCTTGTAATGCATTATTTTCTATTTCCATTGCGTTTAGTATGTTGTAAGTAATATACCAGAAAATTATCAGATATTTAGGGGGAGGACAACTTTTCAATAGAAAAGAAAGTTTGGAGTTCTAGTCAAAATGTGAATATCTGAATATCTTTTATTCATCACGATTCTAATAAGGACGATTTTTATATTATTATTATTTTTTTCAAAATGTCTGTTTCAATATCTGTTATAAAAAAAGTCTGCTACGATACTTAATATTCCAGTGGACTGCAGAGCAGATGTGTTTACAGTTACTATATGAACCCTTGAGCATTTTATGAAGTTTGAAACTGAAGGCTTTATAACTACTTTATTGTATGGTAGCATTTAAAAACTAAGCATATTTTACCTTGAGAACAAATACTTGCTGCAATTCCTGATGCAATAAAATACTGGTCTTTATTTTATTTTCATAATGAGAGAATCCATGTGTCCAAAGCTCAATTATAGTTGGAGCTGGCCAGCAGTGTGAGGGACAATAAAAACAGCTTTTATAAGTATGTTAATAGAAAAAGGAGGACCAGAGCAAACATTGGTGCAATAGTTGATGAGGAGCATGTAACAAACAGGGACATAGACAAAGCAGAGATGTTGAATGCATTTTTCGCCTCTGTCTTCAACATCAGTGATGGGTTCAGTGACCCCATGTTCCCTGAGTTGAAGGACTGTGACTGCAGGAACGATAAACTCCCAGTTAACTTGTGTGGGATTTACTGCTCTATTTGGATGCGTATAGGTCCATGGGGCCTAATGGGATTCATCCCAGAATACTTAGATCAGAAGGCTGGCTGATGTCATTGCAGGACCTTTCTCAATTATTTTTCAATGGTCTTTGGGAATCTGGATTGGTCCTAGTTAAGTGTAAGGTGGCAAAATGGGTCCCAGTTTTCAAGAAGCTCAAGAAAGAAGATCCTAGCGATTAAAGGCCTGTCCATCTCGCTTCAGTGCCTGGTAAAATTATGGAGAAGATTATTCTGGGAGTTATTGAAAAACACCTAAGTGTGTCATTGGTCAGAGCCAACATGGATTCACTAGGGAAAGGTCATGTCTAACAAACTTGTCTATGACAAGATCACCCAGCTAGTTGACCAAAGGAAGCCAGTCGATGTAATCTTTCTGGATTTCAAGTAAAGCTGTTGATACTATCTTTTACGGTATCCTTCTGGACAAAATGATCAGAATACAGTTAGATAAAATCATAATAAGATGGGTCAGGCCCAGATGGGTCTTGTAAATGGGATTACATTAGGCTGGTGACCTGTCAGTAGTGGGGTTCCCCAGGGCTCCATTTTAGGACCAGTCCTCATGGTCAGTGCTTTTATACATGATTTGGATAAAGGACTTTAAGGTTTTTTGAGCAAGTTCATGGATGATACCAAATTGGGTGGAGCTGATGACTCTGGAGAGGGTGGTGAGGACTTGCAGAGAGATCTTGAGAAATTAGAGAGCTGTGCAATCATAAAAAATATGAAGTTTAACAAGAGAAAGTACTGGATTCTGCACCTGGGAAGGAACAACCCTGGTTATACATACAGACTTGGGGATGAGATGCTGGAAATCAGCCACACAGAAAGGGACGTGGGGGCTTTGTTTCACAGCAAGCTGAACGTGAGCCAGCAGCATGCCTTCGTGGCCAGGAGGGCCAACCACATCCATTTTTTTTATATATATATATTTTTATTTTTATTTTTACATCATTTATTTTCGGTGAAAAAAAGTATAGGTATTCAATAAATACATATTTTTCACAATTACGTGAAACTGCTGTGAAGCCTGGTTAATTTACTTAGAAAAAAACAAACAAACAAAAAAACCCTACCACACACACTGAAAAACTCAGTCTGCCTGTAACCACAGTGGTTAATGGGAGCTTGAGGAAATAATGAAAAATGTACTGCAAGCATGAATCACCCCAGAGAATACCAATCTACAATCAGTAATTTTACTCTCAAAACCTGAAGTTTTCACTATGAGGTACTGTGCAGACACTAAAATGAGAGAAAAAAACATTATGCACTTTGAAAAGGTATTTCAGACCCATAGATTACTGGTGTCTGTACTATACAATATTTACTTGAAGTTTACCTAAGGGTGATAGAACTGCTGACTCGATACAGGGGTAGTGATTTATTCAGACATCCGTAAAGTTGACTAAATATTATTTTAGTGTATAAATTCTTTTATAAATCCACCAACTAAAATAATTTATAATGATTGAAATACTAAATTCAGGTGAATTATCACTGTTGTACACATAGATAAACTGCAGCACCAGTGGATACTAATGTGAATAATGAAAGGAATAAAATTATGAAGTCTTGAAAATCTTCCTCCAAGTCAGGAACCATTTGAATGGCTGTTACTTGGTGATTCACTACTAATATTGCCCAAAACTATTACTTTTTCTGGATTTACAACCTAAATCAAACAAACAAAAAAAGGATTAAAAAGAAGCTTAAAAATTCCACCATTTGTACAGTAATTTTAGTTGCTTTGTATGTGATGATTTAACTGGAATTCATTTGAATTTTAATAAATATTTTAATAGGGTATTGTTGTATGTTAAAAATATTATTTATTCTCTCTATGTGTTATGTATGGTGTGTTAACATTGCAACCTTTTCATGACTTATCTTAACCCACTTTATGCTTAAAAGCAAACTGAGTTTCTAAACAAAAAGTCGATCCATCAAAAAACATTGTACTGTCTCCTTCGGTATCTCTGTGTTTGTTTAGGTCAGCAAGAATCGTAGAATCATAGAATCAGAGAATGGCTCAGGTTGGAAAAGACCTCAAAGATCATCTAGTTCCAACCCCCCTGCCACAGACAGGGATGCCACCCACTAGATCAGGTTGTTCAGGGACTCATCTAAATTGGTCTTGAACACCTCCAGGGATGAGGCATCCACAACTCTCTGGGCAACCTGTTCCAGTGCTTCACCACCCTCTGAGTGAAGAATTTCCTCCTAACCCCCAATTTAATTCTCCTCTTTTTTAGTTTAAAACCATTCCCCCTCGTACTGTTATTATCTGATTGAGCAAAAAGGTGCTCTCCATCTTTTTTTATAAACACTCTTTAAATACTGAAAAGCTGCAATGAGGTCACTCTGGAGCCTTATCTTCTTTAGGCTGAACATCTCTCTCAGCTGTTCTTCATAGGAGAGGTGCTCCTGTCCCTTGATCATCTTTGTGGCCCTCCTCTGGACCCTCCCTAATAGATCAGCATCCTTCTTTTGCCTGGGGCCCCAGGCCAGGATGCAGCACTCCAGGTGGGGCCTCACAAGGGCAGAGTAGAGGGGGACAATCACCTCCTTCAATTTGCTGGCCATGCCTCTGTTGATGCAACCTAGGATACAGTTGGCCTTTTAGGTTGCAAGCGCACACTGCTGGCTCATGTTGAGCTTTTAGTCCACCAGAACCAAGTTCTTCTCTCCAGGGCTGCTCTCAATGAGTTCCTTACCCAGTCTGTACTCGTGTCTGGGATTGCTCCAGCACAGGTGTAGCACCTTGCAGTTGAACTTGTTGAAACTCATTAGGTTCATGTGGGTCCACTTTTCAAGCTTGTCCAGGAATGAACATAAATGAAGCAATAGATATATGCTGACTATCAACCGATTAAGATCATCTTAAGTAATGTTTCATATTTATGTGCATTTTTCATTTTTAGCAAAGCCAGCAATTATTGAAACAAGCATCATAAGAAAACATCTTCTATTACAGTATTATTGTAAGAGAATAAGTTATTGGATTTGGAAAAAAAAAAAAAAAACAACAACACTTTATAATCAGTAATGAAACAAAACTAAATGAAGATTCAGTGATATGAATGAGAATTGTAGAGTATTATTTGAAATGATGGCAGGAAGACTGAAATTCTAAATTTTACAATCAGTTTTCAGTGCAAAAGTAAGTTAAGTTTGCCTGTATTTTAAAAAAATCTTAGGACAATTTATCTTGATACATTTAAAAGAAAATATTTGAGCTTCCCTCATTAATCTTTATCACACAGACTAGTCTAGATAAGTGCCAGACATATTATAAACATTGATCCTGCAAATTTTCATATTTCACACTCTTCGCATTTACAAATATTTCTAAGGAGAGTGAAGAGTTGCATATATGCATGACTGTAGCCCCAGCAATTTATTTTTTTCCTGTTACCCCTTCTTGAATGAGAGAAAATCAGGATTGAATGGCAGTAAAAAATACTAAATGGCAGTAAAAAATACAGGTCTTCTTCTGAAGTTAGAAATGAGAGATATCTTGGGACTAGCTAATTCATGGACAAGATTGTTTTCTCTCTTTAGCTAACTTCTAATTTGCATAGAATATTTAAATCACAAACATACTGTGTGAATAAGCAAGAATTTCTAAGGTGTTGGAAATAAGAGTAAGGCAGGAATTACTGCATTCTAAGTACTTCCACATGGATTCCCTATTGCTGTGGAAACTAGGTAATGATTTATTTGTCTCACTTTGATTCCAAGAGGAAAGGAAACCTTGTGTGGTTTCAGAGAAAGAGATGAAATATAGAAGTAATGATTATAGGAGAAATTCTAATTTTTAGCTGAGTGACACAAGAATGCAGTGTCTGCTAACTTTGTTGGCATCTCTGAATTACAAATTCTTTTTGGCTTGTCATTGTGTGAAGGATTTTCTAGATACTTGAAAACATCCAAGGAAAAATAGGAAAAAGAAAGATGTCAGTTTTATATGAGCTTTGGGATTATGTTGTTAATTTTTTTTAACAGTGTGAAGTATCTGTGCACATAAAGACTCCATGGTTCTTTTGAGCACGACAAGGGGAATCATTTAAAACTATTAGGTTTGCTCTTGAACCTTTTCAATTCGTTTAGGTTACAGGTCTCTCTAGAATAATCCCAGATCCTGTGTTTATGTACATCTTCTCACTGTTAAGCAAGACTCTTAGCCCCCCTAGTAAACATGGCTGGCAAGCTCTACCAGCAAACTAGGAAGAGCTTCCATCCTTTAGCATAGCTTTCTGACATTGTAAAAGCCTGCTTTCTGACATTGTATCTTCTGAATTAACTTGAACACGTTACAAAGCTGTATCAATGACAAGCAGTGAAATATACTGGTAGCAATTATATACTTTAGAAAGCTTTAATTATTACTAGCCTCTAGCATTTAATATCTATGATTTTCTCTAAGGTGCTTCAGCAGGCGTTGGTTTAAGAGGTTAAGATCCTAAAAATATTACACAAGAATAATACTCATTTCACTTAAAACTTTCTAATTCATAAATCATAATAAAGTTTCTTAATCTTCCACTGAATAGATGAGTAAAACTTTCCCTTTGACTATAATGTTCCAATGCCATGTAATCTTCAAATTGGACATGAAGATTTTTGTTGTGTTTTGTAACAGAACTCTTTTCTTATGGCTAATAATAATAATAATAAATAAATAAAGGAGAAAAAAAAAAAAAAAACTACTTCCTTTAAAAGTTGAGTACGCTAAGGTAATAGCCGTGAGGTACCTTTTGTTTATCCACAGCAGCAGGGGTTTTACTTTCAATTTTACAGTTATCTTCTCGTTGTTCTTGATTGTTTATTTTACCTTTGCTGTCAACATGTTGGCCATAAAGAATACAAGGTCATGCATACAATGTTGAAAGATATAGAAATATGTAGGCTATTTCTGTATAAAAATTTGAAAGCATTCTCAAATTTATGACTTGAGTCACAGCCATGAAGACAGCATTAAAAATCTCTTTCTTCAAACCAAAATCTTAAGTAAGGATACTCTTTGGATCTAGCTGTTCATTTCTGGAAAGTTACATAAAATGCTTGAAATGAAAAACTGAACAGTTTCTGGTATCAAGTTTGTTTTATAAAGACAAAAAACAAAACAAACAAAGAAACAAAAAAACTTTTTTTGGTAAACTTTTGTTGTTATTTTCAAGAATAGGACAGATAGAATTTATTCAAAATTGCAAAGAGGAAATGAGGAGAGAGGTAAGGTAAAAGGATAACATATGCAGGCATATGAAACAGTTTATTTTCCTCCAATTAGGGGAAAGTTCTTAAGCATTTGAAGATGATAGTTGTTAGTTAAGAAGTGTTATCAGAAGCGTTATAAGAAGCGTTTCTAATTCTAGTGACAGACTAACATACCAATTCTAGCATTTTTAAATATTTGTCTGAAAAAAAAAATCATTTTCATAAGCATGACAGTTGCCATAATTATATGGAGTAGAATCCTTCCCAGACAAAAATATTGTAAATTTTAAGTCAGAAAAGTGCCTAAAACATTTAATTTGTTGTTTACTACCACTTAAGGAACTAAAATCAATAGTTTAGAATTTGCATGTTAGTTGAAAATGAGTTTTTAGATATTCAATTCAAATGAACAGCATTTTTACATTTAAAAATGTACACGGAGAAGAGGACACTGAATAGTCAATTGAATGTTTTTTGTAGACTTGTCAGACCTTTCTATAAGTCCTCAGACTAATTTCCCTGAAGAACTTTGTAATAAGTAAGTAATTTCTCCAAAAAAAATAAAATAAGGAGAATAATATAACTAATATGAACATGGCCAGGAGATAAGATTTAGTATTCCCACTCCTGAAAAAGTTGTTGGAATTGACATTACTGATTATTCACAAAGCAAATAAATTAGAATCATTTTGAAGCTGCTGATGAAATCTTCCAAAAGCAGGTGTTTTCTACCAAAGTCTACAGAAGTTCAAAAAGTATACCTGATAAAGTGCTTGGCCAGCTTTAATATCTAAGAAGGTGCAAAAGTTAAAGTAGTTTATTCTGCAAGTGTGGAAAGTTTTAAAATTTCGTGTGACTTTACAAATACAGAAGACAAGAAAACTAGCTATTTTAATGCTATCTATCTTAAAACTTAATACCAAACTAAAGATTAGGACAATGTACTGTGCATATGCTGTTAATTTAGCATATCCGGTAAAGACAAAAGGTTTTGAGTTTCAGCCAGTGTTTCTTGTCCTGTTGAGCTCACAGTTGATGTTTTTTTCATTCAAATTCTTTATCAGAGAAGGACTATTTGGGAGTCTACTAGCTTTGTAGGTCTGTCAGTTCTATGTTGTCCATCCATTGCTGTTGCAAGTATGGGTCCCAAGTACTTAATTTTTATTTTATATTTTAAAGACTTTTTTTGCTCATTTTTTCTTCCCCTTGATGTAAACTTAAGCTTTGAAATAATGTGGTGGAGGTGTTGTTTGTTTTGTGATTTGGCTGGGGTAGAATGGACTAAATCTATTTAGAAAAGAGAAATGAATAGTTATGTCTGCCTGTAGATGAGCTTTTTCGTTACTTATAATGGAATTGGAGCTAATTATCCTGTGCTATGGAAGAGCACACCATTTCCACTTGTAAAATCAGTATCTCCTGCTTTCTTTTTCACCTTCTGTTAACAACATTGACCTGGAGAGAATGGAGGTGAACTCTGAAATATTCTCTGCATGAAACAGATGGATGACTCAAACTTAGTTTTATAAAACAAACGATAGTGCTGACCATCAATGTTGTAAGAATGGCTTACTTATTACTAGAATGTGGAATTAACAAATGCTTTTTTTAGATGAGGCCCGTAGCTGGAATAGCTGTCTGTGACAATACAGCAATCTTCAAACACAGTGAAATCATAAACTATACTACACATATTGTACTGCATAACATTGTTTCATCCGTTTATACTGTCCCTGTTGGCCACTTTACATGAACACTATAATCAGGCTACTCTCAAACAGACTTCATAGTGTTCCTAGGCACTGGGTCTCCCTTCTCTTCTTTTTTAAAAAATCATTACTAGCTGTTACACAGAGCTTTTAGATGTGTTACTGTGTTTGGAATACTGAAACAACTAAAATATCTGAAAAAAAAAAAAGTCTAGAATATCTAAACAGTCTGTTTGGAAACATTTGCATTTTTATATCATAATTGGATTCTCAAGATTTTAAAGTACTGTAGAAAAAAAGTGTTCTGGCAACTTTCCATTCCTGTAGATCCTTTCAAATAAACTGCTTTTACGTGACTTCAGTACCTCTTCTAAATTGTACATCAAATGGTCAAGTTCTGCTGGAAATCCTACTGAAATTACCATCTCCTTTTATACAAACTGTGCCTTCTTTTAACTTGTTCTTTAATATCTCTCTTGTTTGTTTTGTACTGTTTCTTCAGTTCTGTTTAAATATCGACTTTTTTTTTTTTTTTTTTGCCTCCATTTCTACTTCTTGCCATTATTTTCCCTCTTATTACCTTGATTTTTGCCGCTCATAGTTCTCCCCTCTCTTTTCTTTCTGGGTAGACCACTCAATCCAGATCCACTAGAAAATATTTCCCTTTCTTTCTTGTAAAGCTACATACTAACTGAAAGTTCCTGGTTCTTCAGCTGTGCAAGTATTTTTAAATACCTCTATTTCGTGTAATTCTATACAACTGTTATCCCTGATGGAAACATTAATAGAAAAGATTAAATACTGAATTTTGTGGTCAATATGAAAATGTGTAAGATAATTTCACTGTGTATTCTTAGCACAAATAAGCACGTCACATCATCAAGAAATGGCTGAAGGTCACACCAATAAAATGCAATTCTGCTATCAGTATCAGACTCCCTGAAAGAAAACAAAATATTGCTAGATGTAGAATGCACACTTGGTAACTCATCTGTCCTGTATAAGTTTGTTTTGAGTACGTAGGGGAGAACTGGAGAAAGCAGGAAAAAGGGAATCTCCGCATAACACTGTCCTAAACTGCCTCAATCAAAGTAGTTACAAAGTCATTGATTGACAGTAGACTGAGTCTGCTACATTCTGTTTTTCTGGATAATCTCTTTATAAGTAGAGTTGAGCTCTTCAAGCCTCATGCATTGAGGATAAATTACTTCAATAAAAAATCTATTAAAGAAAGTTATCTCCAGGATTCTGACACATCTGGACAGATGATACATGTAATCCGATAATCCCTGCTCTAATTGGCAACAATAGAGTTTTAGATACAGATCAGTTTTGGCCCAGATTAGTTAAATGCTGAGAATTATATTTAACAGAGCAATAGCATTTCTCGCAGCTAAACAACGACCTGAATACTGGTGGTGTTTTTTGCTGTGTCAGGATTACTACCAGTGATTGAATATTGGACTTCTTTGGACTGTGTGTTTACTGGAAGCAAATTTCTTTTAAGAGTGAGTTATTATTAAAAACTATTTCTACTTAGGATCAATGAGAGAAAGTACCTCAAACTAGTCACTGAACTTTTCTTGCCTGTGATGAATTTTTCCCAGCTGACATGGTGACAGAAGAGAAGAGAAGAGAGAAGAGAAGAGAAGAGAAGAGAAGAGAAGAGAAGAGAAGAGAAGAGAAGAGAAGAGAAGAGAAGAGAAGAGAAGAGAAGAGAAGAGAAGAGAAGAGAAGAGAAGAGAAGAGAAGAGAAGAGAAGAGAAGAGAAGAGAAGAGAAGAGAAGAGAAGAGAGAAGAGAGGACCATAAAACTTAATTGTGTTTAACCAACAAAAGAATTGGAGAGGAAAATCTGAAATGACTACAGCATTAGTTATATTAAGAAGTATAATCCCAAAATCCCTATCATTCCTAGTAATTAGTTGGTAGCCTCTCTTATTTAAACTACTTATCAGTGTTTGACCAATCACAGATTGTTAAATTATTTTTGATATTTTTCAGAAGATTTGTTTTAGTGCTTACAAATTTATTTCCAACTTTAATTTCTTTTATTTTTTCAAATGTGATTGCATCCTATATCTATGTATAGATTCATGGGTTAGTCACAATACAGTGATCACAAGCTCTTCATAGAAAAACATTCCGTTGTCAGACTGTTGCATTTCCCAGAGCGAATGTGCCTCACAGTAGAGGCTCCCATGCTGCTGGTAAGTGAGGGACTTTTGCATTGGTCAGTAAGGGGAGAATGTTGTAATCTCCATCTGCCACATGAAGAAGTTGCTGAAGAAATGGTTAAAACAAAAATAAGAGAAATAAAATTCCAAATGAATTCTTAAGAGCAGGAGTATAACAAGCTATCTAACGTCAGATGCATAGTACTGTAGTTGTTTTAGAATATAATAGAACATAGTAATAATCTAATAGAATATTCTAATAGAAATAGAAATCAATAATTTAATAGAAACATTTTAATAGAAGTAGAGTATTTTTATAAATTTCCTATACTATCCCGATCCCTTAGATTTTCCATTTCTGTAATTCCTTAGTAAATATGCCTGTGTCCTTTAATTCCTGAGGCAAAACACGTATCATATGCATGCTACGTATTCAGTCTATTACTTGTGAGAGTCAACATGACAGTGTCTCATTTATGTTTTGAAGAAGTATTTTTACAGTTTCAGAAGAGTATAGTAAAGAAGAGATTAAGCATATTCTTTGGAAGGTAAGGGAATTAAGAAAGCAAATCCTATATTTTTCTGTTTCCCAAATACATAGTACATAGGAAGCTCTAGCCTATCAAAGTACCTGGCAAAGAGCTTCAAGACTGCTCTGGTATGATCGATGAACTGTTTAATTTCTATTCCTGCTTACTCCTTGAACAGTTTGATGAAGCTGCCTGAAGAATTTTCAGTTTAAATCAATTTCTTCCACTAACTTATGTGGTACATGTTCTTCCCTGGTAATAAGTGGGCAGATATCATTTCCATGTTTTGGGGCTAAAGAAGCCATTTCCTTTTAAAGCTCCCTGGTAAAATTCTGATCACAAAAAGCAAAATATGACACATTCTTTTCCAGTCTCCTATTTTGCTGTGTAAATATAACTTTCTTCATACTTTAAATTGTCCAGAGGAAATCTATCTCCACTTCCTTGGTTATAAAAGAGTTAGTCTTGCCTTTACCGTTACAAACAGAAACTTCAAAAGGCAAAAAAAGCTTCCTCTAATACTGATGTGGGACTGTGGGCTAGAGTTTATGACTTTTGTATGAAACTATGTAGGGAACATCAAACAAATAAGGCAAAATCACCATGCTGCCTTGAAGTTCTTAAATAGGTGGAAGATCTCTAACTGCAATGGAGGAGGAAGTTCAATATAGCCTACAGGTCTGAAGATAGTATTAAGGGATCATTACAATAATGGTGATGTTTCCCTGTGATCTGAAAAAGGTAGAAGTGAACTGAGCAGTGATGAAGTAAAATTCTATGTACTTCAAAGAAATGTATAGTGGGAACATAAAATATTCCATCTTCTGAAATAAAATATCGGATGCTACACTATAAGAAACAGTAATGGAACAAGTATCACTGAGATTTAGAGCATACATGATGGTACTGAAAGGGCTGAGCCTGTTACTTTAATTGAGCAGAGTTTTTATCTTTTCATAAACCTTCACAACAACATTTGAAATGGAGTCCTTTGCTGCTGCTGCTTCCCTCACATCACTTGTTTTTTTGTTTTTTTTTTTTTTTTTTCTTTCCTCTTAAGGAGTGGTGTCCTTCAAATTGTAACACTTTCACTCTGTACTGCAAACATAGTTCTGTTCCCTGGCTGGTTTCATAGAATGATATGTGGCTTAAGTAAAGGGAAGAGTAACTATAGCATTGCTGTCAGAGAAATCAATGAAAAATATCAGCCTGATGCCTCAAAAATTAACTATTTTTAAGGTAATAACAAGGAATTAGTCTTAGACAGGTTTTTTTTTTTTTCATAGTGAACATTTTGATGTAGGTTGGATTTTTGTAGCAACTGATCAGTACAGTTTTGTATCAGAAGTATCTTCATACAGACCCTGATATCTCATATCTTTCAATGTCAGTGCTGAACAATTGTTTAATTGTTCTCTGAGGGCAATGAAAGGATATTCATTGACTTCTACATGCACAGTTAATGATAGGGCAAGGGGGGATGGTTTTAAACTAGAAGAGGGGAGACTTAGATTAGATGTTAGGAGGAAATTCTTCACTCAGAGGGTGGTGAGGCACTGCAACAGATTGCCCAGAGAAGTTGTGAATATCCCATCCCTGGAGGTGTTCAAAATAAGGTTGAACAAAGCCCTAGGCAACCTAATCTAGTGGGTGGTATCCCTGCCCATCCCAGGGAGGCTGGAACTAGATAATCTTGAAGGTACCTTCCAACCCCAGCTATTCTATGATTCCATTGAGTCATTCTTCCATGATAAAATGTATTTTTTAATATAGTGATTATCTTAACTTTTCAAATAATTCAGTCAAATTTAATTCAGTCAAACCAAATTTGATACTAAAATAAATGTTCAACTTTAAATCTTGTTTCATCTTAAAGGGCTCTTTGAACATCTCTGAGTATTTCTGAAAATCAAATATTTTACCAAGTTTCCTAAATTGGGTGGTTAATATCTACCTTTCAGCTCTACTTTCTGGTAAAAGAAAAAAATAACAACGAACAAAACAAGCAAACAAATAAACAAACAACAAAACAAAGCAGAGAGAAAGTGGGGAGGGCGGGAAGCAACAAACATAAGGTCTTATGCACTTTTATATATTTTTACATCCGTAGGTTATTCTTATTTTAACGTTCTTTATATTTTCAAGTACTGTTTATACACTTTCTCTCCCAAATGAAAATAGTGAAATTTCTGAAAATGCTGACATGAAAAGCTACCTGTCTATGATATCAATTGCTTCATGCAGGTAATATGTACAGTATTCTTTTTGTTCAACACTGGCAGCAGACATAGGGCAATCGTCACCTTATTACATTTGGTCAATGCAGCAGTGTTAGTGTTACCCTGTGTGTGGAAATGTGGAGCATAGGTACCTCATTAAGAGAGAAATGTGTCATTCTCCAGACCTTGAGTTTTCTCTTCCAAGAAAATTGACAAGAAAATTGAAATCCAATCTTGGAATCCAAGAAAATTGAAAAAAGCAAATTCTGAATTGGGTTTTAAGATATTCATAGCTGTTTGGAAGTTATTATTGAACTGTAATAGCTGTCTTTTTTTTTTTTTTCTGCTAAATTATTTATTTATAAAATCTTTAATATTTATTCCTATAAAGGAATATGTTGAAAATTCTTTCTCCCAATATGGTGCAAACAAACTGAGAATTTTCACAGGTTCCACAAGTTCTAGTAAATTTTATGCACTCTCTTGTTGCTTGCTAACTTTATGATTTTGAGGGGCATTTATGCTAAATCTGAAAACAAAGTCCAGTTTGCCAAATTTATTCTGAAAATTATGTTTTCTGATACTGAACATATATGAACATATATATACTGAACATATATATGAAGGATTTGGATGGTTATAGAGTCAGTTGAAAACCTGAGAAGGGAAAGATAATAAAGAGATAAATAGTTTGAGAATTTAAATGAAAAAAGAAATAAAATCACAATCATAAGGATAAATGTCAGTATAATAATGAACTCATTTTGTGAGTAAATATTGCCAGTTTTTTAGGGGCTAAATTAAAGTCTGTTGAAACACAACGTAGTACCCTTCAGTGGATCCTGGGTCAGGCCCAGCTATGACTTCTTAAGGTAAATATAGGAAACAAGTTCCTCATTGAAAATTTCTCAACTAAAGTATTTTTTTCTTTCCTTATTTGTCTTTTTAGATACCTGTGAAATGAATAGCATTTTTAAAAATTCATTCAGGCATTGAATATACCATCCCACGCATGCAGAAAGAACCATTAAAAATCAATATGGAAAAAAAAAAAAAAAAAGAGTAGCAGGCACTTATGGGTGTGCCAGCAGTTAAACTAGACAGCTTTTGTGTCTACTATTGTCCTTTGCACATTGGTTTCCACTTCCACCTTTGATGTCCATGTGCATTGAAATTAACATCAATAATAACATTGACTTGTACAAAATTAACATGTTTAACATGACTGCTTATTGACTCAGGTTTACCTGCTAGGTTCAGGAAGGTTCAGGAAGTCCTGAAGAGTGTTTTCCTCAGACTAGTAGAGATTTCATTTCCTGCAGGTTTTTTATAATATATATATATATATATATATATATTTTAACACAAGTACTTAAACAAAGCTATTTTTCTTTGTTTTCATCAGCTGGATATTGGCAGTTGGCAATCACTGTGCCAAGAAGCCTTTAGGAATGTGGATCCAAAAAATAATAGAGGCCTGTTGGAAGATTTCTAGCGTTTAAAGAGCCTCAGGGATTTCATAATATATCTGAGGGCTGTATTTAGGAATGACTGTCAAAATGTTTACTAGTGTCTTTACCAACACTGATGAAAACACAAGATTTAACAAAAGAGGCTGATATTGCCTGGAATTGCACCACCAGGTGGTATCCATTTATATGCTTAAAGATAACCCTGGTATGCTGAGCTCTTTATTTTGTTCCTCTGATGTTTAAGTACAGTGTTTTTATAACCTTTTTTAATTATATAATGCAACTTTGCAGCCTGAAGATAGCAAGTATATTTGCTTGTGCCAAAATGATTTTTAAAGGGAAACATGTATTGTGCTTTATTTTACTGTCTCTGACAGACTGTGCAGAAGAACAATGAGGTAAGTGAGAAGATTGGAGGCAGAAAAATAGTGATGCTCCCTTCTGCTAAAGGGTCTTCTTTCTGTAATGTAAGTGAATAAATATATTGTGCTAGTCTGTCCAGCCCAAACTATAAAATGCTTTTTTTTTTTTTTTTAATTTTATCTCTGACAAACTATTCATTTAATATCAGCATTAAGTGTGGTTTGATTTTTTGGTTATCATAGCTAAATAGCTGAAAGGACACATGTAAATGATGTGTGTTGTACTGATTTCATATACACTGGGCATGAAATGAATGCATTCTAAGATCAAAAGTTTACATGGCTAAAGAATGGAAATTAAGCAAACTATTCATTTTTTCATTTGCACACACTACTATTTAGAATATTTCTGTATGTCACCCTAAGACTTTAAGGTAGTTTCTACTTATTTTGTATTAGGAAATATGCAGGGACATTGTACATATATTGGAAAGTTAATGAGATAATAGTGCTTGGGGTCTTATTCTAGCCATCATTACATGCTCTAGTTTTTGAGTGTCTTACATTTTATTCTTCATTCATCCATGACTCACTGCTCAAAGAAGCCTAGTGTGGCAGTAATGTACATATATTTTTTCTCATTCTTTTTGCACAAAGAGGATATAGGAGTTAGCCATGAATATTTATTTCCTAATAGGTTTCACTGTATCAGTGAAATACACGGTATAATGCTCAAAAGGTTTATTTTTTTATTTTCCTTTGCTTTCGGGATGTCTGAAAAAAAAAAAGTATTGCTTGTTAACTGAAGCATTTTAATCATAGATTACATATTTCACAGAAAGGTTAAACCTCAAATATAGCCTGGGTTAGTGATGCCTCTGCCTCTGTTTGTGGTATGTATAAAATGAGCAGAGCCTGGTTCCCAGCAAATAGGAATCCTGAAAACAGCCTCTAAAAGGAACCAGTATTCTTGTATCAAATGCACTGATAAATATATTCTTTTGAGATATGGCTGTAATGAATGAACCTTAAGGCATATCAGCAAGGGAGTATTCTCCCCCCCTCCCTTCCCCCTCCCATTTTGCTCTGTTTTGGTCGTATAAGTTGTCTTGCAGACATCCTGGAAAACACTAAGATGAAAAGAAAACATTAAAATTACAGAGGAATTATCTCTAGAAATATGTCTTTGAAAATGTTTACAATTATTTTAAACTATACATAGATCAGAATTTTTCATGACTGGCTCTATCACCTCATGGAAATAGATGGTTTTGAGTAGTTGTACTGATCTCCCCCAGCTTTGGTTTAAGCATGTCATTCCAGCTTCCTTTTTGAAGTCTGGAGAGAGGAATTTTACCCTGAGGATTAGATTTCCCCACTCTTAGGATAAGGCAAACCATTCCCTAATGCGTGCCTCGTCCCCTATGTGGCTAGCAGATCCAATTTAGAACAGATGAACAGATGGAAAAAGACAGACTTGACTAGGAAAAAAAGGAGTGCTAACAAAAGTGGAAAGAGACAGATCCTGTTAACACAGCCTGGTACTAGATCTTTCCTTGTAAGACTTGTGTGCTTATTATTATGCCCCTACAACAAATTGCAAGGAAGATTCATCCTGAGCGCTATCAGTCTTTGCTTGGATGGCAGGCTGAAAAATATAACTGGTGTTGATGGTGGTGGCTGCAAACTGTTTTCCTGCTCATGTTGTTCTTCCATGGTCTTCTAGTCCAGACCACTGTGTTTGCTGCTACACTGTGTATCAATGGAATACCAATATCCAAGAGGACTTGAGGTTTGCAAAGGATTTTGGTTTGCAAAGAGGACTTTAGGTTTGCAAATCAAGACACAATATTTTGGCTATGTAAATCACTTGTATGAAAAGCTTTATTCAGTTGTTTAGCAATATATTTTGTGAGACTTGAAGACCATTTGAAGAAATGTGTTCTGTCACTGCTCCTGCACAGAAGAGCAATGTGGTGGATTTCCCAGTTTAATGTGGTCATACTGCCTTCCTGTTGCTCACTGTTGGATGGCTGTTTGGCCATCTTATGACTGCTGTGGATAAGCAGATCCAGAAGCAATAAAAACCTATCTACCTCATGAGTTTGATTTCCTTCCCAGGCCTTCCATGTATAGATTCGGTGTGACAGGACTCCTACTAAAACATTTGCTTTGGCTTTAGATTAGGATAATAATCATGAATGTTGCCATTCTCTCTCTCTCTCTCTTTTTTTTTTTTCCTATAATTTTTGTTGTTATTTTCTAAGTAATAACTGTATTCAACATTCCACCCTTAGATATGAGGAAATTATTTTATTCAGCAGGGAATCAGGTTGTTTATTTCCATTCTGAGGTAGAATAAGACTTTCTTAAAAAAAGTTACAGTGATGTTCAGTATGAAAGGCTACATATGTATTGACAACTAAAGATGAAATGGATCACAAAGCAGACCCTCTACCAACTATGGTATTCACAGAGGTGTTTGCTTTCCCAATCCTTTTTCTCAGTTAATTTTCTACATTCCTCCTGTGAATTCCCATATTTCACAGTGATTATCCCCTGACTTTGCAGCCTCCAATTTTGTCACATTTTCCTTAGTGTCTTCAGCTTGGCAGCAAGCCTCCTTGCAACTCTTTCATTACAAAGTAGTGATCTTGTTGTGACATGGGTAAAGTTTAAAGGTGTAAACTGATTTTAATTTTCTTGGGAAAATTCAGATTTACTTTTGCTGTTTAGCTAAAAATCATAAATTAAGGATAATGTAGGGAATATTTCTGTTTTTGGGAGATTCCTCCTGAGTTGTCAGATTACCCACTTCTTTCCAGAGCCCTTGTTTGGAAAGCTTTCTTATAACAGTGTGACCACTTGTTAACTGTTACGTCTAGTTTCATTAAGTTCTTATCCTACTAATATTGATACATAATGGGATCATGAATTAAAAAAATTTGAAGTGAAGAGGGACATCTTTTCTCCTAAGTGTGGAAGCGCAAAACACTGTGAAAGGGAAGCATCAGAAGCATGCTTTTATTAGAATTTAACTGCATAAGGTAATTTTCTCAAAAGATATATTCTAGATCTTCTAGATCATGCACTTTAATGTGAAATGTTTGGAAATAAACCTTCCCAGTCCATTGTGTCCTTGCAGGATGGATTCTTCTCAGTCCAGTAGTTTTCAGTATCTTGCTGGGTTACAAAAACTTTGTAGTCTCCTCTAGGTCCCTAGGAAAATCATAAGATTTTCATTCCCTTTGAGAGGTCTGAGACTGCTGGCCTTCCCCACTCCTCACAAAGCACTCCTCATCTGCATTGGCTCTACTGGCCCCATGTTTTCTGTTTTTCCTAGTCTTTGCTGTGCATCTGCACTCAAAAATTATTTCTTTTTCTTCTCTCCATTACTCCCAAGGTGAGAACTATGCCCTTTTCCTTCAGAAATGTCCCAGTAAAGCCTCAGAGCAGCTGATAAACTGCAGCAGAATAATCTAGCTTCCTCTCTGGTGTCCAACTTCACCCCCCAAAAGAAAAAAAAAATCACTACTTATACAGTAAATGTTGAACAAATAGGTCAATGTTCCAATTCAGTGAGATGTCAGTGAGATAAAGTTCAGCAGTACCAAATGTGTCGATGGTTCATCCATTACACAGAGGTTTTACATTTTATGTTTTAGGTTTTGATCTGTGTAATTTAGCTGACTTTTCAAAAATCATAAATCAAACCCTGATGTGGCCTTGGCTTTATTTAATTTGATGAAATGATGAAATCTTACTGTTAGTTCTCTATACTCCTTTCCTTCCTTTTCCGTGTTGATCAAAGAGGTAAAATGACTTTTATATATTTTCTATTCTTGCTATTTTATGCAAAAATGCTGTGAAGATTACACAGTCACTGCAGTTTTGAAGCTAAAAAGGGACTCCTGACATCTCAGTCTAAATACTAACTGGGAAAGAAGGGGTGGTTCATTGAGTATCATGCTTTACCTGTCTTAATATGTGCAAATGTCTTATAAAATACATTACATTCAGAGGATAAAATGGGTCTTAGACTTTGACTTATTTCATATTCAGTTTTAGACCATAAAATGACCAAGTTCTATATGAATTTCACACTTTTTCTTGATCTACCACTAGTATCTATAGTTTTGTAGATTTTTTTTTTCTTTTCCAGAGAATTTCTAATTCGTTCTCAATATTAACAATAAGAAAGATAAAGGAATGACAGGCCTATGGTGACAGATATGTTTGTGCGAAAAAAAGGCCATCACCATCACAGATTTATTTTAATGTATATGTTCTCTAAAGTGCTGCTAAGATGAATTAGTTCCTGGTGCAATTTTCTTACATGCTTCACAAATGGGTAAAGTCCACTTTATATTTCAGAGAAAGGTAATATAAGTTTCTCTAAAAGCCTGTTTGCTATCCATATAATTTTGTAAATAAATGAATGAAACAGGTTATAAAAAAAAAAAAAAGAACATTTTCTTGTATAATCAGTGATGTAGATCTAGGATGGATAAGAGGAAACCAACAAATTTTCATACTATCTTTTGTAATTTATATGCTTAGTAGTATGAGTGTTCAACGTGCTTAGAAGAAACACAAATAACACGCCCTTTATTCTTTGGGAAAATTAGAAAATTGTCAAGGAATAAGAAATACAAATAATTTTATTTCAGCTAGTAGAGAAAAACGTATGTTAGAATGACATTAGAAAAAAACGTGGTGAAAAAGCAATACTTTACATTTCATTTATTTCTGGACAAGCAGAGGACTGTGAACCAAATCTTTTCTACTGCCAAGAAAATTCAGTGTTACTAATAGTCTATGTAAGTGTTTAGTGACTTTATCTTGGTGGCAATACTTATTAACTAAGATCAAGTTGGGCGTGAGTTGGAATAGCAGAATGGGTAATAAAATGTAAATATGACTAGTCAATTTTTCATTGCTTCTTGACTGATGTTTACTATTAATTCTCTAAAGTAATTGTCTCCCTGTCTTCTGTCTGTAAGGCTTGTGGGATTTTGTTTTACAAGTGAGGTGTGTATAAGCTGTATTTTAAGTGTGCACTTTGAGCTTTGTGAGAAACTCCTCTTTGTCATAGGAAAAAAAAAAAAAGAGAGGATCTGATTTCAAACTATAATAATGACATTTCAAATTCAGAATATTACATATAAAACCTGACTTTTCAATATTTTCTCTGGGATGATGGTGGGAATGTATTGTGAGAAGTGGATCTGAGTATGTGCTTAATATGGAAAGCGTATCACAGACAACAGATTAAATAATTGAACATATGACAAGAAAATGTAGAAGTTTGATAATATGTTACACTGAAAGAATAACCTTCAGAGGCATCTGTCACCCAGCCTAAGATATATGCAGATCCTTTTCCAGACTGCTGTGTGAATAAAGCTGTCACACAAAACAAACTATGCTTTCAATGTGGTGAAGTCTTTCTAGAGACCAGATTTAATATTTCCTGTGTTTTTTCTCTCTTTGAAGAATGGGAAGAGGTCAGAGGAAAAGAACAAAGAGCTGCTTAGGTCAAACTGTCAGGTTAAATATGAGCATGATCAAGATGTTTGGGTTTTGGTGCTTTTCTATACTGAAGATAAAGAAAACATGGTTTATGAAATTAAAATGCTTACAATGTATTACTGTGATGCCACTGCAACCAAGTTTAAAGACCTTATTCTTAATGCAACAAAAAGTTTCCCATCCTTTAAGCATTTAACTAAGGTTTTACTATTTGTTAAACCATAGTCTTATACTATCCACTTTTCATATGTGTGATATTTTCTTCTTTGCAAATAAATTTATCAGAGTATATGCTTTAAAGACACTTCTTCGAGAAGTACTATTTCCTAGGTGGTAATAAAGGATGTCTTTATGAGAAGAATGCATTCAAATGGATTCTTTTTCCTTTTGTTTGCAGAATGGAAGGACTTTCATTTAGAAAGTCTATTTGAAGCATAAAGATTGTAGGGAACAAAAGAAACTGGTTCCTTCAAATCTGTCTTTTTAAAATAAAACTTTTTACTGAAAAGTTAAATTCCTAAAATGATGACCATCTTTTACTGCATTACGTTGAAATTACAGCTGAAAATCTGTATAAATGTCCATTACTAATTCTTTTAATTCTTTCTTTATGTTAATTTTCACTGTTCTTTTCTCAAAATCTTGTATATTTTCAAAGCATTAAAATAAAATATATAACTAGGTTTCCTTAATTTCTCTACATGTTATATTATAAATCACCCTTTAAGAAAAATAGAATGCATCTGCATTTGTTATAAATCCACTTTCCTTATTGGCTGCAATGAATGTTGACACTTTATATTACTAAGTATCAGGATAATGAGGTTTCCTTCAGTTATAAATATAAGGGAAAGACCATAATAATATTAGATTATCCAATCAACACTTCCCTTTATTTGTTCAATAAGAAATACAATCGTGTTTGAGTACAAGTTCTTTAACTTATGCTTAAAGAACTCAGTGTCCAATGTGTTGTCATAGAAGGCTCAATGATTACAGTTTATTCACTGAAGTAATCATGAACATATAATTATTTCTTCCATTACCAATAATTACTAAGCCATTTTACTTAGACATTACCAAAAAAAAAAAAAAAAAGACAAAATTAAATTAAGGCAGCCTGAGCAAGAGGAAAAAATATGTTCTTTAGTTGTGAACTCTAAAGTAAAATATACAGAGCCAATGGGCCAAAAAATTGCTTTTGCTAAACAGTGAAATAACCCTTGTTTCCTATAGCTACTTTCTGTAGAACTTCAGTCAAATGTAAATCTGCATATTTAGCCTGTTCTGCTGGCATTTACTGTCTTGTCTATCCCATTAGGTTTTGCAAGATAATGTGTGCCTGTATAAAGTGCTGGTTTTGTATCAATGATTTTCTCCTATGAATATTGATACCATTACCTGTGCATAGAGTTGCTGCTGTGAAGATGGCCATTCAAGAGGTATCTATACTGCTGAGAAAGTCCTACCAAAAACCCTGGGTTTTGAACAGATTATCAGCTTGCAACTAATGCCATTTCAGAGGAATGTAAAATAGTGCTATAAAATCACTTATTAGAATGCAAAATCTTTGGGACAAGGACTCTTTTTTTTTTTGGACTAGAAATCAGGAAGAAAGTTAAAAATCGCAATCCATAGCTTAATTAGTTCAGAATGTTATTAAATCATCTCACCTAGGACCCATTAGACAATAATTCACATACTACTGGAGATACTGAATCCTTTTTTTTTTTTTTTTTCCTGCCAGTCGTGTTTGCTTTCAGATGATGTTATAGACTAGGTATCTAGGTACCCTCAGAAATAATAGATAAAATAATTGAACACGTGAAAAAAAAATATGAGTGACTAAGTCCTTGCATATTCATGCGCACATTCCCTTCTCTTTACTGTAAGATTAACGGTTGAGGAAGTGAGAAGTGTCTTAACTAGACTGAAATTCTCAGCTTCTGACTTTCTCAGCTTTTGGACAAAGCTAACTTCTAAATCCTTGTTATGAACTGGCAAATCCTCAGGCTACTGGATCATGCCACAGAGTTGATTGCCTGAATATAAACAATAACAGAACAGAGTTTCCCTCTGACCCAGTCCCATAACAATGGGCCATTGAAGATTGTTATTTCTTGGTCATGTGGGCATGCAAAATGAATGATATTTTAGCTTTTTTTTTTTTTTCCAATAAATTAAACTGAGAACAAAGTCAAATACATTAAGTAGCCACATATTTTGGAAAACATAGATCCAATCAGTGATTGCTTGGAGACTGTTTATGCAATGACAATTTGCAGTGAGGTCATTATGCCCCAAAGTGGGCCAAGTCATAGGCAAGCTTTCTTTGATCTGAAATGTATTAAGTACTCAGATGATTCTATAAATGTTATAGCAGTATAGTGATTTGGAGTAAAATAAACACAATTATCTGAACATTGTCAAAAGGCTCATAGCAACTTTTCAGTGTCATTGAACGCTTGTTGGTCTCCATAAGTATCTATCAGTATAACTCATGTTAAACACCATGGGACAAATCAATTGTGAGCTAATAGGAGGATTAGTTATTGATATATTATCATATTGGTCGTAATCACATATTTTGCCCTCAGGATTTGTACTGTTGTTCACATTCTCGAAGTTGATTCACAGTTTATCTTTAATTAGATATTCTCTGTATTTGGTAGGTCATATCTGATTACACCACCAATCGGGATTTTTAAATTACATTACCCAGCACTCTCTGATAGACTTACAACATGTTCAGATCTGTTACTGACATGAATTCTTCTCCAAAGGAGGTTCACTTAAAACAATCTAGGAATTATTGCCATGCCCCAAACTTCCCTTGTGTATCCTTACTTCTCAAAAGAGTCAAAATCCCACAACTTCCCTGGTTCTTTGAATAGTGCCAACCAGCCCAGTGTTTTAGGTCATGGTTTAGGTCTTTTTCCAGATTGCTTCCCCAAAGTTAAGGAGAAAATACTAAATGGAACCACACCTTCCCCCTCCAACACACCCCTATTTTTTTTTTCTTTAATACCGGAGATGTTGAAAAATATTTTATGGAAAACACACACATAAAAACAAACTAACAAAAAATGACCAAACAAACAAACAAAATGATCAGAGAGAGAGCAGCTTTAGCAGGGCTAAACATTTGTGTGTGGGGGGAAAAATAGGAAAATGTAAAGAAATATTTCTAGGCATCTCACCATGCAAAATATTCCTTTTGTATATTTCCTCATCAGAAACCACTCAAACTGCATTTTTGTGGTTTATTGTTTCCCTAGAAAGAGCAAGTTGTTTATCAAGTGTTAACTTTCATTGGAAGCAGAGCAGAATGCAACAAGAAAATGTACTCAGGTTCCAATTTTTGACCTTGTCCTTCATTTTTTCCAGATCACTACAAGGTCTGACAATTACGAATCCAAATTGTGCACTGCCTCTAACAAATGCATCAAAGCTTGATATCTTATGTGGTCAGATTTCATTTGTGTGTGCTGAAACTTCACTTATTCAGACAACCTGAAAGTATCATTATTGATTATTATTCACTGATTTTAAGCAGAAGTCTTTCAGATTGAAACAATATGTTTGTGAATTTAAGTGAGGCCTATGTCACCTCTACTGAAATTCTTGTAAGATACTATGGCTTATATAAATGGAATGTATCACACAATTATTTTTATTTATTTATTTTATCAGACGAGAGACATAATGAAAGAACTAAAATACATGTAGATTTCTTGTTAATGATTCTGTATTCAAATAATTATTTATCATTGTATCTGTGATCTGTTCTCCCTTTATATATTATCTCACGTCTTTTTCTTTCCTCAAATTTACTTCATTCCTAAAGTAAGCTGTGCAAACATATTTTTATTCACTACCTTCATTTTACCTATCATTAATATTACCTTCAAGGAAAGAGAGTGAAATCTGAGTTTCTTTGGCTTGTATTGTGTGTTTTTTGTTGGTGTTTTGTTGCTTGTTTGTTGAATTTTTCTTTAGGAGAAAATTATACATGGAATTTGTTAGATCCTTTGCAGGAATGATGAGACAGTAATCCAAATAAACAGTTGTTATGATATATTCTGTCTGCTTTGTTCCTTGTCTCTCATGTTTCAATAGATTCAACAGAAATTATGCAATTTACAGATCCACTGGAGATCTGAAATATATGTGCATATCAAATATACCACGTTCTCGTAAAACTACATTGCAGTAAGACAACAGTTGCTTCATTAGAGGTAATATAATTTATATTCTGTATTTAACTTTCTAACAACATACAAGGTCCTAATCAAAAAAGGAGTACCCTCATTTTGTTTGTAAGCTTTCATTGTTTAATGTCCTGACTATTAGTAAACTAAATATGGTCTTTTTTCAACATTTTGCACTAACACAGTAGTATTTTAATTGCTAATATTTTTCATTATGCAGAAATAAGGTAGTTTTTGGGAAATGTGCTGTCCAGAACCTTTAAGTTTCCATCTCTCAGCAGCTTGGCTTTGGATCTTCATCCTGTGAAGGAGAAACTTTCCCTATGTAGTGCCATGTTCTTGTTCCAAAATAAACAAATAAATAAATAAAAATCTGCTAATGTTTAATCTGAATCACCGCTAAAGAGTAATAAACTGTGATTCAAAGTCTCTAGCACTTGCAATAAGCATACAGTAATATTTAAACAGATGCTCCTGGTGTATTGACTATAATCTGACATGATCTGGGACATGGGGTCTGTTACTATTCAGAACAACTTATTTTATTGTTTCTCATGCTTTGGCAGGAAATGGAGTGCCATTAACAGAAATCCTAGATTCTCAATATTTCCAAGGCAAGCAAATTTTTTTAGTCTGTTCAATTCTATACTTCATTCTTTCAACAGCTAATGGATTGTTTATGAAACTTCTGAATGACAGTGCACAGTAGCTAAAATAGTGGCAATTTAATGGTAATGTTATACAACTCAGATTTTAGATATTTGTGAAGTTCATTGGTTATTAACAACTTCAGGCACAAAAACTGCGTTAAATCTAGTTCTGTAATTATACACGATGTACGTATATGTGCTTCTTTCGAAGTACTGGAAGAACCAAATATATCCTTTTGAGACATAGACAAGTTGCTTGCTTAGAAAAATCTTTGTTTTACTCCACATATTTCCGTGAATAGCTGTAATTCAACAAAGAGAAGAATGTTCTCTTAAAGATATAGATGTCCCATCAATCAAGAAGTTCTGCAACATATTCTAATAAAAGAAGTTTTCTGGAGGTTTCTGGATCATATGGTTCTGGCCTTTTGTAGTAGCTTTTCTGCTTGATGGTGATGTTCTCTTCTTTGGAAACCTCCTGTGAAAGCAGATCCATTACCTCACAACCATGGCACTGTAAAAATTTGCTTCTTCAGTGTTTTGAATGAGAGAAAGATTTTGTTGTTCTATTAATTCCTTTAACTCCAGTAAATATCTATTCTGAATAATCGTTCAAGTCACCAAAGTGTGTTCTGCTTTATCCTGCTGTACTGCTTGTTCTGTGGACACAATGACATAATTATTACTTTTGTGTAATTATTGTCATTTCTTGTCAGTCCTCATCATGCAGATGCGTATATTTTTTGGCCTGTTGAGTACTGTGGTAAAGAGAGAACTCATCCTGCTTGATGTTTGTTCTCTGACTCTTCAGAGAAACTAGTTAACCTGAGCAATCTGGCATGACTTGAAAAACAAACAAACAAATAAAACAAACAAAAACCCTTTAATCAGTGAATTATTAAAACAGCTGGTAGAGAGTAGTTTTTTCATCATTTATTTTACAACTTGATTTCTACTTCAGTGACTCTGTGATGGTGGAAGATTTAGTTAAAACAAGCATGACTGACATTTAAATCATTCTGAAGACCTGGTAATTAAAAAAAGAAAGAAAGAAAGAAAAAGTCTTCTGTCAGCATTTAATCATACTTTTTTTTTTTCTTTTTTCTTTTTTTAAGTGACAAAGTTTGAAAAGATATGTTAAAGAAGTACTGGGAGGAATTTCAAGACTGAAAAGTCTCCAAAAATGCATCTCAAAGATCTGTCATCACTTTTAAATGATAAATGGGAGTTTTAATTATCCTTATTCCTTCATTTTCATTAACTTTTGTCTTAAACAAATCAATTTTTGGTTGTTTGCTTGTTTCCTTGTATAAAAAAGAAAAATGTGTGTGTGACAAAACTACTTTCTTCATTAAAATACAGATGATCATTGAGAGAAGGGATCTTTGGAGTTCATTACAGCCTTGCAGGAAAGGGCAGATGTATCGCATTTCAGAATTTCAAAGCTGACAGGCTTATAATTCTATATTTATGTTTTGTAGACATACAGATTTGTTAAGCACAAGTCAAACAGTCAGGGGTAGAATTTTCAGTGTTGCAGATTATCTGTGATGTTTATTTCTTGCAGGAACTTATTCCAAAATTTAATTAGTTAAACCTTTCTGATGGTAAATTTTGAGAGGGCATACACAGCCCTGTGGTGCCATTTTAAACTAACAATCAGGCAATGATTTGCTTACATTACACATCTACATTATAAATCTTTATTGAAGTGTCCAGTGACACCTAATTTTAATGGCTAATGCTAGATTGGAACAAAGTTTATTTGGAAATATATATGACATTCACATTACTATAAAACAAATGTCTTCCATCTACTGTTATCGCTGTGAATACCAAATGAATTTATGAAAATAAATGCTCAAAAGCATCATTCATTCTAATATACCTTACCATTTTACTCTACAAATGTCCATGATATACCCATGAAAATCCTGAATTTTGAAAGTTCAAACATGACTCAAAGTTGAAGCCAGAAAAACAGTTTAGATAAGAGGCAGATACATTTGTAACATAATAATTTAAACATCATGGGAATGATTGTTATGGATTCGCTTTTTTAGTAAGTCGGTTTGTGTCTGGCAGCCAAGGTCACCTCAGCACAAGGAATTTTTTCCTCCAGTATAATTTAATCCCTAATTCAACTTCTTCATAAGAAATTAGTTTTTAAGAAGGTAGAGTGAATTCAGCATAGCTTTGTCTACTCTGCCCAAAATACATAGAAGTGTTTCCATAGATAAGACAAAAAAGTTTCTGTATTTCTGTATTTTTAATGGGAACATTTATAATCGTCAGATAATCTTTTTTTTTTTTTTTTTTCCTGATTCAGTCTGTGAATCTTGAAAAAGTGTACTTTTTCAAGTGTATTTAAATACAGTGAGGGACCCTCAGCATTTTTGCAAAGATCTTACAGACCTCTGGAAATTCAAGTTTTGATTAGAAATATTATGTTTAAAATAGGTATGTCTTTTTCCGTTTATTCTGTTGTATTTTTGTCTGGTTTAATTTAATGTCTCTCTTCTTTATTCACCTTCAACCCTATATTTCTCCATAATTCCACATGCAAGCAACGAAATGCATTGTTACACTTGTACTAGGGCTCATGTCTCTTCCCCACTATCCGCTTCCCTCTCAATTTCAGCCAAATTAGAGTTCTGTTATCCTTTCCTCCTGCTTTCCTTTTCAGGTAATTTGATTTCAAGAAATTTGTGGGTTTTTTTCCCCATTTTTGCTTTGTTCTAATGTTACAAACAACAGTGAAAAAAAAAAAGTTTCAGGGCCAAATGCAGGACATGCAATAAATTTGTGTAAATATATATATACTCATACTTTTGCCCCCAAATATATATATATATATTATATTATATATTTGGGGGCAAAAGTATGAGTCACTGTGGCTGAAATCTAACCCCAAATTAGGGCAGCATCTGCAAGCCTGAAATGCAACCTTCCTTCTTTCCCACTTTTATTTATGATTATTGGCTTGGTAAATGTGCGAATGGATATGTAATCACAAAGCGTATACCTTCTCTTTAAGTAAGAGGATTTAAATGTCTGAGGAATAGGAACTTATATAGATTATATATAAACAGCCATTTATCAATTAGGCCAAAAGTATTTTACAAAGTGCTAATCCCAAAGGTGTCTTTCATGCCTGCAAGCAGTGTTAGTGGCTTTTATTTGATGGTTGTAAATGGAAGTCTATCCATCTGGTACTCCTGATTATTTCTTTGTCTTTCGGCAAGGACAAAATTGTGTGTGTGAGAGAGAGAGAGAGAGAGAGAGAGAGAGGAAAGGGAAAGGGAAAGGAAAGGGAAAGGAAAGGGAAAGGGAAAGGGAAAGGGAAAGGGAAGGGAAGGGAAGGGAAGGGAAGGGAAGGGAAGGGAAGGGAAGGGAAGGGAAGGGAAGGGAAGGGAAGGGAAGGGAAGGGAAGGGAAGGGAAGGGAAGGGAAGGGAAGGGAAGGGAAGGAAGGGAAGGGAAGGGAAGGGAAGGGAAGGGAAGGGAAGGGAAGGGAAGGGAAGGGAAGGGAAGGGAAGGGAAGGGAAGGGAAGGGAAGGGAAGGGAAGGGAAGGGAAGGGAAGGGAAGGGAAAAAGAAGAGAAGAGAAGGGAAGGGAAAAAGAAGAGAAGAGAAGAGAAGAGAAGAGAAGAGAAGAGAAGAGAAGAGAAGAGAAGAGAAGAGAAGAGAAGAGAAGAGAAGAGAAGAGAAGAGAAGAGAAGAGAAGAGAAGAGAAGAGAAGAGAAGAGAAGAGAAGAGAAGAGAAGAGAAGAGAAGAGAAGAGAAGAGAAGAGGAAAGAAAAAAGGAAAGAAAAAAGGAAAGGAAAGAAAAAAGGAAAGGAAAGGAAAGGAAAGGAAAGGAAAGGAAAGGAAAGGAAAGGAAAGGAAAGGAAAGGAAAGGAAAGGAAAGGAAAGGAAAGGAAAGGAAAGGAAAGGAAAGGAAAGGAAAGGAAAGGAAAGGAAAGGAAAGGAAAGGAAAGGAAAGGAAAGGAAAGGAAAGGAAAGGAAAGGAAAGGAAAGGAAAGGAAAAAGAAAAGAAAAGAGAAGAAAAGAAAAGAGAAGAAAAGAGAAGAAAAGAAAAGAGAAGAAAAGAGAAAGAAAGAAAGAAAGAAAGAGAAAGAAAGAAAGAAAGAGAAAGAAAGAAAGAAAGAAAGAAAGAAAGAAGGAAAGAAAGAAAGAAGGAAAGAAAGAAAGAAGGAAAGAAAGAAAGAAAGAAAGAAAGAAAGAAAGAAAGAAAGAAGGAAAGAAAGAAAGAAGGAAAGAAAGAAAGGAAGAAAGGAAGGAAAGAAAGAAATAAGTTTGCACTCCTATCCTCCTAACATGTATTATGAAAACAAGCAAATAGAGAAATAAAAGCTTTTATTCAAATTTTTGCCTGGGTTATAATTAATATATATTAATTACCAGTAACTAAGTTTTTTACTCTTAGCTCTTTCATAGAAGCAAAAAATTCAAAAACTTATATGTTTTAATTAGACGTAATAAACTGTAAAAACAGTTGTTGTTGAACATATTTTGGTCATTAAAACCTAAAGTCATTTTGAACAGTAAAAAAATTCCTTTATTACATGCCTATAATAGTATACCACCAATGTATGTTGATTGGGAGTCTTTCTAACTCTGTCATACTTTTCACATCAACTAGTTGGACTTTTTGTTTGTTTTTAGTATGAACTCAAATTATATATTGTTTGTACATACTAGGCTTTCGTAGTTTTCTTCTACTTCTCTGCTGTTTGTAGCTTACTAATTGGGTTAATATTTCTAAAGATACAGCAGCACTGCATCAGATATCTAAACAAATAAAGGCCTAAATCGTGTATTTCCATGTAAAATTTAAAATTCAGAAAGAGAATAGCAATAAATAATGTCCTTGGTGCACAGCACTCTATAACGTCAGTTTATTTTTCATTATGAAATGGCAATATGACTTATGAGGCACAGCTTGAGTGTATGAGAGAAGTGTGACCATCATTGTCTGCTGTGCCAACACTCTGCTGCATCTCACAGGAAAAACAGCACAATGGTATCTGCTACTATTTGTAGGATTAACCTCTCATGTAAATTCCAGCTGTTGCTCATGTGATTGGTCTTCCTTATAGCTAAATAATGCTTCCTGTGACCAGATCAGGCAACTGTGTATGAACTTGACATTTAAAAACCCAATTTGAATTATTCAAAGAAATGTGATCTCTCCACGTTCATTGGAAGTCTCTTTTCTATGTATTTATAAGAGCAGAATAGTATGAATGGTTTAGATGTCATTGTTTAGATGTTGCTTATCAGCTAGTGCTTATTGTGGTTTCATTCTTCATGTTAAAAGTTGTATTTCTGCTTTTTATTTGCACATCCAGGGCAGTTTCTAGCCATTCCTGCTTAGGTGCACAGTGTGTACTGCCAGACATAGAGAGCATCCTAGAGAAAACACAGTTCATTTCTGCCATTTCCATCTTCACTCTGAAGAACTGATCTCACCAGGATGGCAGAGTCCATGGTATCACCAACACTACTGAACATTTCTGAGTGCCAGAGGCAGTCTGAGCTGAGACAGTAGGGCTTTTGAGAGCTGCCTGTGGCACAGAGCCCCATTGAGTCTCACATTGCCTGTGCTATCAAAGGCAAAAATAAAGCTTCACAATCCCTGTATATGAAAACACTGAACTCTGAGCAGTTTGAATTCTCATACAATAAGAGATATGAATGGTGTACATGTTCAAGCTCACATTCTTGGATTTATTTTCCTTCATATCTGAAATCATAATAACAGCTTGCACATCGTGGATTTCAGTTCCAAACCTGGCAGTTTAAATGATTCCTTCTTGTTCTCCCTGTCTTTATCACAGTTGCCTTCAGCAATAGATGCACACCTGCCAACATGAGTCAGAGAAAAGTTAGCAGTCCAATGCTAATACAAGCACTTGATTAATCACCATCTTGCTGACAAGCTTGTGTGTGATGTGTGTGTGTAGGCCGGTAACAGATGAGTACTTAGTATAACACACAAGCCTGGGATTTCATTAATATCTATAACATTTCTGTTAAAATAAGGAGCATTTTCAATATAGTTTATTATACTAGGCACAGATGTAATAAACAAAAAATAAGCTAACATACAAAAAAGCCCTGTTCATCCTCACATTCTTTCAGTGTTGGGAGATTCTATGTTTTGTACAAGTTCTTTTTTGTTTCTATTTCAAATTCTTTTTGCAGAACTATCATTAGCCTAATAAATAGGTAATTAAAATTAAATGTGATGTTCAGACTTATTTATTAATTGAAATATTTAATTCTATATATTCTATAAAGTTTTGGGGGCAGTTAGTATCTTTTCCTTATTTTCCTCCACTACATCATAATGGCATTCTATATTCACTTGAATAATACAAAAACAGATGAGAAAATTTAGAAGCCATCCTTCCACATTTTGTTTTTCCAGAGACCTGATATCACTAGGTCCTGCAGTTCTGTTTCTCTTTATTCTGCCCCTCCTTTCTTCCCCACCAATAGACCTTTTCGTTTTCTTTCTTCTCTAATGACAGTTGTTTGATTCTCTAGCTAGCATTCTTTCCTGAAGTTGAACTCTTATTAATTTTGTAGATGGGAAAATAACAAAAGAAAATTCCAGAGACATACGGGTGGGATCAACAGATATTAACTGAATGCATAATTCTAGCATACATGTAAAAGCACCACCATGTCAAAAAAATTGCCTTAATTTGGAAAACAGAAGATAGCAGAAGATAACAGAATAGTGCAATACTGTATTCTGCTGTATGACAAAATAGGTCAGCATGAAGAGAAAGGTCATAATTAGTGCAAGTTTCCCCATGACAGAATAGTGTTTTTCTGATAGTTTGTCTTGAATATTATTTTAACTCTCCTTATGATCTTGTTTAGTTCAGTTTCTGTTCCTGTGTTTAAGCATCTGAAACATTTATCTTCTGTGAATGAAGTAACAGGGTTCTCCTGTAGCTGGGGAAAACAATGAGGCAGAGTTAGTTGAGAAGGCGGGGGATCTCCAAAATCCACTACCTCCTGTTTTTAAAAGGACAGTGTACCTTTTGGTAGTGTCATAGCACTGAAATCTTGAAAATTGGAAATGCAATAGATAAGTAATTTTGTTCTTTGCTACTTAGATATGCTTGGTGTAAGTCTAATTTACTATTGTCTAAATATAGCTTAATAGTGCCCCCCCCTCAAAAAAAAAAAAAAAATCAATTTTCATATGTTGAGTGTTTAAAGAATCATTTGATTTTAAGATGCATTGCTTGGTGTAATTTTGGACTCCGGAGCTTTAGAATGGAACCATTTTAACACATGTATGCAAGTGCCTATGGCTGCTGATAAGGACCATTGACTAATAAGAGAAAAATATTAATAGTACTGTTCTCCAGTTATTAAATATTACTTTAATTATACTCTGATTTAGAGATGGTAATGTAGTAGAAAAATGATGTGATTGTTGTTCAAACAGATATCAGTTTTTTAGAAACAAATAAAACCTTTAAATTGTTAATGAATTGTACAATTTCACTTTGATTTTGCTGCACTCTCATGGGATAAGAAATTAGAAAAATGCCTCCTTACTGCAGTGCTCATAGTCAAGTGGAACATCTTGATTGTGCTAGGATCTACATATACATAGAAAAAAATAATCCTATTGATGTGTATCTGCAACTTTGATTAGTGAGGTTATCCACAGGGAAATAAACTATTTCAGGTGGATATTAGGATGAAAGAAAGAAACAAAGGAAGAAAGAGAGAAAGAGAGAAAGAAAGAGAGAGAGAAAGAGAGAAAGAGAGAGAAAGAAGGACAGAGGGAAAGAGAGAAAGAGGAAGGAAGGAAGGAAGGAAGGAAGGAAGGAGGGAGGGAGGGAGGGAGGAAGGAAGGAAAGAAGGAAGGAAGGAAGGAAGGAAGGAAGGAAGGAAGGAAGGAAGGAAGGAAGGAAGGAAGGAAGGAAGGAAGGAAAAAAGAAAGAAAGAAAGAAAAAGAAAGAAAGAAAGAGAGAGAGAGAGAGAAAGAAAGAAAAGAAAGAGAGAGAAAGAGGTAAAGAAAGAGAAAGAAAGAAAGAAAGAAAGAAAGAAAGAAAGAAAGAAAGAAAGAGAGAGAAAGAAAGAAAGAGAAAGAAAGAAAGAAAGAAAGAAAGAAAGAAAGAAAGAAAGAAAGAAAGAAAGAAAGAAAGAAAGAAAGAAAGAAAGAAAGAAAGAAAGAAAAAGAGAGAGAGAGAAAGAAAGAAAGAAGAAAGAAAGAAAGAAAGAAAGAAAGAAAGAGAAAGAAAGAAAGAAAAAGAGAAAGAAAAGAAAAAGAAAAAGAAAGAAAGAAAAGAAAGAAAGAAAAAGAAAGAAAAGAAAGAAAGAAAGAAAGAAAGAAAGAAAGAAAGAAAGAAAGAAAGAAAGAAAGAAAGAAAGAAAGAAAGAAAGAAAGAAAGAAAGAAAGAAAGAGAAAGAAAGAAAGAAAGAAAGAAAGAAAGAAAGAAAGAAAGAAAGAAAGAAAGGAGGGAACTAGAGGGCAAGATTTTGGAGAGAACAGGAATGTACAGTGGTCCCTTTGTGTAAAGTTCTGCTCTCTGAAGTCATCCAAGGCTGTACAGAACTCTTGATCAGAGCCCCAGGGTCCCATCACTGCTGTTTTTATTCCACCCAGACAACTTGATTGATATTCTGGCAGCTATGGACTTAGATACGCTGACAAAGGAATATCTAATGTAAACTATATTCTAGAGAGCATGCCTATCTAACAATAATTCTCTCTTCTGGTGTGCTGATTCAGTGATAGAATCTGTTTCATTTTCACCTTCTTTACAATTTTGCACTAGTTTAGCTGGTATGTCTGACAGCTTGGTTTATTCATTAATAATAAAAAGAAAGAAAGAAAGAATTTAAGAGCATGTTGAGAATGAATTCTGTATTCTTCAGATTATTTATGTATCATTTTCTCCCCTTTTAAGTTGTGTTGTGTTTAAGTTGTATTACCAGCCTGTAAAATATGCAAAGAAAATATATCTCTCTTCAGTGAAGAATAAACTTACATTATCACTTGCAGTTCTGCTGTTCATTTTGCTTCATGCACTCTCAGCTGAAGCCTTTCCAGAAATGTTAGTGCTGATGATCTATGGCAATCTACTGCAATGACAGCAGTACTTCACAAACATGTTTGTGAGATACCTGTGTAGAAGATGTGTCATAACAACCTTGTTTCTTTTATTCCACATAGCTCAAAGCAATAAGAAATATCTACTAGAATATTTCTGGAGCTAAAATTGACTTTCAGATACATGCTAATATTGATTTTTTTATACCTTAGTCATTTCAATTAGTGCTTCAGATGAAAAGGAGAAACTCATAACTTTGATTCTCTCATATGTCAAACTAATGACATATGTTTTTCCATAATATTAAAAAAAAATAAATAAATGGAAAAAGGCTATTGGAAGTTCAGTAGATTTCCTTCACTATAAAAAAAAAAAAAAAAAAAAATGTGAATATAATGCATTTTCCCTCATTTGTTCCATTTCAGTTTTATATAGCATCACCGATCATTTCTCAATCTATGAAAACCATACTTTTCATGTTATTTTTTAATTTTCACTAATCTAGTATTTCGCACTCTCACTTCTCTAATATGGTGCATGCTTTTTATATTTATCTTGTAATTAGTAGATTTAAATATTAAACATTACACACACCACATGAGGAATACCTAAAAGAATCTAGTCAGAGAGCATTGGACTTTGACAAAACTAAGCCTTTAAGGAATGGCTCAAGAACAAAGGCCTCAAAATGACAAATAGGGGTTAATGCAATTCTAAACATTTAAATGAATTGTTTCTGTTGGTAGTCGTGAAACCAGATCTTTCATGTAACTTATGTCTAATGTTGAGTAAATATCTTCAGTCTTCAAAAGGACTTTTCACATGGCAAAAGAAAAGAGATTAATTCAATTAAAATTTTTCCTCGTAGGGTAACTTTATCTAGAGGTAGTTGATGCTACTTGTCTTGACTTTTAAAGGCAATTTATGTATACATTAGGTTTTGTTTGTTTGTTTCTCTCTTTGCATTTTATTTTTCTTCTAACACAAAAAATTAAAATGGAAATTATAATTTTATTTTATGTAAATTAGAAGCAGTTACATGTTATGTTGATTGTTTCTGTAATCTTCATAATTTGAAATCAATTTTTCATTTTCTTACTTCAAAACAGTATCAGACACTTTTTTTTTCTTCTTTTTTTTCATAAAGATAGAAACCTTGGAATTTACAAGATTACATGTGGGAGTACAGTAATACTGAGTAAAAAATATATAAAATATACATGCAATATATATGTAATATGTAACATAGTCTTTACGTAAATTGTAAATCTGTTATATTTATATATGCATTATATATATGCATTTTATACACATGCATGCATATATATTTGGGTGTATGCATCTCATAAAATATCGAATGCAAGTGGATCCCATCGTGGTAACTTAAACATATTAAAAATGAAGAAGAAAACATAAGATTTTTCTTCACCACATAATTCTTCTTTCCTCTTAGATCTCTCTGTAAGCAACAGAAGGCTTCTACAGTGTTCTTGATAACTGTCCGCTTGGCTTCTCCAAGGACATTAAATGTTTTAATCTTGATGTGTAAGTAGGTGTGGATGTCTGCCATCATAAAAGGATGTATTTGTTTATCTTCAGAATTCCCTTAACTGTATTTTACTTAAAGTGGGAAGTAATTTTGCATAACACTCACTGTGCTGCACCATAGTGAACAAGAATTCTTCTTAAAGTTACTGATCTAACACGTAAATAAAATAATGTAACTTCTTTGTTATTTAGTAGTTAATCTAGTTTAGATATATTGTGACAATCATTATTGAGATGAAGTATTGGATTCCTTGTTAAGTTGTGCTCTCAACTTTTATTTTATTTTATTGTTTTGTAGTTAAAGTCAAGAATGTGTATAAAACTCTTTATGAACTACATCTTTGATTATCTCATATTGAGAAATACATTTTTCATATCACCTTTTACAGAACCCATTTGTATTATTGTTATTATTTTAAATAAACAGTTGTAAATTAATAACAAGCAAGAGACTCAGAATGTTTTACCAACCACAGCTATGTTAGCAAAACTCACAACTGGGAGCTGGTAGCATGAGCCAGTGTATTGTGTGGGAATAAATAAAATCTGCTAACCAATTTCTGAATCAGAAACACAAACGTAAATAGGAAATAAGTGTCTAACAAGACCAAATGCACTAGTTAAATAAATATGCTGTTCATAAATAGAAAAATTTGATTTTCTGTGGGATATAAACTACTCCATTGCTTTTCCTGATGCTTCATATAGAGATGCACGCATTTTGAAGAAGTATTTGACAGTATTTGGAGGCAGAGGACTAGAGAAAGGAGAGGAGAGGAGAGGAGAGGAGAGGAGAGGAGAGGAGAGGAGAGGAGAGGAGAGGAGAGGAGAGGAGAGGAGAGGAGAGGAGAGGAGAGGAGAGGAGAGGAGAGGAGAGGAGAGGAGAGGGGAGGGGAGGGGAGGGGAGGGGAGGGGAGGGGAGGGGAGGGGAGGGGAGGGGAGGGGAGGGGAGGGGAGGGGAGGGGATCTTTTTAAAAATATAAGTGATTAAGAGATTCACCTTTGGTGGTTTCAGATGTACATCCACATTTGCCTTACTTTAAATACACCTGGACCCCAGCATCTTATGTTCTGCACAAGGGTTTTCTCTCCCCCACAATGCTGGTAGTTTTTGCTGACCTAGGCATTTAAGTGTAGTGGTTTTACCCTACTATACAGCTGAATTCCACCAGAACTGCTCAACTGCTCAACTCCTCAAAGAAAAAGGGTGAGAAAATACAATGGAAAGGGCTCAAGGGTTGAGATAAGGAAAGGGAGATTATTCAACAATTATCATCACAGGAAAAACAAACTCACCGTAGGGAGATTAATATAATTTATTACCTATCACTAGCAGAGTAAAACAGTGAGAAACTAAAAGCAAACTAAAACCACTGTCCCAACCAGCATCGCTCATTTGCCTGGGCTTGCCAGTGGCAGGTCTCTTTTGGAGCTGGCTGGAGCTGACTCTGATCTGACATGGGGCAGCTCCTGGGCTCTGCCCACAGAGCTCAACCCTGCAGCCCCCTTGCTACCAAACCCAGGCCGTGTAAAGCCAATACATCAGGTAGTAATGCAGTAGATTACAGACATATTGACATAAGAAGGATTTATATCTTAACGCAGTGTTATGCAATGATAGTCTACCACTGCTGTTTTGGAGGTTGATACAGATCCAGATAACCTTGGAGCACACCAGAAACAGCCAGGGTCTGGCTGCACAGATCCATACAAGGGTTCCTCTGACTGTGCTCAAAGCAGGATTCTCCTTCAAAAGATAATTTCTTCTTCCCTTATATGTGCCCTTTCAAAAGGAGACATCCCACAGTTTCTTCTTAGCTTCTGCAGAAGCAATTCAAGCAAGGAAAATGCTTCAAACAAAGCAGAGCTTCATCCAATCTCACCTGCTCAAGGCCACTATGTAAACCTGTTACTTAACTAGAAGTACAAAATAAACTTGCAGTCACCTCATTCTTCCAGAGATGCCTTTGAAAAATACCTCCAGCTTTTACTTTCTGTCATATAACAGCATCTTTTCTGGATCAGAGGAAATCCTTTAACAACCTTCAGAGTTGGTAAAGGTCTCTCTACTTGTTATTTGCAGAGTGCTAACTAACATATCAAATGTGTTGCTTATCTTGCTTTAAATGAAATTCTGCCAGAGCATAGTTAATAAGAAAAAAAAAAAAAAGACAAATGTTTTTTTGATTTTAAATATTAAATAAATCCTGGTAATTATTTTAGATGCTCCCCGAAAAAAAGCAGATGGAGAGAAAAGCTTATGATTCTAGTCCCTACTTTATCTTCATTTAAGTAAAAGATACATTTAATTAAAAGATTACATAGTCATTCACACTTCCTTGCTCTCAAAATGCAGGTGATTATAGGGCAGGGAAATCTATTTTTCTAAAAGCTTAAAAATTCTGTAAATATAGTTGTTTTTTTTTTAAAAAAAAAAAGTCAAGCTTGAACTCAGTCTGCATACACAATTGTCTCCAACTTCTGTTATTCCATCAAGTGAACAACATTGCCTCTTACTCCAATATCCTTCAGGGAAAATATATGCGTGTATACATACAATTCTCTTATGTATTATTTCAGTTGATCCCATCATAATTCTGCATTATTTTGTGTAATATTTTTATCAGAGCTTGAATGCTGTAGACAGTTCTGATTGGTTCAGACATTTTGCTAGCCTAGATGTTCTTCAGTGTTAAAAAATTCCATGCCACCAGTCTTTCATGTTGACAACACTTGTTGTAATCATATTTTCAAATATGCAAATATCTCTTTTGTTGTTGTTCATAGATTTTGAAAGAATAATGAAGTAATTAAGAGAACATATGGGGGAAATTGATTTTTCTATAATTTGTTACAATTCTTGTAACAATTCTGAATTGTCTTCATGTTGAATAGTCTGCTAGTATCAAAGAAATCCCAATGTTGTTTCATATCAACTGTAGAGTTATGCATATATGATTTTGAATTTCTGTAATACCATCCTCACTGAAATGTCACAATGCTTTAAAAATATTGTGTTCTTTCTGTCTCCCGAAATATGAACTTTATTTTAAAGAGTTGAATCATTCACAGTGCTAAAGTCACGTTTTGACACAAGGTAAATTCATGCTTAAATTATTTAGATGTCTTTTAGAGAATACCTGTGAGGGAAATAATTAACATGACTCCTCTTCTGCTATTTCAGCACAGAAAGGCATAAAGAAACTTGAGAAAAAGTTCAACTTGGACTCAAGTTTCTTCTAGTGGACTTGTAAAATTTAGATGTTTCTATGAGTGTATGAGGAAGGTTGGGGGCTAAGACACTAGTGTGAGTTGAATAAATAATAATTTCTGTGAAATACATCAGTGCTGAAAATTGTATATATTTAAAACAAAAATAAGCAAGAAATAAAGTAAAAAAACAAAAAATACAATGCTATCTGCCTGTCTTATTTATCTACATATTCATGTATAATTAAAATTGCTTATGATAGCTTAAGATGTCTTGTTCTGGTGGAGCAGACTTTGGAACTGAATCACAGATAAGTGTTTTCTACTTAAAAGGCATCTTTTGAATATGTCTTATTTTTTTGCTAAAAAGACATGGCATAACAATTTATTTGACTCATCTGTACATGATGGTTCTGGGACTCAAGTTCTTTTAAACTACAAACTCTATTGTAAGTGTCAAGGTGTATTGGACCATGTGGTCTCAGTTTTTCTTGAGACTTTTTTGGGCATCAGAGAGAGTACCATAAACATTTCTGTCAATATACAATATAGAGCTTTAGATGATTCAGAGAGGTGATTTTGTTTGTTTGTTTTCCTTTATGGGCAGCTGTTTAATCTCCTAACTGAAAACATGGATAAAGCTCAACTGCTGTTACCTATTATCTGTACCATTTAGAAAGTAAATGAATCTAGCAGGTTTGTTTTTTTTTTTCATTACAGATTGACATGAAATAGAAACTACTTTAAATTTCAGAGTTCAGTGTAGCTTTTAGAAACAAATTTACGGGTCTTGGTAGCACGTTTTAGATGACAAAATATTTTCTTATTATTATTTTTATTTTATTTTATTTTTTTAACTTCCCTCTTATGGAAGTTATGTAATAAATTGTACTTCATAACTCAGTTTGACTGAAAGGCTAATTTTAGCTCTGATGGGTTCTTACATCTAAATTGATGAATAAATTAAAAGAATTGATTAAGTTCTACTGTCAGAACAAAGGACTGTCATTGGTAGCAGCCTTGTTAATGTATCATTTATTAGCATCTCAAAGAACAAAAACTTTTTAAAAGAAGTCTCTCCATATCCTTTCCACTTTTAAGGACTTGAAAATGTCTACCCATTTCAAATGAAAATAAAATTGTGTCCTTATTGGAAAATGACAAAGACTAGTCAGTAAGAGAGACCAGCACCGAAGGTCAAAAAATCAACTAATCTGGGAAGAAGGTAATTCATTCATGATAGCTGCCTATGTCAGAAGTATGTTCCCTGACAGTTAAATTTTGTCCCTATAGCAAAATTTTCACTTGATCAGAATGAAATAATGTAGGGGAAAACTGCAGAATTATTGGCACGTGAAGAAATAAATATGAATTCCCATTCACTGAATGAGAAGCCATTCGTGTTCAGTGCAGCCCCTTGAAGATATTAGGCATTAAAAAAAAAAAAAAAGTCTTCATTCTCATGTTTACCATTTCCATTAGGCAAAATTAATTCTGAACAAAAATAAAATAAAATAAAATAAAATAAAATAAAATAAAATAAAATAAAATAAAATAAAATAAAATAAAAATAAAATAAAATAAAATAAAATTCCAAGACCTAAGGGAAGACCTGGACTCTTCTGGCACTGGAGTGGTCTTGGAATATGCCACCAAAACTGTTATAATTCATATCAATAATTGTGCTGCAGGTTCCAGCATTATATGATGCATTACAGTTTGTGTCTCAGTAATAATTGCCATCCAAATGAGAAATCCATAAATCCATGAGAAAAATGGAGATGAGAAACGAAAACCTTTTTCATTACAACTGACCACAAAAGATGGTGTTCAAATTGGAACAGTAATAGGCTAATATTTACTTTAAGAAAGATGTCATGAATAATACGCACGTTTTTGTGAAAATATTTTCTCTAATGCTTGCTTTTATTCAATTCTCACTGTAGATTGTAGATTATTGTTACAATCATACTTTATATTGTTATATTGATCACAGCTGAGACATTTTCTTACTGTCCTTTTACCAAAAATTGCATTGAATTTTTTTATTTTTTATTTTTTAAAAGGGGGGTGGGGGACAAGGAGAAGAAGAAGAGGAAGAAAGGCTATAGGAACATTGAATATAGATAAAATGCTACCAATCTTTTCAGTTGTCAAGGGACTTCCTATGATTCATCCATAGAAAGAAAAAACATATTTTCTTAAATGTTGTTTTAATCACAATTACATAAAGGGAGTTTAAACCATAGAGAGTTTTAAAAACAAAACAAAAACAAAAACAAAAACAAACAAATAAGCTGAATCAATTTTACTCCGAAAAGCAAGCACAGTCCCTCCAGATTCACCTCTGTAATTCTCTGTGTTCAGTTATGCCTCTTTTTGATTAGTCTGCATTTTAGAAATGACCAGTGCATATTTATTTCCTAGAGCAGACTTCCTATGATATGGTTACATTAAAATAAAATAACAATAATAATAAAGCACGTTATAATAAAGAAAAATTACTTAACATATATACATTTCAGACTATAGTTTGAGAAATAAAATTAATACTGAAGCAGAAAGCCAGAACTTTTAGAACTGAAGGAGGTAATTAAAGAAATCCATTCCCACTGATGGTCACTCTTATTGGCACTTCTATAAAGTCTTCCTTTTACACAGGATGTGTCTGTATTGCAAATAATGCTCAATAACCAATGACACCATTACCTACTCATAGTAAATTGTAAACCAACATATAGTTTCATAATCTCACTGGCTGACCGATTTTATTATTTTATTTTCAATTATTTTGAAATTATATTATAACGTTATGAAGTTAGTTGGCCACCCTGAGGCAAATTGCAGAGTTTTAAATATGAAAACAAAAAGCATACTCTTGTAATTGTAATGTCCAGTGTAATTTTTAGACAATGTACCATTTAAAAGTAGTATTTTATATAATATTTTATATCACTGTATTTGTTGCTTTTTCATTTTTTCCCTAATGGTTCCATCATTTACTCCTAAATCTGCATACAACATACCATCCAGTATATCTGCAAAATGACTTTGACTTTGGGCTTCAGACTGAAAACAGTTCATATCCAAGAATAAAACAAAAACCCTAGGCACTCTAAAATTACCAGAGGCTCATTGAATCACAGATTTGCAGGAGATTTTAGATACTTGAAGCTTCACACAAAAAATGGTAAAAATGCTGTAGCCTACTCTGGAGCAATTCCCTATAAGCATCTACATGTAGGAATATAACTCATACTTTCAAAATCCTAGCGGTGGCTGAACTGCATCATTAAGTGCCTAAATATCTATGACAATCTTGCCCGTGTTCCTCCAGAATCTGTCAAATGAATGGAATATCTACAGTGAAATGACTCAGGAAGGAAGTGTATGTTGGTATATACAAAAATTAAATAAATGTGCATACAACTGTTGAAGAGGTACATGATTCTTCTATCAGTTTAAAGACAAAATGATTTCATCATGTAAGCTGAAGTTTCCAGAGTTTCTGTGTAAACAGTCTCCATCTCTCAGGTGGCGTTCAGTAGTAAATTTCATGAGTGCAAAACTGACTAAAAATATTGTACTAATTGTAAAAAATCTAGTTTTCATATTATAAGTTAATGAGTTTATCTTCTCAGAAAGTCATCACAACATAAAAGACTTCAATAATAAAAATATAAATATATTCTTAATTATTTAAACTGAGTTTTATATTAAAAAAAAAATAACGTAGAACTTGACATAAAAGTGAGAATGACTTTAAAAGTAAATATCATAGCAAGATGAACAAAATATTTCAGAAGTGTATTGTGTATTGTATTTCTGGACCTGAACATATAGTCATAATCTGTACCTCCAAGTTTTATATACCAAAATCTATTACTGACTTCTTTGTTCCTGCACAGAAAAGGGAAATATAAACATGGACACTTATTGATAGATTTATTTTATTTTCTTGGCTGCTGGTGGTCACACAGTAGAAAGAATTGAGTCTAGGAAAGAAAGGTGAAGTTCAAATTCCATCTGTAGGTAACTTTTTATTCCCAAGAACTTATCTACAGATATCTGCAAAATATCTGCTGCAAAAATGTGCCCATAAATCTGATTAGTAAAATGGATTTACCAAAATACAATCCATACTTTGGAAAATAGTTGTAACATCAATCTTGTTTCTCTAATTACCTTAGCATTAATTTTGCTTTTGATATTATAATCTCAAATGATCTAATTTTATTTAATGTTCTGAACCAAAGCTGTCTTGATCCCAAAGAAACCTTGAAGTGATTAGGTCATTAAGACCTGCTATATTACCAGCATACACATTTCTGCCAGTGTTTTCTTGTGCTTGAAAATGTTCTTTGTTTCACAGTAGATTGGAGCTTTTACTTGCAAAATTAACTAAGCCACAACTATTTTGCCAATTATGTTTCAAGAAATCTGATTTGGTTCTAGTTTTAAAATTTTTCAATATAATACAGTTGCAACAATATAAAGTTAATTCTGCAGTTTCAGCTGTCACAGTGACCAAGTTCTTTGCATGGAAGACCTCTTCACACTTGATTTGTTCATAAGTTTGCAATACGGCTATTCAGCTGACTTAGAATACTGTTCATAGCTTCAAGCTGTCAGGCTAAAAATAATTAGATGTTCAAGTTGCATTATGGAAATAAATAAATAAATAAGTAAGTAAATCCCTGCAGCCCACTGGCCCTGAGCACTGAATAAGTAAAAATAACTTCTCTCACTGATTCAAGGAGATAAGTTTCAGCTTCCAACCTGACCATTTGGGGCTGTAATGACAACTACACTACAGCAGGCTTACTTAGTCTTTGTTACTGAATTTTATTGCCGGAAAATATTCAATGATAATTGAAAAAAAAAACAAAAACAAAAACAGGAATAAAAATCATTGTTAAAAAATCAAATATTGAATAGTAAGCACCGAAATGTTTGTAAATGTTAATCAGCTTGTAAAAATATTTTTTTTTTTTGAGAAGGTAAACACTACATCCTTTGTTCCATGCATCAGTAAAGATAGATACTTTTTCTCATTTAAAAAGTTACATGAATACTCTTATAAAATATTTCTTTGTGAGACACTAATGATTAAAGTGTGTTTTCCTGGGAAATGCTGTTTCCCCTTTATTGTTGAAAATGTAGGCAAGAATATTTGAATTGCAGTCCATATTCTCTTTCCCATAGAGCTCCCTTGTGCCTATTTAACTTTGAAAAGAATGGTTTTTGTTTCTTTGTTTGTTTGTTTTCTAAATCCACTTAATCCATTTTTATCACAAGTTTCTCCTCTACAACATCAGTAGCAGAATTAAAATCCTTAGCCAAAGTCTTGGATTAAAATATTGCTGAATGAATGACCTCTTTTCCAGTGCAGATAGATTTTGGTTAATGAGAGAAGATTTTGAACTGCAGCTGTCATATTTTAGACATTTTTTCAATCTTTCATAGATGTAGTAAATTCTATATTTCCTAATAACATCTGAAAGATTTTCACAAAACTGAATCCTTGTTGATCAAGAGAGTTTCTGAAAGCACTAAAACTCTTTGGATGGGTGAACTGCAATTAAAGACAAGAAAAATCATTGAGATGCAGTTGAGGGGAAAAAATCACACATGGCTGTTTGATTATGCATCATGGTAAAATATTTTTTTTTTCATCTGATTATTGAACATACATCCATGATTACTAAACAATAATTAATTAAGTCCTTCCTCAAATGTGGAATTAGATGTTTCTAGAATGTGAGTTATATTAGTACATGGCTTATTATTTTTTATATGCATAGTTTTATTAAGCATGCGTATGTTATGGTATTTATGGGACACAGTGACATTTCATTATATGTGTGTCTGTTTCATTATGAAACTCCTTGTGCTACAGAGGTCACCTTGACAGATCTCAGTAATCTTGTATATTCATTATAAATATGAAATGTCACTTTTTTTTTTTTTTTTAAGGACATATTTTACAGAGTTCCCATGGGTGAATTCCCAGTAATTAGATTTAACAGGTAATGTTGTATGTGAATATAGTTATAATTAGCCAAAGTAGGGATACTAATTTCTACTTCATTTGATCATCTGGGGTGATCTTTCAGTCTTCATTTTTGCAAATAAGTGAATTAGTGAATTGCAAATTAGAATTTTGAGAATTAGTGTTTGGAGCAGACATACATACAGCAGGACTCATTGATTCTGTAGGTTTTGTACAGACCTGTTTTGCAGATCTGTAATGTCATGGCCTTATAAATAGCAAACAATTAGACAATAACTACAGGGAAATAATTTATTTTCATTCTTTCATTTAGGTAAGGTTTATTTATTAATTCAGTTTAAGAGAGAGTTTTAATTAAAAAGTTGGGAATATAACTGGAAAAGCAAGACGTTTCTCCTCAGAAGAGTGTAGAATCAAACTCTAAACAAATAAATAAAAAATGATAGGGCATATCAAAAAGTTCCCTGAAATAAGCAATGATTATGACAGTGCAGAAGCTCTTAAGTATTATCATCATTGTATTGTTTTCTGTATTGGTTATGTATTTGTTCACCTAAGAGATGAAGGATGGTTTGAAATACTCCTTTCCAAATAACTGAGAGCAGTTTTTCCCCTACTATACGGAAATGCTTAAAGCAATACATTATACCAGAACACTTTATCTCCAGTGCTTTCAGTACTACTTGCTCTGTGATTTCTTGAAATATTCATTAATAAAGGTAGTACAATACACATTAGTCAATTTCAGACTAAGAAAGACCAAAATAAATAAATTTGCCTTTAAAGGGGGAAATTATGCTATTATTAGAAAACTTACTTCTTTTATCATTATTATTATTATTATTTTATTATTTACATAGCCGTAATTAAGCCGTGGTGCACTTCATTCCTGCATTAAAATTAAGTAGAATAAAATTATCACTTTTTAATAACATCAAATTAAATGTCATTAATGAGAATTTAATTACCATGTTTCACATTAAGTATAATTAGCTAATGATCTATAAATGTATATCAAACACAATTTAATGATATAACACTTCACATAATAAAATAGCTAATCTAAGCCCAAGAAGTAATTAAGATGTCATATGTGCCATTTTTCATTGTTCATGAGGAAAGATCTGGTAAAATATACAAGACCAAATTTGCCCATTTGCCCTTTGAGTTTGCCTACCCAAAGCCCTCTTCACCATTAGACGTTTTTTGTTGTTGTTGTTGTTGTTGTTGTTGTTTTGTTTTGTTTTGTTTTCTTGAGTTTGCAGTTATATAAATTGTCTTGCATTTCTCTGCCATTGTGTCATTTTCATTGGTGGTAGGCAAGCATATAGTGTACATTGAGGGTCACTCCTTTAAACTATTATGTAGATTTAGTTAGAAATGTTGGGTTCAGTTTTCTTGTTTAGTTTTGTATATTAAAAATTTGCACTAAAGAATTTATTTTACTACAATGATCATTTTCTAAGAGAAAAAATCAATATTTCTATGGTGAAATTTCTCAGATTTCTGAGAATTTCTGCTCAAAAATAGTGAGAAAAGCAAGTTCATTCAGTTTCCTAGTGATAGCTTATGGTTTCAATTTAGATCTCAACTTACAAACTACCCTGCAAGTCAGCTGCAGTCCTGTAATACTTATTCTCTGTCCTTCCAGTCATTTAAGGAAACAAAGACAAATCAAAGCCCAAGGTAACAATATCCCCATGGTTCTTTACAATAACATTTTGGAAAAATAAGTATTACTGGACTGTAGTTTTTAACTCCTTTTATCATGTTCATGTCTTAGCTTAATGTGAAATTTATAACTGAGAGGAGAAGTGAAAAATATAAGATTATATATTGTTTGTATTGAATTCAATATGTGAATTGATTACTTAAGGGTGCAGTGGAGTTCAGAGCCATGTACAAATCTGAGTCTGAAATGTCTTGCAAAATATTTTGTCATAAAGTAAATAAAATAAAAAAAAGTCATTATTTCTTGAAGCCAACTTTGAATTACAGTGGGATTTCCTTTTTCCTAACTTAAAACAACAACAACAAACACCAATAATAATGTGTTATATATATATGTCTTTAAAATAGGTTCCCTTTAAGCAACTTTCAAATACTTGAGATACTGGTAGCCATGCCATTACTGCCTTGGAAATCTTTCAAATGCAGAATACTTGACATATGATCAAACAAACAACAACAACAACAACAAAAACAGTATTTGTTGTCTTGAGAAATAAAGGACACAGAGATGTACTATTGCTGAAAAGTAGAAAGATATTTTTTCACTTAGAGTCAAAAGGAGTGCAGGGTGCTGTGATTTTCTGTAAGGTTTGGTGTTGCTTTCAGATTTATCAGCCAGGTCTTGTGGAAAGGTTACAGACCAAAGATCTTGTCTAATTTGTATGAGCTGGAGAAGAATACCTGGTATGCAAAGTCAAAAAAGTAATATTATTCCGATCAAAGTTACTCCAAGCAGTAGTAATTAGAGCAGACCGGGTTCTTATGGTGTGAGGATGCTCTTTCGTGTTTGTTCCTGAAAGAACAAAGAAGATATTGCCATCTACAATACATGATTTTGATGATGTTCAGACCTTGTTGTACCTGCAGTCCAAAATCCCTAAATCCTGAACTGTGTGGGCTTCAGTACACAGTGAACTTTTCAAGTTGTTGTTCAAATAAGGTTTCATTCCAGTTCAGACTTGACCTGGCTGTGTTTTTCCCCCTTTTATTTACTTCTTTGCTTTATTCTTGAGTGCTTCTCAGTGCTTCTTGATAGATGATGTGATTTCTTGTGTTCTTCTGATGGTGATTGTCACCAAATAGGAGCACAGGGTTGAATTGCTAGACATAGGAAATGTGCTTACTGTGTGCAGTTCCTTTTTATCTAAATGGTTCTATTCCAGACACCTGATCCCTGGCTGCTTGGACAATGTCTCTGTATTCCTCCCAGGCTATCTGTCCTTGCTTCCACTCTCTGTATGCCTTCTTTTTCTGTTTAAGTTTGTTCAGGAGCTCCTTGTTCATCCATGAAGGCCTCCTGGTGTTTTTGCCCAACTTCCTCTTTGTTGGGATGCATCGCTCCTGAGTTTGAAGCAGGTGATCCTTAACCAGCATTCTTGGGCCCCTCTTCCCGCCAGGACTTTGTCCCATGGTACTCTACCAAGCAGATCCCTGAAGAGGGCAAAGTCTGCTCTCCCAAAGTCCAGGGTAGCAAACTTGCTGTGCTACCACCTTGCTGCCCCCTGAATCCAAAACTGCACCATTTCATGATCACCTCAGCCAAGGCTGCCCTTCAGTTTCACATTCTCTGCTGGCCCCTCCTTGCTGGTAAGAATGAGGTCCAGCATAGCACCTCTCCTCAGTGGCTGATCTATCACGTGGAGAAGAAAGTTGTCATTTATGCATTCCAAGAACCTCCTGGATTGCCTATGCCCTGTTGTGCTGTCCCTCCAGCAAATAGTGGGGTGGTTAAAGTCGTTCTTTAAATCAGGGCTTGTGAATATGAGGCTGCTTCTGACTATGGAGGCCCTCATCTGCTTGGTTCGGGTGGCCTGTAGCACCCTCCTAATAGAATGTCCCTTGTCCCTGCCCTCCATTTAATCCTGACCCACAAGCTCTCTGTCAGATCCTCATCCATCCCCAGGCAGAGATCCATGCACTCCATCTGCTCTCTATGTCAGTCACAGAGGGTAAAGTCCCCTCCTTGTCTCCTCTACCTGTTCTTCCTGAAGAGCCTGTATCCTTCCATCCTAACACTCCAGTCACAGGAGCCATCCAACCACATCTCCGTAATGCCCATGAGGTCATAGCCCTGCAGGCATGCATACATCTCTAACTCCTCTTTTTTTTATTCCCCATGCTATGTGCGTTAGCATAGAGACATTTGAGTTGGGCCTCTTATTAAGCTGATTTACTGGCTGGAGTGGGTGGATTTCCTTTGTGCTACTCTTCAGGTGTTCTCCTGCTGACCCATGACCCTTCTCCAGGCCCTGGACATCTATCACTGACACTGGCATAAAACCGGGAGAAGCAGGATGGATTGAGGTTCCTATCCTCCCACAACTTTAGTTTAAAGCCTTCTCCACAAGCATGGCAAGCCCATGACCAAAGATGCTTTTCCCCTTCTCTGACACATGGACCCCATCAGCCCCCATCAGACCAGTTTTTTCAAAGCAACTCTCATGATATAGGTAGCATAACGCCTGTCTGTAGCACCAGTCCTGTAACCATCTGTTGATTTGCCAGACTCAATTTACTCTTTCAATCCCCTTCCCTTTGACCAGCAGGACTGATGGAAAAGCTACCTGAGCTCCTGAGTCTTTTACTGCTGCTCCCAGGGGTCTGTAATCCCTCTTGACACTGTAGGCTGCCATCCGCTGCTCTGCTGTGGAATGAACCCTCACAGAGCTGATCTCCTTGGCAAGTTTCTGGTGAAGATTGTACAGTTTGGGTATTTTCTTGTCAACTTGAGTAAGTCCCGCAATACATTTGTTTCTTACAGCATTTTTCTGCCAGGTAGTTATAACACACTTGAAACTGTAATTTTATTTTATTTTTTCCCTTTCCATACTAGTTCTTAACCATATTTTATTGTAAATTATCGAAGACTCAGGTCCTGCAGTGTTTATTAGTAGACTAGAATCTGTTTGGGATAAAGACTGTCATTTTAGCATTCGTACTTGTAATCTATACAGAGACTTTTGTGTTTTGTCCAGCACACATTCTAAGTAATCAAACCCAATCAAAATTGGGCCTGGGGGATGTTTTTGAATCTTAAACTGCAGATATCTGACATTCTTAGAAGGTTTCAGCTTAGCTAATGTTTGTCTTTTTCAAAACCTCGCCTTGTATTTAACAGTATTTAAAAAATAAGAAACTGAAATTTGGAGAGTGTAAAAACTCTTCAAATCCTTGAGAATCATACTTATAATGTATTATTCAAATTGTCTGTTAACTGGGAGAAAGCTTTTGAGTAGAAGATTATAACCAGAAGAAAGAGAGTAATTTTCAATGCCTTCCCTACGTTATTTGGGAGAGCTTATTGTGAAGGGACAGTGTTGTCCCTATTGGATGCCAAGAACATGTATTACTTTGATTAATGTGGTCTGAATTCTGGCTACACACAGTAAGCACCAGTATTTTTCTTGAATAACAGTACTTTTTCTGAAGCCAGTATGAAACATATTCTCCTGCATTTCTCGGAGTTCAAGTGAATTTCATAAATCTTAATATTTTTTTCTGTATCACTTTAAGAATTAAAAGCATGGTGCCTCTAAGAAAAGTTCTGTCTGATATTTTGCTCTCTCCATTAAATTGATAAAAGGATTGAGAATGTGTCATCCCTAACATTTTTTACTGTTATCTCTGATTACTTTCTTCTGAGTTTCATCCTTTTTCTCTTTGTATTGAAAGTGTCCAAAGTCTAGCTCTGAAATGTGTTCTTCTGGTCTTTTGTCAAACATTCTTTTGTGATATTGCTCATTTCTGCCATCTCTCCAGAGTTCAACTCTGCATCTGTAGTTCAACATAAATACTTGTCTCTAGTCTTAAAGCAGGCTTGCTAGTCTCCTTTTCTAGTAACAGTGGTAAGTGGTTCATAGTCACTTAAACATAACACTAATTAGTAAGAAAAACATGCTGTGTTAATGTTCTGTGACTGAAAATTACATTTAACTTAGGCAGGTTGACCTTTCCAATGTTGCACAATACTGTGCTGAAATTTTCTGACTTAACCAAGTTATATGTAGAAACCTCTCCTCCTATCTCACGCATTTTATAAACACATTACAAAGAGAAACCATCTTTTTATTGAAGGAAAAATTAGGCATAATTTTCTTTCAGTAATGTGTTCTTATCATGTATACTTGCAATTTGCAGTTCCTTTCTACATTGTCCCTATTTGACTCCTCTGTACTTGTTTAACCCACTTACTTTTCACTATTTCTTTTCTTCTCAGTGTTAATATCACTAAACACTAGTGATATATACACTTACACTATTGAGCCTCTCTAACCTGTTCCATGATAAGAGTATGTTTGTTTGGTTTACCATATTCTCACCTTTGCTGAAAAGCTGGTTTCTGTAGAGAGGTCTTTAAACCCAAAATGCTCGTCATCCTTTTTATCGTTGGCACACAGAATTTGCTGAAGCTTGCAAATCCTTGCAAAGAAGTTTAATACCATGCAGCCCTTGCATGCTCTTCCAAACACAAAAATATTTGTTTATGTTACATCACAGGCAAATCCATCAGATGCACTTTTGTGGAATCCAACTGAAAACTTTACATATTTTAATTACAAAGTGCTCATGCTGAGTTTTGAATCCTAATAAAGTTGCAAAGATGTCAGAGCACAAAACACCCTACATAGACTCTGTTCTAGAAGTAGTGAATTATTTTTTTTTCAGAGAATTTATATGTAAAAATTTATATATTTTTTTTCAGTTCATCCGTTACTTGCTTTCATTTTTTCCCCTTAAGATTCAGCTATGATGCTGACTCTTTTTCAAGAAAATAATTCAGAAATTAAAAATTGTTTCTTTTATCTGTCATAGATTCTTCTCTGTTACTTCTTTTTTTGAATTGTCTGTTTCAGAATCTCTTCTTTAATTCTGATGTACAGTGCAGTAGTTCTGAAATTTTACAGTATTATCTCAGTATCCAGTGATTCAGATAGTTGTTGACAGAGATGCATATGTTTTGTTAATATCTTTATTCTTCTGCCCCTTCTGGATTGTCTTTCTGGGCTCTCTTTAAATTGAAGTTTTTTTTTACAGGAGTGGACAGATGGAAAAAATATTTTCTTCTATAATTTTTGCTGTTCACTGTGCACAGATGAGACATAGCACATGAAAGTATTATTATTTTTAAGGCTTTTTTTTTTTTCCAGTCTTCACATTCTTGATGTACTTTACATTTCAATTAGTTTAGGATAAACTAGAAATAAAAGCAGATGAAAGACCCTGAAGGAAAGCAAATTAACATGTTAGACATGAGGTCAAACAGAAAGCTAATTTGCAGCCAGTAGGCACTTCAGAACCATCATACAGAAACAAATATAAGCAGCAATGGGTACTCCTATGTATCACATAGCAACCAAAATAATAAAAAGAAATCAACCTTGAGCCAGGATGGTTAAAATTAAATAACAGAGGGAAACTAAGGAGGAAAACATTAGAATATGTTGTGTTTTTCTTAACTTGTTAGTGTATTTGCTGATCACTAGGCAAAAAAAAAAAAGAATTTTAAAATTAAAGCTTTTAGCAAACAAATATACCCTTTAAACTTCTTTCACTTTTAAAGCCTCTACATAAAATTTATTACTCTTACTTTATGAATATGTGCAGTAAATGTTTAAATGACGTTACAAATCACTCAGTTTTCTTACCTCCATCAGCATATAATGAGTTTAAATAACAAATGATGTTTAATCTAGATGCTTTTGAATGTTGTAAAGTTTGTGATGAAGTATGATCTTCTGGAAACTTCATTATCAGGGGGAAATCTGAGTACATGCCATAAATAAATAAAGAAACAAATGTCATTATTATTATTATTATTAACAACAACAACAACAACAATAATAAAGCCTTATAAAAATAAGAAATTAAGGAATGGAGTTATGCATAAGAACACTTTGGTAGTACACACACATTCAACTAAGAAACTGATATAAACTTAGAAACTAATAGTTTCAGACTTGCTGTATAATTTGTGATTTAGTTTACATTCCAAATCCTTGAATCGTTGTACATTTTGAAACAAAATACAGGTTAGAAAATATTTCTTATTTTAAGGATGTTCATTTCCTGTGAAACTGTGAAGCTGTACAGTTCTTTCCTCTTGGGATTTGCCTGTACTTTGTGTGCTAGTTTTGTATAAATCTCAACTGCCATAATGAAACAATGAAGAAAACAGCAACATTTAGGATTTTGCCTGTTGTGTACATTGGTAGAATTTGGTTTTGACAACCATTGCTCATGTACTGCTGAACCATTTCTTATGGATGATTTTGTGATAACTTGAAGATTATCATTTACTGATATAATTAAGTATTAATAAAATTCATAAGTGTAATAAAATCTTCCTGTGAGAAAAGAGATAGAATATATAGTAACTGCAGCTAAGGTAATCCATGACTGATAACAGAATACAAATTGAAAATCATGTTAATATCTTTTTCATTCAGTCAAAATGACATCTTTTCCATGGATAAGATTTAGAAAACAAAGTTAAATACAGAAAGACTATTAATGAAACCTTCGATCAAACTGATTGAGTCCTATTTCTGTTGTTTTCTAGTGATTTTTCTATTGTGATTGCAATGTAGCTGTCTTCAGCTACTTTCTTTCTGGAGGGGCCTGAACGATGTTCCTTAAACATTTATGTATGACAGTGACTCATTCATTTCCACATTGATCTGGCTGGAAAAATGAAAGTACCAGTAAATAAAATTTGTAATGGATTTTCTTTTGTTGCTGAAACCATATACCACAGTGTTCAAGTGTGTATGATTTCAGACTTCGTGAAAAAAACAAACAAACAAACAAAAACAACAACAAAGCAAAACAAAAATAAATCTGTATTTTGGAAAGATGTACAAGAACATAAAATTACTAAAAATACAGCGCAAAAGAACAGAGTTATAGGAACTAGTTAAATAAACAGACCACTCAATTGAAATAGTAGACAATTCTAAAGAGAAATCAAAATTATGATTTCTTGTAGTCTGGTTCTTTTACTTGCCTAAGACCAGGGAGTAGAACAGTGGCTCAACTGAGAACAACTATTAAAAGTTCCCCAAATTCTTATTATTTTAGACTATGTCTCCTCTGGGACATGAACTAATGCATTTTTAAATCTGTAGACACCAGTCCCTGGGAATTTAACCGGAATAAGCCAAAGCCTTTTTTAAAAAATCAACATATAAATTATTTTTTCTATATTTCTATTTTATATGTTTTCCATTCCATAATCAGATTATGATCAAATATATACTCTGTAAAACTTTTTCCCTTAGTTATTCATCATTTGGGGTGAAGAAGCAGGTTTAAGAAAACTTGATCAAATGCTATGGTGATAAGCATTTCAGAAGATACTGCATAGAATCTAATTTCACCAAATGAACTAAATTAAGAAAGCTCGGGTAGTTGAAACAAAGAAACTGTGGTACACAAAGTAGACAAATTCCTGTAATTATGGAATTATTCTTAAGAGTAAGATCAAGGGCAAGATTTACAAGTAAAACAAAACCTTGGGGGAAAATCCTTGGAACATTTTATTACCCAGTGTGCAACTGTGAAATAAATTGTTTTTTCATCCTTCTGCTTATGGCTGGCTATGGGGCAACTTATAAATGAAGTGCAATATATGAAAGGAAGTGTTTTACACAGCTAAATGAGCTGCAGTGTAAGTGTTACAGAATTAGTATATCTATACTTGATGCTATATGTACATCCTGTTATATAAAAAATCCTTCACAAATTAAAATACTGATTTTTTTTCATAAATGCATCAACATCTCAGTGTAGTTTGTATATAAATAGGATAAAAACATATTTTACATTAGAATCGTTATTAAACAAAAGGTCAGTTGACATACTTTTTATACCATATTTATTACTAACATTCTATACTTCTTAGAAAATAAATAGAATGTTGCTGTCAATGAGTCCAATCTTGCTTGCAAATCTTTTAAAAACTGTTTTATTCCAATGGACCATGCAGAGCTCAATATACAAACTGCAGAGATTTCAGCAACTCAAATTAGAGCCAGTGTTAAAGTTCTTTTTAAAGAAGTATGATCTGTAATACCAGTATAATTAGCAAACTGCAAAGTGCAGTCTCTACCTTCTTTCATTCAGGTATATACTTCAAAAATTTTGACCTGATGTTGTTTAGACATTAATAATTGGAAGGCAGGTAGATCTACAATCTAACCATTGTCTGGTCTTTAAATTCATATGCAATTTCCTGTATGAAATAGAAGGTCAAAATCATCTATAAACTATTCCTTTTTGTTTGTTTTGTTTGCTTGTTTGTTTGTTTTTTGCAGTACTTAAACTTTATTTCTCACGTTCTTTCTGCAGAGTTGGCAAAAACACTTGCAATCCTCTATAACTGCTAGAATACATTATAAATTACATAATATATACATATTTGTATTATGTAAAAATCATTAAGAGCACAAACTGTTTGAGAAGTGAACTATTTGTTTTGCATTTATTTAAACCTTACTAAGTTGTTATGGCTTGCTATTTGATGTTGGATGCAGAACTGTAAAGTTATGATTTAAGCAAGGAATTTTCCAAACTTCCATTTTATCAAACAATGTATTTTTATAAAAGCATTTATTTGGATGCTGGAAACATTTATTTGGTCCAAGATGGAATTTGGCAATTTAAATATTTTAAAAAAAAAAAAAAAGTAGAGTGAGACTAAAGAACAGATTGAGAGTCACATTACACAGTAATCCTTCATTGTAGTGTTTAGCAAGATGGACTCAGAAGTTAAGTCACTGCCCCCTTTTTCTCCTCTTGCTGTTGTTGGAATGCCAGTGTATTAAAAAACCTCCTAGTAACCATAAAATTGAGCTGTTTTCCACTAATTTATCAGTAACTAGTAGCCATTAAAAGAGTCATTAAAAAAAAAAAGTTACTAGCTTTAGGGACATTTTTATACTTTCAAAGTAAAATATGGTGATAACATCTACACTGAATTCTCTTTACACCTGCTCTTGAAATAGCCAGCTGAACATTGGTTATATTGTCAGAGGAATTCTTAAAGCTAAAATAGAACTGATCTTTCTCCTGTTTCTAGTCCATGAAATATCTCATTTTATCAAGATGGTCAACATAAGGAGAAGCCTTTTATGTTTTGTGTTATTTGCAGAATATTTGTTTTAAAAGTAACAGAAAATTATATTATTTTAATCCCAAGAAAAGAGATTTTCTGTTTTTATCAATTCAGCTGACTCACACAGAAACTGCAGTTTGAATAAGTCATGATTAAACAATTTATTCCAAAAACTGGGATTGAAATATTTATCCTGATGGAAAAGATTTTGAGACATAAAATTTTACACTCTACTGTGTCTGCGTGTTTAATTGTTTTTGAAAATTTGCTCTGTTCTTTCTATAAATTTATTTCTGTCAATACCGTTTTGAAATTTGTGTCATGACACTCCTTCATATAAAGTCTTCAAAGTTTGCTTCATCACCTGCTATGGTAACTGCAGGATTCCCCATTTTAACACTTATTCACATAAGAATAAACATAAGAATAAACATAAATAAATATATAAACATAATAAATATAAACATAAGCATAAACTTAAATACACCTCACTGCTTGGTCTTACTAAGACCAAGATTCAGAGAAATAAGATTAATCACCTTGATGGACAAAGTCAATAAGCCTAATTAAAATGATTTTAAACACTGAAGATGTGAAGTGAACATGCATAAATTTAAGCATATTTAAACGTGCAGACTATCTCATTCAGAATTAAAGTGACTTTACAAAGCTCTAGTTTATTATTCAACAGAAAGAGCAGCAGCTGGGCAGTCAGATTTTGCATAGTAAATATATCAGCAGAGGAAATAATGCTGGTGTGGATGCCCAGGAAACTTGAGGAAGCACAGCAGAGGTCTCAATCTGCTTCAGGGTTTGTTCATTGGTGTACTGCCTGCCCAGCTCAGCTGTGGGCTCCTACCCACCAAGGCAGATTGTAGTCAGTCTGTAATCCACTCTCTTCTGCTTCCTGACAGATAACTATCAATTAGTTGTAAATTAACTTGAAAGTAATTTTTGAATATTCACCAGAATCTCTGTTAATACTTCTGGGAATTTCTCTATCTAAACTTAATCAAGGATTTTTTTTCTGAGTGTTTCCAGATCTTTGTATGTTTCATAGGATTATCATAGAATCATAGAATCATTCAGGTTGGAAAAGACCTCTAAGGTCATCTAGTCCAACTTTTAACATAATACTAAAGTCCACCAGTAAGCCATGCTACTAAGTTCTATGTCTACACATTTCTTGAAGACCTTCAGCGATGGTGACTCCACAATTTCCCTGGGCAGCCTATTCCAATGTTGCACCACCCTTTTAGTAAAGAAATTTCTCCTAATATGCAACCTAAACCTTCCTTGGGACTACTTGAGGCCATTTTCCCTTATTTTATCACTTGGTGCTTGGGAGAAGGGCCTAATCCCCACCTTGCTACAACCTCCTTTAAGGTAATTTTAAAGTAAAATAAGGTCTTCCCTGTGCCTTCTTTTCTGTAAGCTAAAAAAACTTCAGCTCCCTCTGTGTTTCTCTGCTGAGCCCTCCTACCCTTGACCAGATCAACACTCACACCTAACTTGGTGTTATCTGCAAACTTACTGAGATTGGGACCCCCTTAGTAGGGTGCACTTGATCCCTTTGTCCCGATCTTTGAAAAAGACACTGAAGAGAACTGGCCCCAGTACTGAGTCCTGGAGAACACCACTAGTGACCAGCCTCTAGCTGTATTTAAATCCATTCACCATGACTCTTTGAGTCCGGCCACCCACCTAGTTTTTAATCCAACAAAGCATACACCTGGCCAAGACTTGAGCAGCCATCTTCTTCAGGAGAATACTGTGGGAAATGGTGCCAAAAACCCTAATGAAGTCTAGGTAGACAGCCTTTCCCTCGTCCACTGAGCACGTTACCTTGTCTTAGAAGGAGATTAGGTTTATCAAGCAGGACCTGCACTTGATAAACCAATGGTGAGTGGGCCTGATCACCTGGCTGTCCTGAAAGCGCTGTGTGGTAGCACTCAAGATAATTTACTCCATGAGTTTCCCTGGCACTGAGGTCGGACTAAGCAGGCCTGTAGTTTCCCAGATCCTCCTTCCAGCCCTTTTTGTAGATAGGTGTCACATTTTCTAGCCACCGGTCGACTGGGACCTCCCCTGATAGCCAGGACTGCTGATAAATGTTGTGAAGTGGCTTGGCGAGCATTTCTGCCAGTTCCTTCCATACTCTTGGGTGGATTCCATCTGGCTTCATAAACTTCCATCCATCTAAGTGGAGTAGCAAGTCACTAACCATTTCCATGTGGATTATGAGGACTTCATTCTGCTCCCTGTTCCTGTCTACCAGCTCAGGGGGCTGAGTACCTGGACAACTGGTCTTGCTGCTAAAGACTGAGGCAAAGAAGGCAAGAAGTATCTCAGCCTTTTCCTTATCCCATGTCACTATGCTTCCCCCCCCCCCCCCCAACATCCAAAAAAGGATGTATTTTCTTTTTCTCCTTTTCTTGTTTATGTATTTAGAAAAACATTTTTTACTTTCTTTAACAACAGCTATATTGAGCTCCAGTTGAGCTTTGCCACTTCTAATTTTGTCCCTGCGCAACCTCATGACATCTTTGTAGTCCTCCTGAGTGGCCTGCCTCTTCTTCCAAAGTTCATAAACCCTCTTTTTCATCCTGAGCTTTAGCCACAGCTCTCTGTTCAGCCAGGACATTCTTCTTCCATGCTGGCTCATTTTTCAGCATGTGGGGACAGCCTGCTCCTGTGCCTTTAGGACTTCTTTCTTGAAGTGTGTCCAGCATTCCTGGACTCCTTTGCCCTTTAGGTCTGCCTCCCATGGGATTATGACAACCAGTCTCCTTAACAGGCTGAAGTCTGCCTTCTGGAAGTCCAGGGTGGCATTTCTGCCAATCCCCCTTCTTACTTTTCCAAGAATTGAAAACTATTAATTTGTGATTGTTGTGCCTGAGAGCCTCCAACCTTCACATACATTTTATGTTATAAATCAAAATAAAGATGTGGTTCGACAAGTGAACCTGGAGACATGGAAATATGAGTGAGTACCTAGGTTTCTTTCTCAATGACTCCAAGAGGGTTTTGCGTAGATTAGCATGGGAATTAAAAGCTGATTTTTTTTATTTTTTTTTTCCCCTACTGTTTATAAGGTCATCCTTATGATGTTCTAAAAGATTGTCAAGGTGAGATGGTCTTTATATAATGAGATTGTATGAATATTGTCAAAAGTACAACTTGTTAAATTAAAACTTTATTTCTCATAAGGAGCCATATTGCGTTTCTGTGTTGTATGTAGTATTTAAAAATATGAAAAGCTCAGTATCTTTTCCATGGGAATGTAAGAAAATTCAATAGTGTTGAAGAGAAATATATACAGATAAATCTGCATTTTCGGTGGGGTTTAGAATCATGTTATATTTCAGAACTGAGCCTCCAACAGAGACATCACTTTGAGAAAGCTTAGCTCCAGAAAAGACAGACATGCAAAAAATGTGTTTTTTTTTTTTTAATTATTATTATGATTATTTTTAATTCTCCATAGCCCTCATAATATAAATACTGACATCATGATAAATGAGCATGCTGTCCATTATAGCACATTTTTTTGTATCAGTTCGGTTGAAACATTAGTATTAAACACGTAATAATGAAATAAGAGAGAGATTTGGGCATGTATCTAAATATTTAGTCTATAAAGAGACTTCAGAAAATTTATTATTCTTCAAAAAAAATTACACTGTATAATTGAGACATCTTTATTATAACAATTTTCTTTAGTCTCCAAAAGATGCTCCAGTTTAATTGAATATATTAATGTGCTTTCACATGAAATTCTGAAAAGAGTCATGAAGTGTCAGTACATTTTTATAATACATATTTTATTTTGTTTTTCATTTATTATTTTTTTTTTCTGACTGAGATGGTTCACAAAATAAGGAAGTGTTTCTGACTCAGCTGTAGTGCTTCATTCCCTAGATAGGCTATTGTTCCCTGTGGGGGCTTTCATAGAGGTAATCATGCCATCAAGCACGAAGTCTATTGACTCTAGGATAAGAAGGTTTTTCATCTGTGGTCACGGCCACTGCAGGAAAACTAACATTGTCAGATGAGTGATTACATCCAGACGGTGTTAGTGCTTTTCAGCTACTTCCATTTATGATTTTCTTAATTTCCAACTTCTCTCAGATGAGACTGCCCCCCCCCCCCCCCCCCCATGGGTGATTGTTCCTTATTTCACAGTTTCAGAAATAGGATAATTTAATTCCTTCCTTTGTAATGTTAGCTTTAAGGTATGATCCTTCCCCTGGAGTTTTCAGTTCTTCCAGACTAATGCTATTCCTTTATATCTCAGTTTTTCTCATACATTTTATCCTCTTTATCCTTTTTGGTTGCTATTCTTTATATTTTATATAACTCTTCTGTAGTCTTTCTAAACAGTGCAACCAGCCATCACAAAGTAATACATAAACTTCATATAATTCAGAAAAAAAAAATAGTCTTAAACCTCAAGATTCTACACTCAAGCTTAAGGAGACTCAAACTCGTTGGGAATACCAGTCCTCAGTAAAAATTGATGTGTAACCATGGCATTATCAACCTCTGTTTTTTAAGCGAACTTAATCAGAATGCAACCAAAGACTTCTGAAGCAAAATTCAATGCCTTTTCAAGTGCCTGTACTACTCTAAGCCACAAACATTTTAACCAACAATTTATGTGAGTAGAACAACTGCAGACATCTACACTATTAGGCCTGGCAGGTACCTTGCCACGAAGTTATGTTCATCATCACTGGATTTGCATGTAAACTATTGTGATAAGATAAGGGGAACATATATCTGTCATATTTTATATTTCTTTTCTAATTTAAATCTAATTTAAATGTAGAGATGTTATATCATATGTCAGTAAAAAAGCAAAAGAAAAATGTTAATATTTTCAGAATATGCAAATATTCAGCAGCTAAATGTCTCTCTTGCATCAATATATCTTGATTACTGTTTCAGTGAGATACATTTACAACCAAATAATGATAGGGTTTAAAACCCTTGGAGCATTTATTCAAGTTTGGATATTTATGCTTCTGTAGGAGAATAATACAGTCAGTTATTTAAATTAGCATTGTTGTCCACACTGTGAAATAAAGATTAATCAAACAGGATTGCTGTTAGGCTATAAACCATCATAAAGATCAAAAATTCATTTTCAGTAAAGAAAATCAATGATTTTGTTTAAACATGACCGTGCAGCTTTTTCTTACAAATCAAATATTATATCAGGTCTTATTTTTTAACAGCTGGGTTGATCTAAATGCCAAGAGAACATATTGTTTCGTCCTCTTCATAGTACAGTGGAATAATTAATTTTCTTCTATAATTTGTTGAAAAATCCATGAATGTTTCTATGAAAAAGAGAATAAAAGGCCTAAGATGATTGCTTACCTCCTCAGCATTTCAAAATGTATCTACATAAATTGTGATCACTTCTAACACATATTTATTATAGTAGGAGGCTAGAAGCAGTAAAGTATTCAGGACAGATTATAAGTACAAGGAATTCTATTACATGACTTGTTGACAGCATATTTGTTTGGTTTGTTTATTTATTTTTGGTTTTTTTTTTTTCTGTTTTTGGTTTTTGGTTTTTTATTTGTATTTGTATTTATTTATTTTTAATGCTGCCTTGGGGTTTAATAGAAATAAAAGAACCTTAGGAAGACAAAAGAAAACATTTTGAAATGCAGCATAATATATGAAAACATAGGAACAAAGTATTAACAAATTCTGCAAAACATTTGAGCTCTACCTGAACTTTTGGTGATACAGTGTGCAAAGTATGTTGTTCTTTTAATAATAATTAAAATCATTGTAGGGCATTATTATAATTACAAAACATTTTCATGTTAGTTTTAGATGTGATGGAAGACATAATTATTACTTTTCACAGGCAGAGCCCTGTTTTGCTCAAGTTGTAAATACCTTACTGACTTTATTGAAGATCTTACTATTTCTGTGAGATTAAAATGTTACTCAGTATGGAATTTTTAAATTTCTACCAAATAATAGTATTTATAGTTGAAAATGTATTTAAAATTATGCTTTTTAATTTAGAATAATTTTATCGTATGTATTTGCTAAACTACTGTGAAACACAGTTTGGGTTTGACAGTTTTGCAGCTTTAAATTACACTAGGTTTCCTGAAATAATACTCCAATATTGAAAGAAAAGGTGTTTGTTTGGTTTTTTTGTTTGTTTGGCTTTATTCTACTTTAAAAAAAAAACAAAAAAAAAAAGAGTAAAAATTAGCATAATGCAGAAGAATAAATTCACACACCCAACAACACTTCTTCCAAAAAACGTGCACATACACAAACACATACACACACACAAAATAGGTCTGCTTTTTTTGCTTTTTTATGTATTGAAATGTAAATAATGTTTATAAAGATAACCATTCAAAACATAAAATGAAATGGATTCATATTGACAATTTGATATTTGAATCCCAGAAAACAATGAAAATATATTTTCTTAAAAATGTTGTTTGTTCATCAGAGTATCTGTTACTATTTTAAATGTCTGAGATTTTTGAATTTTGAGCTTCCATTTTATGTTTTACAACTGCCTTTTCTTTTTTGATCAATCTCAACTGAGTTAAGTCATGCATATCAAAACTGATAGTGTAAGTAACATTAAATAATAGTGAATCAAAAAAGTAGACTCAAAATGCCAATGTCCATGAAACTCCCCAATTCTTAATGATATTTTCTATGACAGGGAAAAAAAAGCAGGAGTTCAGAAAGTCTGAAATTATATTTTTGATTGTTTACATTCCAGCCAAGAAGTTGTAACTCATGACATCACAATGATATAAATATATAGCCATCTTTTTCCTCCTGAGCCCAAAACAAAGTGAGAATCAGGAGTGCAGCCTTTTTATCCACTTCATAGTACAAAATTTATTCAAATAAAAGTACAGTGATATTTAATGAGGATTGCCAGTGGAATTTGCTGAACATTAATTACTGATTTCTGATTTGTTAATAATTAGGACAATTTGTTAACAATTAGTCATAGGACATATATAAATTATTCAACTTGCAAATACTAAATAAAAAAAAGACTCTTACCTAGTTTAGACTATTATAGGCTATTATCTGTTTATCTAGAGCAATTGTGGGTCTAGAGAGTAACCTGATTCTTTTTCTAGTGCAACTTTTAACTTACTGACAAAAATTCAAATCTCTGGGAATTTCTAGTTTAGATTTCCATGATTACGTAGGAAAAACAAAACAGGTGGGGTAGCGGGGTAATTATGTGAGGTTTGTTTTTTTGACTGAGGAACATATACCAGAACTTTCGACATAAATCATCACAATGATTAGGAGAAAAAATGCTTCAGCAAATAACATGCACTCAGTAGCTGAGAAATAGCTACTAGAAATAGCTATGGGAAGAAGAAGAAATATTAATGTTGTGAGAGCTGACAACAGTCTGCTAGCCTTGTGGAGGATAAGTTTTTCTATTTAATTACTTTCATTTTAGTACAGAAAGTAAAAAGAGTGGCATTTCCCTTATTCTGCTGAGTAATACAAAATCCAAACATCCCTTTAAAGAAGGGAAAAAAAAAAAAGAAAAAAAAAAAAAAGATTTCAGGCCAATGAGGCCAATGCACCATCTAATACTGAAACTGTGCGATTTACACAATAACAAACAAACAAAATTTAACACTGCATCTTTACGTAAAGATGAAGAGAATCAAACCTCTTGAGGTTACCAATTATTGGATTTGGTATACAGTCACTACTATTGGAATGGATGCATAGGCTTTATAGGTGTACAAATGCTATGTACAAAGTAAATACCCAAAGAAAATGAAATTGGCCCTGCAGTATAACAGAGGAAGATCTCTCCTCACCTTCTCACACAGTTTCCAAAATATGTGGCAGAGGCACTAGTGCTCAACTTCTAAACCACCTCAAGGCACATTTGGCTCATTTTGGTTCAGACGGATGAACAGATTTCAAGACAAGAAGTAGGAAAAAATACACAGCTTTACCCATTTAAAAGTAATAGTTCTGGCAGCTAGCACATTCTACAGAGGAGAGACTTGGGTTTAGCCAAGGATTTTGTATGCAGAAGGCACCCTTATATTTCCCCATGACTTTGCAACCAGTCCAATGAAGGTGTGAGCTCTGCACAAGTGGCAGCCTGTGTAGGTGTACTACCCCGAGCATGAACATACTAGCGTGGAGGGAAAAGGCTCAGGCTGCTGTGGGTCATGCTGAATCTAGAGTTGGCACCTGAACCAGTAGCAGGTAAAGGGAGACAAACTGTTCTGTGCTGTCAGTAGGAGCCTTCTATCTTGAATAATGGGCAGCGTTATACAAACAGTACATCTGTATCCTCACTCTGCATACATAATACCAATGACATCAGATATATTAGGTATTGACACTGTTAATAATGAAATATTATTGATTGAAGTCCTATGCATCTCCTGCTGTACCTGCTTATCTCAGCACATCCATATTTTTGCTGCATGGTCTCCCTATTTTCCAAAACAAACCAACCCCATTTCTGTTTGCTTACTGTGAAGCTATGTGAACCTTGTTTTCCATCAGGGAGGTTCCTGTCTCCTCTCCTCCTTCCTGCAGCCAGTTATCCTTCTCTCTGAGGTGTGGCTGGGAGGGGAGGTCTGTGGATCCCAGCGGAGAGGCCATGCGGAACAGCCCAACCTGAACCATCCCGAGGTGGTGTGAGGAAACAGACATCATTTACAGGGATTGAAACACTCAGGAGTTGATCTCAGCCCTTTCGATGAGAGGCGAGTTGGAACAGGGAGGCATGGGAGGTGTCTTTGAAATCCCACTGGAAGGCTGGGCAGCGGGAAATTTGAGCAAGAGGAGGAAGAGAAAGGAAGAAGGCATTCAAGAGGATGGGTTTGTGGGCAGCCCCAAGTGGACAAAGGACAGAGGCACTGAGACTGATGTTAGCAGAGGGGCATGGGTAGTGACTGGAAGGGTAGTTGTGGGCAGGAGTGCGTGCAGTTCTTGGAGCAAGTTCTTGGAAAGCAGACCCAGGAATGGGGCATCAGGGCAAGTGAACATGGATCAAGGCATTCTGGACAGTCATGTTTTCAAGCATGGTGTCTCACTATGTAATCTGTTAGATGGTAATGTGTTACCATTATCAGTAACTCTGGTTCAGAAATCTGTGAATAATTTATATATTTAGCCATGATGAATTTGGATTAAAATTCAATAGCTTATTGTTAATAGAAACATAGAAATAAAGTATATGCAATGTACTAAAAATAGATTTAATAACTTTAATTAATATTATTGAAGAAATATCAAAAGTCATTAGGAAGCTAACAAGTTCAGTTTTGACCCTTTTGAATATTTATTATGAATCATTCCTGAAAACACTAAGTCTGTATAGATCTAAGTGTTCAGTATGTACTACTATGAGGGTAGTGAGACACTGGCACAGGTTGCCCCGAGAAGTGGTGGATGCCACCTCCTTGGCAGTGTTCAAGGCCAGGTTGAATGGGGCTTTGAGTAACCTGATCTAGTGGGAGGTGTCCCTGCCCAGGGCAGTGGGGTTGGAACTGCTTGGAACTGTTGGAACTGGAAGGAATCTTTAAGGTCCCTTCCAACCCAAATCATTCTATGATTCTGTGACTAATTTGGTCTGAACTTAGATGCAGGAACAAGAATAAAGCTATTTGGAGGAGGTATTTTGTAAGCACATGATTTGTATGACTGAAGTAGGAGCATGTCAGTAAGAACTTCTTAAAATAAAGAACCTATCTTCGTTTAAAAGAATGTGGAGACAGCTGCAGAGTCTATGGCTCTGTATTGGTGATCCTTGCTCAAAAAAACAAAACAAAACAAAACAAAACACTACAAGAGAGGTGACGGTTAAAAAAACAACATATATTGCCCTGGAGATCTAGATTTAGCTTATTTATACTTTAGACTACCTACGTGAGTAGGTTCTTAGAAAAGCTTTTTTTGCTACTTATTAGTGAATGATTCCTTATTCAAGGTCTGAACTTCAGACCAGATCAGATTCAGATTAGCAACCAGTAGGAACATATCACTAAAACTATCAAGTGCTTGTTGTAAATTTGAACACCTGCAATTAGAAGATTACTTTTATGTTTTCTTCTGTGCTTCTATTTCTTTTCTGTAAAATGGGGTAATAGTAAACTCTGGTCTCATAGCAGTGTAGATGTTTTTGATAGCTATGAAGAGTCAAAGAATCTGATGAGATATTGCAGCCTGTTTTCAGAAAATGGTTTGAAGTGTCTAACAATGAGGAGGAAAGAGAATATTAAGTAATTAAGCAAACACTGCCCATTATATGATCAAATACAGAAGGAAAAAAAATACCATATTAACATGTCAGTAAACATGTATATGCAGAGGGATTTGAATATTTAGGCCTGAATTAGTTCTGAAATATTGTGAGTGTTCCTTTTGAATAGTCGTTTTATATCTAGTAAATAAAACTTTTTTTGTGTATGTATGTTCAGAAGAAGAAAAAAGTATTTCTTCTTTACAATGCAACTAAACAAATACATGCATAGCAGAGGGAACTTCTAATACCTCACTTATAAATCCTAGTTTCACTGAAATCCACATGAAACTTGCGTTATGTTACTAGCATTAGGATTTCCCCCCAAGTGAGGCTTTTTCTTATTGCTTTTAGAATGTTAAAACACCAAGACAGGGATTACATCTTATATTTTAAATAAATTAGATTGTATCTTGGGTGCTATTCAGATAAAAATTGCTATCTTTTTGGACTAATGGGCTTAGTGTTTCCATTGTTAATAATTTCTAATTCCATTAGGAAACATAGTTATTTTTATATGTATTTCTGTATCTTTAAAATATAGACAGGGAGAGTTTTTTTTTTTTTTTTTTTTTTTTTTTTTTTTTTTCCTGGATAACCTACATTTTAACACATGCAGAAAGTCACTGGGACATATTGTGAATTTTCAAGAGTTTGACTCGGTGTGCATTATTTTTTTTTTAAATAAATTTTAAAATATATACATTTCAGAACTGATTGAGAGACTCTATGTTCCTTGCCACTTCTTTTATAACACTCATTTCAGTTTAAACTGACTTCACATAGACCTGATTTAGCTACATGCTCCCCAGTATCCCTGTCTGACATGACTTTTGGTCATTTTATTGAGTTGTCAGTCTGGTCAGCATCTGGCTCACACTCTAAATTCCATGTTTCACCTGACTGTTTTCAACACTGGGCAACTTTGAAGGCTTAGAACTACAAAGTGAATGCAAAGATGAAATTGAAACTGAATCGATGCCTTCACCTTTTGGTGATCTTTCATAAGAGATTATTGGTTAACTTATCTTCTTTCAGTTGTGGACTGTTAGCCTGGTTCTTGTACTTCATGCTCATCTGTCTCGTGCCTTCTCTTCTCTCCATTACTTTTGTCTTTAGTATTTCAGTTTCTCTTGGTACTCTTCTCTTGCAAATATAAACATGTCCAGTTTCCCTGGGTGAAAAGGAAATACACTTGACCTGACATTTCTCCAATGACCCAATGATCCTTTTTATCATTTTCATCTCTAAGTAGCTCATGGAACATTGATTTTAATGGATGTCTGGAGCTACTCTCCTCTCATCCCCTCCCTGCCCCTTTCCAGGCTCTCTTCTGTGCTTGGCACTCCACTCAAATGACCTCTTCCTTGCCGTGTAGGAGAATATTCAGTCTCACCATTCCTCTACCTTCAGCACATTTGACCATTCTTCTTTTCTTGAAACACGTTCCTTCATAGTCTCTATACCTCTGTTCCCTTCATGTTTCTCCCCTTCTCTAATCATTTCTCCAGTATGTCCTTATCCTGATATACTGGTGGTAAATAAATAAAATCTTGTGGATAACAATCAAAGAATTTTTTCTTACCTTAAAAGACTTGTTCTTGTTTTTTCTTTCTTTTTAATGAGATTCTCATCTCTTTGCACAGAAAAATATTCCAGGAAATATATTCTCTTATAGAATTCTCTATTACTGTATTTTTCACGTGCTCTTATTTTTTGCTAAATCAAAATCAATATATTCCACTCTCCCTAGAGGCCTTGACACCTAATGAAATTTATCATCTGCAGCATGTCTCAAAATGTTAAAGTATTTTTGCAGTTGTACGAAGACTTGTGGTCTTGATGACAAAGTAGGATGGAGATCTTAAGGCTGAGAAAACAACCAAGAAAGAGAAATCTCTCTATTTTTTTTTCTGCTTTAATGCTTTTCATTAACAAAAGATTCTAATTTAATGAAAAGTGATATACCCATTAATTCACATTATTTTAATCCTTATGTAGCAGATGAAAACCAGAGGAATTTATAAGGGTATAACATTAAGCCATGATCTGCTTTAACATGGAAGATAGCTAGCATTTAGATACGATAGTGAACAGAACTTCATATTCAGATCAGAACTTTTTTTTTTTAATATTTTTTAATTGATACGAGTGAAGGAAAAACAAAACAAAACAAACACAAATACAAAAATAAACAACTCATCCATTACACAAGCAAAATACAGTATTGTTGCTCTCTTGTTCAGCAAATCACTTCAGCACATGGTCAAAATTGTTCAATAGAGAAGTTATGAACTAAAGTAACTGGACAAATCCTTTTCCAAATCTGCATCTAGCTACCTGCTACCCAAGAGACTTTCATTATACTCTAAAGTGCATATATTTCAGAGTAGGTTTTTTGATTATATAGAATAGTTATACAAAATTTATCTTCTTGCTACATGATCTTCAACCTTTTTTTCGTTAGAGTGCTGGTAAAGGCAAGCAAAACAAGCAGTTCTGCATTGTATTAAGTTAAAATTAAAAGATTAAAAAGTACTTCTCTCTCCCTCTCATTTTTTTAAATAATGTACATATTATTCTTTTACTTTACTTTTACTATGTTCTCCTCTTCAGAAAGCCATTGGCAATGACATTTCACTTTTTTATTAAAAAAAATACAAATAGTGCTGATTTTTTTTCCCCCACTCAAATATTTTCATTTATTGAATTGGGAGAAAAAAAAAAATCTATGTAATAACATTAATGTATAAGGAGACATTTTTCTTCCATTGTTCATAACACACACAGTTGAATTGAGAAAAAAACGTACTGATTGTGGCATTGTACTTACTGAATATTTCAATGTCCTCATTAATCATTTAAGAGCTATAAGAAGAGAAAAAAAATATTAAAAAAATAATAAAACAAACAAAGAAACACTATTTTCTTTCTCTCCATGGAATTAAAAATATTAGTCTAAAAATGTAAAATTCTCCTTGCAAAATATGCAATTGGATTTACTCTTATTCTTTTCCTCAACTCAGCCATTCAATTTCTTTCACCTAGAAACCAAAGACCTGAACTAAACCACAGTCAAGTCAGTAAGAATCCTTCTAATTACATCATCGGCCTTCTTGTAATCGGCCTTCAACAGGATTGGTGGATGAGGGGAGAGCAATGCATGTTAAGGCTTTTGACACCGTTTCCCACAACATTCTCCTCGAGAAACTGGCTGCTCGTGGCTTGGACTGGCGTACGCTTTGTTGGGTTAAAAACTGGCTGGATGGACGGGCCCAAAGAGTTGTGGTGAATGGAGCCAAATCCAGTTGGAGGCCGGTTACTAGTGGAGTCCCCCAGGGCTCAGTGCTGGGGCCGGTCCTCTTTAATATCTTTATCGATGACCTGGATGAGGGGATCGAGTGCACTCTCAGTAAGTTTGCAGATGACACCAAGTTAGGTGCGTGTGTCGATCTGCTCAAGGGAAGGAAGGCTCTGCAGGAGGATCTGGATAGGCTGGAGCGATGGGCTGAGGTCAACTGCATGAAGTTCAACAAGGCCAAGTGCCGGGTCCTGCATCTGGGGCGTAACAACCCCAAGCAGCGCTACAGGCTGGGAGATGAGTGGCTGGAAAGCTGCCTGGCCGAGAAGGACCTGGGAGTACTGGTTGATAGTCAGCTGAATATGAGCCAGCAGTGTGCTCAGGTGGCCAAGAAGGCCAACAGCATCCTGGCTTGCATAAGAAGCAGTGTGGCCAGCAGGTCTAGGGAAGTGATTGTGCCCCTGTACTCGGCTCTGGTGAGGCCGCACCTCGAGTACTGTGTTCAGTTTTGGGCCCCTCGCTACAAGAAGGACATGGAGGTGCTCGAGAGAGTCCAGAGAAGGGCGACGAAGCTGGTGAGGGGTCTGGAGAACAAGTCTTACGAGGAGCGGCTGAGGGAGCTGGGGTTGTTTAGCCTCGAGAAGAGGAGGCTCAGGGGAGACCTCATCGCTCTCTATAGGTACCTTAAAGGAGGCTGTAGAGAGGTGGGGGTTGGTCTATTCTCCCACGTGCCTGGTGACAGGACGAGGGGGAATGGGCTAAAGTTGCGCCAGGGGAGGTTTAGGTTGGATGTTAGGAAGAACTTCTTTACTGAAAGGGTTGTTAGGCATTGGAATAGGCTGCCCAGGGAGGTGGTTGAGTCGCCATCCCTGGAGGTCTTTAAGAGATGTTTAGATGTAGCCCTTAGTGATATGGTTTAGTGGAGGACTTGTTAGTGTTAGGGCAGAGGTTGGACTAGATGATCTTGGAGGTCTCTTCCAACCTAGACAATTCTGTGATTCTGTTCTGTGATTCTGTGATATGTTATTTACCTCAACTTTTATAGGGTTTATGATACTATGTTTCATAACATCCTCATCTGGTGAGGCTGCACCTCGAGTACTATGTTCAGTTTTGGGCCCCTCACTACAAGAAGGACATCGAGGCCCTGGAGCATGTCCAGAGAAGGGTTACAAAGCTGGTGAAGGGCCTGGAACACAAGTCCTATGAGGAGTGGCTGAGGGAACTGGAGTTGTTTAGTCTGGAGAAGAGGAGGCTCAGGAGAGACCTTATTGCTCTCTGCAACTGCCTGAAAGGAAGGTGCAGGGAGATGAGGGTCAGCCTCTTCTCACTCATAGTGATAAGACTAGAGGGAATGGCGTCAAGTTGCACCAGGGGAGGTTTAGGTTAGAAATTAGAAGACATTTCTTCTCAGAAAGAGCAGTCAGGCATTGGAACGGGTTGCCCAGGGAAGTGGTGGAGCCACCGTCCCTGGGGGTGTTCAAGGAAAGGTTGGACCTGGTGCTTAGGGACATGGTTTAGTGGGTGACATTGGTAGTAGGGTGATGGTTGAACCAGATGATCTTGAAATCCTTTTCCAACCTTAATGATTCTATGATTCTATGAATCTATGATTCTATGATTCTATGAAATAGGCTGATGAAGTATGGCTTAAATAAGTGGATGTTGAGGTGTACTGAAAATTGACTGAACATCTGGGCCCAGAGGATTGTGAACAGCGGTACAAAGGTCATCAAAGGGAAGTGTTAAGTCCTGCCCTTGGGATGGAACAATTCTAACCACGAGTACAGGCTTGGGGTGACTGGAAAGCAGCTCTGCAGAGGACTGTGGCATTCCCTCAGTTCAGCTGTGCTCCTCAGTTCAAGAAGAATAGAGAACTGCTTGAGAGAGTTCAGTGCAGAGCCACAAGGATGATTAAGGGAGTGGAGCATCTCCCTTACAAGAAAAGGCTGAGGGAGCTGGGTCCCTTTAGCTTGGAGAAGAGAAGACTTAGGGGTGACCTTGTTAATGTATATAAATATGTAAAGGGTGAGTGTCAGGAGGACGGAGCCAGGCTCCATCTGAGAACAGTGACATCTAATGACAGGATAAGGGGCAATGGGTGCAGGTTGGAACATAGGAGGTTCCACTTAAATATGAGAAGAAACTTTTTTCACAGGGAGGTTGACAGAGCGCTGGAACAGGCTGCCCGGGGGGTTGTGGAGTCTCCTTCTCAGGAGATATTCAAAACCTGCCTGGATGCATTCCTGTGTGACCTGATCTAGGTGTTCCTTCTCCAGCAGAGGGATTGGACTAGGTGATTTTTCAAGGTCCCTTCTAATCCCTAACATTCCGTGATTCTGTGATTCTGTGATTCCATGATTTGTGGTGGACACTAAATTGGACATGAGGTCGCAATGTGTCCTTGCAACACTGTCCATGTTGCCAACAAAGATGTTAAGCAGCACTGGTCCCAATACTGACCCCTCAGAGACACCACTCATCACCAGTCTCCACTTGGACATCACACCGTTGACCACAACACTTGGAGTGTGACCATTTAGCTAATTCCTATCGACTGAGTGGTTCATTTGTCAAATCCATGTTTCTCCAATTTAGAGACAAGAATGTCATGCAAGACAGTGTTAAATGCTTTGCACACCATCATGGGCAGCATTAGACAGTGTTGACAGCAGGTCAGAGGAGGTGATCCTTTCTTTCTGCACTGGTGGGGGCTGTGGTAGTTTTACTCAGCTGGGCAGCTGAGCTCTACCACAACCAATCTCTCTTTTCCCATCCTCAAAGGGAAAGGGGAAGAAAATATGAAAAAGTCTCAAGGGTTGAGATAAGGACAGGGAGATCACTCAACAATTATTGTCGTGGGCAAAACAGGCTCAGCTTAGGGAGATTAATGTAATTTATTACCTATCACTGGCAGACTAGAACAGTGAGAAACTAAAAGCAAACTAAAAACACCTTCCCCTCATTCATCCTCTTCTACGTCCTCCCCCCGAGTGATGCAGAGGAAGGAGGAAGTGGGGCTGTGGTCAGTCCCTAAAGGTTCATCTCCGCTGCTCCCTCACCGTCACTCTCTTCCACTGCTCCACATGGGGTATCTCCCACAGAATGCCTGCCTTACCCAACTGATCCTATGTGGGTTTCCCACAGGCAGCAGCTCTTTGAGAACTGCTCCAAACAGGGGTCCATACCATGGGTTCTATCCTTCAGGAGCAAACTGCTCCAACATGGGGCCCCCACAAGCAGCAACTCCCCCAAGATCCCCTGCACCTGCGCAGGATCCGCTACAAGGGCTGTAGCCTCCCTCAGGTTAGATCCACCTGATCCACCGTGAGCTCCTCCAAAGGCTGCAGCATCAAAATCTGCTCCACCATGGTGCTCTCTGGTGTGAGAGATATGCTGGAGTTTGTCCAGTCCAGAGCACTGGAGTATCTGATGTAGGCTGAGATAACGGGGATTGCTCATCCTAAAGAAGAAATGGCTAAGGGTCATCTTACTGTTGTGTGTAAACACCTGATGGGGGAGATGAACAGGGAGCTGGACTTTTCTCAGTTATGCCCAAGTACAGGACAGGAGGCAATGGGCACAAAATGAAACACGTGAGATTTCATCTGAACATTTTTATTTTTTTTTTAAATCTGAGTGCAGTCAGACACTGGTACCAACTGCCCAGCAAGGTTGTGGATTCTCCATCTTTGGAGATACTCAAAACCCAGCTGGATATGGCCCTGAGCAACCTGCTGTCACTGATTCTGCTCTGGGCAGGGGTTGGACCAGACAGTTTCCAGTGGTGTCTTCCAGCCTCAACCAAACTATAAGTCTGTGACAGGGAGCTTAGTTAAAGCTTATAGCACACTCCGAAAGACTGACCAAAACTGAGACAAATTTTTGTTTTTGTTAAAAGTTTCTTTCTACTTTTCCACACTATTTTCCTTTCCATCCATTTTTCCATTCTAAATTATCTGCAAGATTATACATGTTTTTTGTTTGCTTGTTTTTCTTGCAATATTTTTGTTGCTATATATGCTCACTGAAAAAAATGGTCACAGATTTTCAAATGATCATAGAACCTAATCAAATAATTATGTTTGGATACCCCATGTAACTTCATTACCAGTCAGTTCTTCACTAAATTGTCCCCAGCCTGAAGAAAATGGATTTACTTTTTATTTACCTTTGTTTTGATATATGGACCATGTAAGTAAAGCTTTCTTGGAAAGGGGAGTAAGGAATGCTATTAATTTTCATTATTTTTATTATCATGTCAGAAGCTCAAGGCATGCAAAAAATACTGGAGGGAAGAAAAAGTAATTCTTACTCTGTGTATTCACAGCCTTGCATTGAGTGTGTATTCATGCAAACATTAGGAGAGAAGTTGAGTATGCTGAAGGCAAGTCTGACTTTAGGTTTTACTTATTTTTTCAGTATTTTTTTTTTTCTGAGAAGTTCCCCAAGGGTCTAAGGAATATTTATTTGTTTGTTTGTTTGCTTTTGAGACTGAACAGTCAAGTGTTTTTCAGACCAGCTACTAAACAGTTAATGGAATCTATCCATTAACTATTATTTCAGAAAAAACAAATTTAAGGAATTTTTTGCCCCATTGTATGTCATAAAGTTGTCAAGCAATTACTGTATTAGACTGCTGTAAAAAATAATGTTTAATCTTATTGTGCATTCTTCCTTGTAAGAGTATGAGAATACTCTAGCCTTAGATTTTTGAAAATCATTGTACTGTATTATTATTGTTATTCTTATTATTATTCTATTTTTACTTTTTTTCTTTACTTTTAGAGCACAGGAAAAGCATTAAATTTACTCAGATGTCATAGGAATGTCATTTACATCTAGGGTGCAGAAGGAATAGCTCATTCATTCTGGCAATAATCTTACCTTCTTATGTAGCTGCTATGAAAATGCCAACATTTGCTATCAATTACCCCTGCATGGTATTTGCAGTATTTCTTAATAGCTAGAATAAGAAATAGCAGTAGTATTTCAGATACTCTAGTGATGAAATTGTTAGAAAAAGTCTACCATTGTTTATACATATAGGATTCTTGATAGAGAGCAGTTATATAAGAAAAATTAGATGAAATACATGTATGATTAGAACTCATGTTAGAGACATTGTTTAGTTTCTTGTTTCGAAAATCAGTAACAAGTTTAGATTAGAAAAAATATGAGAAGTTAGGAAGTTTCATTTATGGTGAAACCTAAATGGTGAAACCTAAGGTTTTGAATTTCAGGACACTATGAGTTCTGCAAGGTTCCATATTAGTCTTCTGTGCAAGCATCAATACTTTCTTCAAAACTCTTATTTTGAAATTGTTCAAAAAGTCTAGAAAATTTTTTTTGAAACTCAAATATATTATCCCATGGACATTAAGGGGAAATGAGCGATAAAAACATATCCAGGACTATTTGAAGTCAATCAGTATTATTCCTTTATTTTAGTTATGACCAGAATTTCTTTGTCATTTATTTGGTTTATGTTTAATTTAAACTATTACATAAGTAGAATTAAATCTGAGGAAAGGTTTAGGAATAGGAAGCACTAAAGCTATACTAATACACTAATATCCTAAGACACCCCAAGAATTTTTTATTTTATTTTTTTCTCTGAGGAACTAGTACTGTTCATATTAATGTCAGAGAAAATACTGTCATCTGATTTCAGTGGAAACAAAATTCAGAACTCATTTTGAAAGGCCTAAAACATCTGGCTCTTTCACCTTATATATAACAGGTCCTCCTGGACCTGTTTTCTGATACCTTGGTGATAACTTCTTGGTACAAGTGCTAAGGGAGCTGACTAGGAAAGGTACCCTCATACATTTCTTGTTTCTAAATGAAGAGGTTTTTGTGAGTGAAAAGGCAATTGGTGGCAGTCTTGGCCATAGTGACCATGAAGTAGTTGAGTTTAATGTTTTTGGTAATAGGAGGAAAATGATGATCAGAGGGCTGGAGCACCTCTCCTGTGAAGAAAGGTTGAGGAAACTGGGCTTGTTTAGCTTGGAGAAGAGAAGGCTCCACGGAGACCTCATTGCAGCCTTCTAATTTTTCCGGCATCGAGACCACTCGAGGGAGCCGCCAGGACCCGGCAGCCCTCGCGAGGGAGGTTGACGAGGCGTAGGCGGAGCCAGCAGCGTCAGCGGCGGGACATTTAAATCAGGTGCCACTGCCATTTCGCAGCCACTTGCAGAGGCGGTCGGCTCCGGGGCAGACGCGTTCTGCAGCGGAGTGGGGGATTGGGACAGGCAGGGCTTTTTTTCCAGCATCGAGGCCACTCGAGGGAGCCGCCAGGACCCGGCAGCCCTCGCGAGGGAGGCTGACGAGGCGTGGGTGGAGCCAGCAGCGCCCCCTTCCCGGCCGTTCAAAAGCAGCCCCTAGGGAGCGCAAGCGACCAGGAGCGTGGCGAACAGGGTGGGCAAACAGGGCGTGGCGCGTCAGAAGGGCAGGGTGTGGCAGTTTGTGTGGCAGTTTGCTCAGGCAGGGCGAGCAGGGAAGGCAGAGAGTGCAGAACGTTTCTCCCCCCCCCCCCCCCCCCCCCCCCCCTCGCCCATACGAACAACTCCTCTAACAGCTGTCGACCGCTAGCTGGGCTGCAATGGTCTACACCAGGCAGACTGCTCTCTCTAGAAAGTCTGTAACCACCCAGACTGCCTGCTCAAAAATGCAGCAGTTAAGGTCTCTGGATGCAGGGAGTGTCTGAGCCTGTTGCTGCCATCTGAGGGAGGCAGAGGGACTGTGTGTGTGAGGTGCGAGCAGTTGGATGACCTGGTCCGCCTGGTGTCAGAGCTCAGGGAGGAGGTGGAGAGGTTGAGGGCTATCAGGGAGTGTGAGCGGGAGATGGACTGGTGGAGCAACTCCCTGCAGGGCCTGAAGGAGAGGTACTGGGGTGAGACACCCCAAATGGGGGTGGACTCCCTGCCCTGTTGGGCAGAGGGAGAGGACCTAGGAGTTAAGGAGGAATGGAGACAGGTCCCTGCTTGACCTTGCAGGAGACGCCCCCCCCCTACCGCCCCCACCTTCCCAGGTGTGTGTACATAACAGGTTTGAGGCCCTAGAGCTTGAGAGACCGGTGGGTGAAGATGAGGTAGAAAGTCTACCCAGGAGGATACCTAGGGCGAGGAGGTCGACTCCATGCCTCAAGACTGCCTCCAACAAGAAAGACAGAAGGGTAATTGTTGTAGGTGACTCCCTTCTCCGGGGGACAGAGGGCCCTATTTGTCGGCTTGACCCTACCCGTAGGGAAGTCTGCTGCCTCCCTGGGGCCAGGGTCAGGGATGTTGCCAGAAAGCTTCCCAACCTGGTTCGCCCCTCTGACTACTGTCTGCTTTTGGTAGTCCAGGCTGGCAGTGACGATATTGATGAGAGAAGCCTGAAGGCTATCAAACGGGACTTTAGGGGACTGGGACGGTTAGTGGATGGAGCGGGAGTACAGGTGGTGTTTTTGTCTATCCCTGCAGTAGCAGGGAGGGGTACCAAGAGGACACGGAAAGCCCACCTGATTAACACGTGGCTCAGAGGCTGGTGCCAACACAGAAATTTTGGGTTTTTTGACCATGGGGCGCTTTACTCAGCACCCGGCCTGATGGCCGCAGACGGGTCCCTATCTCTAAGGGGAAAACGGATCCTAGCCCAGGAGCTGGCAGGGCTCATTGAGAGGGCTTTTAACTAGGTAAGAAGGGGGACGGGGCTGAAATAAGGCTTGCTGGAGTTGTGCCGGGGGAACAATGGCAAGGCTGGGGAAGAAGGCAATGGCCCGACTGAAGTGCATCTACACTAATGCACACAGTATGGGTAACAAACAAGAGGAGCTGGAAGCCATCATGCAGCAGGCAGGCTATGACTTGGTTGCCATCACGGAAACGTGGTGGGACCACTCTCATGACTGGAGTGCTGCAATGTGTGGCTATAGGCTCTTCAGAAGGGACAGGCAGCACAGAAGGGGTGGTGGTGTGGCTCTCTATATTAGAGAGTGTTTAGATGTTGTGGAACTTGAGGTTGGGACTGATAAGGTTGAGTCCCTATGGGCTAGGATCAGAAGGAAGGCCAACAAGGCAAGCATCCTGGTGGGGGTCTGTTATAGACCGCCGAACCAGGATGAGGAGACTGATGAGGAGTTCTACAGGCAGCTGGCAGAAGCCGTGAAATCGTCAGCGCTCGTTCTCATGGGGAACTTCAACTTCCCAGATATATCCTGGAAGCACAACACAGCCCAGAGAAAGCAGTCTAGGAGGTTTCTGGAGAGCGTTGAAGATAGCTTCCTGACGCAGCTGGTTAGAGAGCCTACCAGGGGAGGTGCCCCGCTAGACCTTCTGTTCACAAAGAGTGACGGACTGGTGGGAGATGTGGTGGTTGGGAGCTGTCTTTGGCAGAGTGACCACAAAATGGTAGAATTCTCTATTCTTGGCAAAGCCAGGAAGGGGACCAGTAAAACTGCTGTCTTGGACTTCCGGAGGGCTGACTTTGAGCTGTTCAGGACACTGGTTGGCAGAGTTCCTTGGGAGGTGGTTCTGAAGGGCAGAGGAGTCCAGGAAGGCTGGGCACTCTTCAAGAAGGAAATCTTAATGGCTCAGGAGCGGTCTGTACCTGGAGAAGAGGAGGCTTAGGGGCGACCTTATCGCTCTCTACAGGTACCTTAAAGGAGGCTGTAGAGAGGTGGGGGTTGGTCTATTCTCCCACGTGCCTGGTGACAGGACAAGGGGGAATGGGCTAAAGTTGTGCCAGGGGAGGTTTAGGTTAGATATTAGGAAGAACTTCTTTACTGAAAGGGTTGTTAGGCATTGGAATAGGCTGCCCAGGGAAGTGGTTGAGTCACCATCCCTGGAGGTCTTTAAGAGACGTTTAGATGTTGAGCTTAGTGATATGGTTTAGTGGAGGACTTGTTAGTATTAGGTGAGAGGTTGGACTGGATGATCTTGGAGGTCTCTTCCAACCTAGACGATTCTGTGATTCTGTAATACTTGAAGGGAGCGTACAAACAGGAGGGGGAACATCTGTTTACAGGTGTTGATAGTGATAGGACAAGAGGGGATGGTTTTAAACTAAGAGAGGGGAGATTTAGGATAGGTATTAGGAGGAAGTTTTTCACTCAGAGGGTGGTGAGGCACTGCGACAGGTTGCCCAAAGAGGTTGTGGATGCCCCATCCCTGGAGGCCCTCAAGGCCACGCTGGATATGGCTCTGGGCAGCCTGCTCTAGTGGATGGCAACCCTGCCCAGAGCAGGGAGTGTGAAACTAGATGATCTTTAAGGTCCTTTTCAACCCAGGCCATTCTATGATTACATGATTCTATGGAAACTACCACCAAAACTTCAGCTCCAGATATGGGGAGAGCAGACTTCATGCTGCTCTGGGAAATAATTGGTAAGGTCCCCTAGGAAAGTGCTTTTGAAGACATTCAAAAGTCCATCAGTTCTCGTTAATTTTTAAGTACCACCTCTTAAGAGCATAGAAACGGGCAATTCTAACATGTTGGAAGTCAAGCAGGTGGGGCTGAAGGTCATCTTGGAAGTCCTTCAGTCCTGAAGTCCTTCAACATGGAAGGACTACAGGGATGCTGTTCACCGTTATAGGGAGGAAATTTGTGTGGTCAAAGTACAAAGATTTGCAGCTGGCCAATATGTTGGGGACAATAAAAAGTTTTGTTGTTGTTGTTTTTGTTTTGTTTTAATATGTTAACAGCAAAAGGAGGACTGGATATAACATTGGTCTGTTACTTGTTGAGGGTGGTTACCTCACAAACAGGGACTTACACAAAAAAGAGACATTAATGCCATCTTTGCCTCTGTCTTCAACACTGATGCTGGGCTCTGGGACCCCCAGATCCCTGAGTTGGCAGACCATGACTGTGGTAATGAACTTGTGTGGGATTTTCTGCTCCAGTTGGATAAAAATAAGTTTATCCTAATGGGATTTGTCCCAGGGTACTCAAAGAGCTGTTTGGTATTATCGTGAGTCTTCTTTCAATTCTTTTTCAATGGTCTTTGTAATATGGGGAGGTCCCAGTCAAATGGAAGCGGGGAAATGTTGTTTCAGTTTTCAAGAAGGGCAAGAAAGAAGACCCAGGTAACTGCAGGCCTCTCGGTCTCAGGTCAGTGACTGGTAAAATTATGGAGACGATTATTCTGGGAGTTACTGAAAAACACCTGAAGGACACTGCAGTCATTGATCACAGCCAACACAGGTTCACAAAGGAAAAGCCCTGTTTAATGAACTTAATTTCCTTTTATGACAAGGTCACACATCTAGTTGACCAAAGGAAGCCAGCTGATGTAATCTTTTTGGTTTCAACCAAGTTTTTTATAAGGTTTCTCACAGTATCTTTCTGGACAAAATATCCAGCATACAGCTAGATAAATACATAATATGACGGGTGAACAGCTTTATGATGGGTCAGGCTCAAAGAGTTGTAAGTCGTGTTGCATCATGCTGGTGGCCAGTCACTAGTGGGGTTCCCCAGGGCTCCATTTTAGGACCAGTTCTTTTTAACGTTTTCATAAATGACTTGGATGCAGGTCTTGAAGGCATACTAAGTAAGTTTGTGGTAATACTACATTGGGAGTACCAAGTTACTCTGTCAAGGGTAAAGAGGCCTTGCAGAGAGATCTTGACAAATTAGAGGGCTGGGCAATCACCAACAATATGAAGGTTAACAACACTAAGTGCCAGATTCTCCTTCTGGGATGGGGCAACCCTGGAGATGTGTATACATTTAGGTACAAGACACTAAAGAGCAGTCCCATAGAAAGGAATCTGGTGTGTTTGGTCAACATTAAGTTGAATATGAGTCAACAGTGTACCCTGGAAGCCAGGAGAGGCAACTGTATCCTGGGGTGTATGAAGCATAGCATTGCTGGCTGGTTAAGGGAAGTTTGTCCCACTCTGCTCTGCATTGATGTGACTTCTTCTTGAGTACCGTGTGCAGGTTTGAGTGCCACAGTATAAAAAGGACATAAAATTATTAGAGAGTCCAAAGGAAGACAACAAAGATGGTGAAGGGTCTAGAGAGCAAGACATATGAGGAATGGCTGAGTTCACTTGAACTGGTCAGCCTAGAGAAAAGGAGACTGAGGGGAAACCCTTAGTCTGAGGGGTCAGTTGTAGTCTGAGGGGAAGCCTACAGCTTCCACAAGAGGGGGAGTGGAGGGGCAGACACTGATCTCTTCTCTATGGTGACCAAAAATAGGACCTGAAGAAATGGAACAACACTGCAACAGCGAAGGTTCAGGATAGATGTTTGGAAAAGGCTCTTCACCAAGATAGTGGCTGGGTGCTGGAACAGGCTCTCTAGGGAAGTGATAATGGCAACAAGACTGTTGGAGTTCAAGAATTATTTGAACAATGCTCTCAGACATATAGAATGATTTTAGGGTGGTCCTGTGTGGAGTCAGCAGTTGGACTTGATGAACCTTTTGGGTTCCTTCCAACTCAGGACATTCTAATATTCTATAACTGGGCAGTATATATAGTGGTTCAGAAGAGAAGGAAAGGAAAGGAAAAAGAAAAAAAGAAAAGAAAAAGAAAAGAAAAGAAAAGAAAAGAAAAGAAAAGAAAAGAAAAGAAAAGAAAAGAAAAGAAAAGAAAAGAAAAGAAAAGAAAAGAAAAGAAAAGAAAAGAAAAGAAAAGAAAAGAAAAGAAAAGAAAAGAAAAGAAAAGAAAAGAAAAGAAAAGAAAAGAAAAGAAAAGAAAAGAAAAGAAAAGAAAAGAAAAGAAAAGAAAAGAAAAGAAAAAAGAAAAAAAGAAAAAAAGTAAAGAAAAGAAAAGAAAAGAAAAGAAAAGAAAAGAAAAGAAAAGAAAAGAAAAGAAAAGAAAAGAAAAGAAAAGAAAAGAAAAGAAAAGAAAAGAAAAAAGAAAAGAAAAGAAAAGAAAAGAAAAGAAAAGAAAAGAAAAGAAAAGAAAAGAAAAGAAAAGAAAAGAAAAGAAAAGAAAAGAAAAGAAAAGAAAAAAGAAAAAGTGTTCCTACACTGGCACCTTATTATTAGAGTGAGTTTTGTTTCCTTGTTTTCAAGCTAATAATAAGCATCAGAGTGATCAGTATATGATACTGATGATACAAATGATACAATTCTATCATTTCCTATATGATAGAATTGTTTTATACACTCCTGCCTGTAGGTATGTTTAGTTCTGCAAAAATAATATGAACAAGCCTTTGCTATATTTAAGCCCTTTCCATAGACTGACATAGGTTTCTATTATTCAGTATAGAAATACTTTCTCTCCTCCATGTTGATTTATGTTCTTTATGTAATGAGTTTTCCTGTCCATGACACTTTCTTAAGAAAACCAGGTGTGTTGCAACTGTTCTGCATGGCAAAATGAGGAAGGTATGTTTTGTAAACAAATGCCTTCTTCCTTTGTTCATTACCTTTATTATGTATGTTTTTGTGATATCTGGGTAACAAGGTAATCACATAACATTTTGTAGTTGGCTTTGATGAGGACAGGATTTCATCTCAGGAACACATACTTGTGTTTATAAAGCTCCCAAACAGGTAGCCACATTAAAAGAAATTGCCCTCTTCAACTTCTTCATACAGGACTGAAGTGTTTGCCAGATGAACAAGACATTTGGATACAACAGCTAAAGATAATGGGCTTTGGTGTAAGTTACAAGAAGTAAACTCTTTTGAATAAAGCTCCTGTGTATATTTGAAAATAAAATGATAACTTTTATTGGTTCTTTCATTTGAACTTCTGAAATCACACACGCACACACACACACACAAAACACTCAGGAAAGTAGATTTTAGGTTCTGTTCATTTCAGTCTTGGAGACATCTTTTGTAGATCCAGATGCAATTCTTAAATGTCTGCTACAGTCAAAATGATGATTTCCCACATCTCTCCTCAGAACAAGCTTTTGGCTTTTGCTCTGGCGTAGTCTCCCTCTCTCCCTCTCTCTCTCTGTGTACTGACATATACACCCATACATGTATACAATACATGTATAGAAATATACAGTCTCAAATATCTCCACTGTCATTTCAACTTCAGCCTGACTTTTGTTTGTTAACTGTACTTCAGCCTGACTCATGGATGTTGTTTATAAGTAAGAAATATTTTGGTCTAGGTAAAAACATTTGGAAATGTTTGTTTAAAATGATTTAAACTTTCCATGTGATTTTATAAGAAGAGTGACTTTAAGAAAAAAAGTTGGTTTCACAGCTTTGTGGCTTTTCCTTGCAGAATAATTGTCTATAGATAATGCATTCCGGTATGAAGATGTGCATGAAATACTTGTGAAACAGAGTCTGTTAATACGATTTCTGACTGCAGGTAATCAGTGTGTGCATCTGTGTGTGAACCTTTCCCTTCTTGAAGTTTCTTACGACTATAACAATAATATTCTGCTTGTTTGCCAAGAAGTCTGATGATGTTGAGCTGCATCATGATGTCAACGACTGCTTCTCTTCTCATTAAAATAATTGGGACTAGGCTACATCAGATACTCTCAAGACCCAAAGTAGACATGCTAAAAAATAGACATTCTATTTCAGAACTTGTCTCTAATGGTAGAAATATAGAATATTTTCCAACTAAGGTGGAACACTTAGTTCATTCTTTCTTTTCTTAATTTTCTTTTCTTTCCCTTCCCTTTATATTTACTTTGCATCTAACTTGTTTTCTGGGCCTTTAGGGTTTTGCAGAGATAAGACAAGAATGAAATTGTCAACCTTCATTCACACTATTCTCTTTCACTTTATAGTATTTTTCTCTAAATAATTGGAAGTTTTAAGGTTCATTAGATAACGAAACAATTCAGAACACAGACAAATGATGCTGTCACAATCAAACAATTAGACTTTGCCAGCGAATCAGAAATGTCACATAGGGACCTCCCATGTCAAAAAGTGAACTTTTAGAGTTTCTTATGTGAACCTAGGACATGATGATTCCTCTGAAAATCAGAAATGTTCTGCAATGTGTGTTCACCAACAAATATTCTTTCTTATTAATGCAAAAGAAAATGGCCAGAAAATGTTTATCATGCATGCAGAATCCTTATGCATTTTATTATTAGAACAATAGCAGCACATATTCTGTAGTGTCACATATTAAGTCTCTTGTTATGTCTCAGTTGCAATTCGTATTTGTTAATAAAAGTTAATTTTGATGATACTCTGTTAAACATTGGGAAATAGATCAAGTCTCTAGCTATAAAGGAGGAATACCAGAACCCCTAAACTTCCATCTAAGTTTGTCTACCTCAACACTTCCAGGTTCTCACATTAGAGACCGCAGCCCTGGATCTTGAGATCCCCATGCTTTACAACACTTGGATTCACATTTTAGGGTTCTGGGAAAACTTCACCTTCTCTTGTTGGGGTTTTGTGGCACTGGGACCACAAGGAGAGTCTGAATGGAAAGTTTCTTGAAAGTTGGCTCCGAGAAGCTTAATAGGAAAGTCCTGGAAATACCAGAACTGGGGAATTCTGCAGGGATGTTTTATAAAGTGTAGAACTAGAGTTATTTCCACATAGCATTGCTTGTCCACTAAATTGACTGTGGTAAAATTGTTATTAAATTGATGGAGAGTTTAAGGGATCTTAGGTCAATTGGGCCTCAAGGTACCATTTCTATCAAACAGTAGCAGATGGAGGTGTTGGAAGGCTGCCAAAATGATAATGATGGTGATGGGAAGGGACCTATTGTAAAAAAATATTCTGGTAGCTGCCTAAATTACACAAAAACTGCATAATAATAATAATAATAATAAATACTGATTTAGTGGGAAATAAAGAGAATTCAGTATTTTGATTTTAAAAGAGTTCCTACTAAATCCATTCACAATGTCTCTTGAAAAAATAGTTATTTGTACTTGTGGAAAAAAAAAAAAAGTAAAACATTATTATTAGCAAAGGTGTCTGTAACTATATCAAACTAATTTTTACCTGAATAATTCCTAAACATGTTGGATAATTCCCTCATGCTTCTAGAAACAGACAAAAAATCTAGTAATTTTCAGACCATTTTTGAAAACAAAACAAAACAAAACAAAAAACATTAAATAATTACTAAACAATTACTGTCTATATGAAGCCTCTTGGGGAGGCAAATATTACTTCTACTTTCTTTACCCATTGTGTGACCTTGACTTGTCTATTGAACAATATAATGTAGTATGTATCTTAATGGGTGGATTTTTAAAATAAAAAAGTTCATAATAGTGGCAAGGAGACATAGGATGAAATACTGAAATAATGAGCTGCATTAAGCTTGATGAAGCTTATATATTTTGATAAAATATGGTGGGTTTTACGTTATAAGTTTGGATTGATGTCAGTGAAGCAGTGACAGAGGAATGAATTTGCATATCATTGATATAGCTCTCAAAGGGAAATTCTTGTGAACAACACCGTAAAGTAGGAGTTTGGAATATCCTAATTATTTTCTATGCTTCATCAATCCTTTGAACAATAAAAACTTCACCCCAATTAGTACACCACCCTGGGGATATGGCTGACCCTTGTACGGGTGACAAAGCGAAGATGCCATGGATATCAGCAGTGAACATGACAGTGACAGTATTTCAAGTGCTCTTTTCCTTTTTTTATGTAGCAATTTAACTGCAGAAAATAAGTAAGTTTCAATACTTTACCCCCCCCCAAAAAAAAATCTGTCAGCTAATATTTCAAATGATTTTCTGTATAATTCACGTGATCCTTTGACACATCACCTCTCTCAATTTGTAGATTAAGTGATCAGTAAAAATTTATTAACTATTATTATTTTTATTTTCTATCTGTTTATTGATATATTTTTCTGGTGTTGTTTCTGTCTAATTCTGGTATGCTTATTCAAAGCAAATACTTTGCTTAGAAAAACAGACATTCTAAGAAATAAATAATAGTAAGTACAACATAGCCTTATGTTTTCTTGATTAATAGTACAGAATATTATTTACAAGAGGCTGGGGAAAGCCATGTGATAAAAATATTATATATATATATATTCTCATATTTCCTGTGCTTTTGTTCATTTGAAAAAGTCCCTTAATGTAATCTTTTTCTCCAAATACTTCAGTATATTGGTACCCTCTGCCTAGAATTTGCACATTACAAATGGTGAGAATTGTTATTGAGCAGTGGAATCAAGCACTAGAACCTTTTACTTCTATATGCATAGCAAACTCTTAATCTTACTGAAAGACACTAAAACATGATTTTACTGTCCTTCTTTTATCTGTACATCTTCCCCACTTCCATTTTTCTCATCTTTTCAGTTAGCGAGAAGAAAACTCTTAGGTCTCCTGTAATTCAGTCTAAGTGTTGTGTTTTGTGGTAATTTACTTACTACTGCTGTTTCTCTTGAAATTCACTGGAGTTTTCTTTGGGATTTTTGATCAGTGAAGTTCAGTCATTAAATCAGGTATCTTTAGGATTTTTTTTCTTATTTATAGCCTGAACACAGACTCCTTGAAGTGAATGCAAATTTTGTCTACTAATTTTGTCTATTTATCTTATCCTTTCGTGCCAACAATATTGGAATTAAATTAATCAATGAATATCAGTGGTCTTCTTTGTCATACAAATGATAAGGATACTTAGTAACCTACTAATGTTTCTCTTGAATTAGGACCTAAAATATCTTACTGTCACTTAGACATAGTCATTGCTCCTCTCTCCCCGCCTGCCCCCACCCCCCCCCCCCCCCATCTCTTCTAAACTTATTGTGTGAATAGGAAGGAGAAAACAGTAAACAGTGTCCTAAAGGCATTGCTACTGTGTCAAAACCCAGCTGGCTCCTAAACTTCTTTACTTCTCACTGTTAATCAGAAAAGAAATACAGAGGAATATTTATTTCAGCAGTCCGTGGTCACGCTTCACAGGAAAGACTGAAGATACGGATTTATATAGGGGATGATCTAACTGCATAAGCTAGACAGAGGTCCTAGTATCATTTCCATGAAAAAGTAAAAAAAAGTCTAAAAATTCTTCAACATGTATGCATTTTAAACATTATTCTAGAGGCCACAGAAACCCCATTTCACTGGATATATTTCGATGAGGAACAGTTTAGAGAAACAAAATACATATCTTTAGAGATAATCTTCACAATTATTAATACTGAATTACTCTTTGTTACTTCACAATCCTTTTCCAAAAAATCTATGCTATGTACAAAAGATGAGATTCTCAGTGAAAAGAGGTGATGACAGCCTGTATTTTACACATTTAACTATTTTACAAAAATCTATTAATTTCCTCTGTCAGTTATTAAAATGAGGAAGCAAGATGTCCTCTGTAGGGCCCTCAGGATGGCTGGCCTAATCTGTCCCAGTAAATTCAATGAGTATTTTGCTAAACGTAATTAAAATTCAGTACTGCATTTGAGCAAGCCGCAGTGGTTTGGCAGACCTTCAAAGGGCTATACTGCAGCACAATAGTAAAAGTGATAAAGGCACACAGTAAAAAATATAATGCAAATGTTCCCATTATTCAGAAATCTGGTGGGAAGTTGCTTCTCTAAGTATTTTCTGCTTTCTATGGTGATAAAATTCAAATTTGTGGATTTTTTATTTTCAATCTTAGCGTACATTATTCTTATCCTACCATTTTATGTTTCTAATGAATTGAAGCCATTCTAACAATTCAGAGCAATACTGTATTTTTCCCAAATATGTCATTATTTCCAAATACCGAGAAAATTGCACATGGTTTCATTTGTTAATCCTGGATTCCAAACTGCAAAATATGAATTTTGCTTTGAAGTAACAATATCCTCAGAACCGTAGTGGGTAATGCATCAGCTTGACCAGTTACTCCTTCAGGTATCCTCTTCATCTGTTATTCTTGACTGTATGACCCCAATTCTAATTTTCTCCTAGCATTATGTAAATTACAGTTCTTAAATTGTAATACTTAAGAAAAATAAATAAGCATCCAAGCTGCTAAAAGATTTTATGAATATTACTTACCAATGTTTTGAAATGTGTCTTCAAGTAATTATGACTAAACATTTAATTCAGATTAAATATATTTTATCCTTTTTTTTTTCATTTCCTCTTTTTTTTTTTTTTTTTTTTAACACGATATGTCTAAACATGTCTTGTAAATCTTTGGTTAAAAACTAATATTCTTTTCAACTATTTTTTTTTTCTGAATTGCCTGTTGACAACATGTAAAATTAATCATTATCAGTAAAAGTATCTTTTTGTTACAAGATTTTTCTCCACACAAGTGAAGATTCAGAAAGAATCAGACTTAAACATAAGGCTTAGCTCAGTTCTCTTTATGCCTTCAGAATGACACAAAATAAATATGGCTAAGTTGTTACATATTTGAAATTGCTTATGGCAAACTAGAATATTTTCATAGATTCATATAACTACTTTTACCAAGTTTACTTCAGAAAAAAAATATTATTGTAACTAGCATAGGTCTAAAGTAACCTGCAATTTCCTGTTTCCCTGAGCATTGAAATAATATTAGGTTGGATGTTCCTGCTCATTCAGTAACAAAAGAACTTTTTATAAAATTGCATTCAATACTTTATGAAAAAAAAAAAAAAAGAAAAAATATATTTCAAAGAAGTTAACAAAGATAGTCCAAATAACCTAGCCAAGATCTGACTTTAGCATGCCTGAATAGTCTAGGATTTAGTATTCCAGGGTAAAAAGATTCCTCCTTCATATAAGTGGCTGCCTTCATAAGGATGGAATTCTGGCATCTATCTTGAAATAATGTTCTTTTTTGTTTGGTTGGTTGTTTTTCCAAAGTAATTACAGCATTGTAATTATGCTGTATGCCCTATGTTCTACAAGTCAACAAGCAGAAGTGAGTGGAATTGAGGAATGGAGTTATATGTACCTGTCTAATTTTCTCTTCATTTATTTTAAATTAAACATGGTTACTGTTTAATTTGCATTATTATTTTTAAACAACAGATTTGCCTTTCCATACCAAACTAAGTATGTCTGATATTAATATTTAATCAGTCCTTCATATGCTGCCATTTGTATAGAAGACTTCTTGGAAATCCCATATACAGAAATAAGAAAACTTTTTTTTTTTTTTTTTATTCCTTCCTTCCCAATGTTTTCATATCACTACTGAAAAAATAAATTAATAAAAAAATAAATAAGAAAATCATTGTTAGTACTTTTTACACATGTGAAAAAACTTTCCTTTTTTAAAAAAAATGCAGTCATTCTTAAATCTTGTGTTTCAGCCATGCTAGTGATACTATTGTCAATGACTAATGTTTATACTTCTTATATACTATAGACTATAACTGTTATTGAAGCAGAGAGGAATATTTACATAAATATCTACATCGTCTTAAAGAATTGTTAGGTATGAGTGTAAAACTGAAGTTCTGAAGTGATGGAGAAACACAATATTACAATTAGCAAAATATAAATTAAGAAATTACGCATTGTTTTGTTGTGCCTCTCTTAAGCATAGCTGATACAAGGCTGAATGCTGTGGGGTCTCTCTATTAAATTGTTCTTGACAGTTGCATTTTGTCTTGATTTTTCCTAAAGTGGTGCTATAAATAACTGCAGTGCAATAGGTTCTGAATCAGTATTTAATAATTAGACTGTGAAGAATATTTTGTAACTTTTAATCTTTTGCTGCTTATGATATAATGCATATAAAAAGAATACATTCTGAAAAAAATAAAGTCAATTCACAATAGAAGTAATCATTGACTGTGCTATATACCTTTTTTTTTTTTTTTCTTGAATCTCAGGTTAATCACATATACTCAAAAAAGTGGGATGGATGGGAGGTTTTAGCTGCCATTAACATTTATCAAAAATACTGTACTCTACTGTACTGTACACCACAGAAACACCTATTTTGTTTTCAGTTCCAGTGTTCACAATTACTCTGTTCTTTCTCCTTCTGTGATTGCATCAGATGTCATGTTTCAACATGTTGTTTCTCACCAATCAGATTTCTAGGGTTTCCAGACTAATTGCATAAAACTATATATCCCAAAACATTTAACCAGTTTGTGAAACTTTTTTATTTTCTTTGGCTACTTTCATAAAAACATTAGGAAAGATCATAGCTAGTGATACTCTCGTCTCCTTGGGGTACAATTTTAGTTTGGGTTTAACACATAAAACATACAGTAAAACATGAAAGAAAAACAGTATAAGGCTTATAGCTCAGTCTTTTTTATTTTTTTTTTATTTTATTTTTTACTCTTAGGCAGCATTTTAACTTTAATTTGTTTGAAGAGACCATGAATGGGAAACTAAAGAAGAAATGGAAAGCATTAAAATCATTTGGTATTGTGTCAAGTTTCTAATATGTCTCAGCAGGCTGGTTTGCAAGTGCCTGTGATAGAATGAGGGAAGTCAGATTCTACTTTTCTGATAGTGCTGTTGGTGTAGAGCACCTTAAAACAATAGGGAAGCCACTGTGGAGAAGTTCTTAAAGCTGACTGGCTACAAACAAAACATCACTCACAGATGAATTTAGTATAAATCACAAGTATAACATAACCCAAACATGGAATTTTGAATGACAGCTGTAATTCTTGGCACATTTTAATTTCCAGTTTAATTCACAACAACTAATAGCTAAACATTTCAGTCTCCTTGACATTTCTGGGGGAAACTTAGTAGAAAACTGTTACTACAGTAGTTTAATAAAAGTTTATAAAACTTTCATAAATCATAATTCTGGAAAAAATAAGTCACAATTAAAAACAAACCTAAGTTGTTCCTATGGCATTCACACATAATATAAAAAAATCAGAAACAGATAATACTTGGTGAAAAGCTCAGGTACTCAGGGCTATGGATGTCTATTCTTTATAGTGGTACAATTGTTATTATTTTAATATTTTCTAACAAAAAGTTGTGGTGTTTTACTTTTTATTACTATTTTATTTTCCTAATAAAAAATATGTTATAGTTAAAACAGAAAGAAAAAAAAATGCCACCTGAAAGTACAGAAATGGAAAAAAAAACAGTCAATCAATAACAACAACAACAAAAAAAAAAAAACAGGTAATGATCATGGGCAAAACAACAAATAAGTACTTCAAGTACTTTGGGTGTTTAAAGATCTACACTTTTATAATGTCTGCAACAGTGCCTGGGAATTTTATATGGACTCTAGTAAACTTTACATCCAGTCCTTAAATTCTGGTATGTATGCTGTTGTCTATAATTACAAAAGATTGTGTACTCACTGTTTACTCCCTTTCATGTAGCACCAACCTTATGCTACATACACACCTCTGAATCAGTTTAGTGGTACTTATGAGCAATTTACAAGTAACAGTCTGAGTGAGCTAAACTTATGTATATCATACACTTATTGCATGTGTATAGGATATATGTGCATATGCACATGTACATATCTATCATACATGTACATGTGTCATACTTGTATAATGTGCATGTCATATTGCATGTCTCTGTAACTGTGCACATAAGACTTTAGTCCACCTTCACATACTCTACAACTTCTTATCATTTATTAAATTAGTTATTTCATTCAGCTGTATTATTTCATAAGGTGGCATTTGGCTAAAGTATATTTCAATATGTATTTAATTGTTTAATTGCTGTAAACCTAAAAATCAATACATTGTTTTAGGGAAAATGGTAGCTTATTTTTCCCCAATATGTATTGCTGAATCACTTAATAATGACATAACTAATATTGGTAATTTTTATTCCGGTTCAAATGATCTTCACGTTTAAGATGCTGGGGGATTGAGAAAGGCATTATATTGCTTGTATTGATTCTATTTAATATTAGCATCTCATGTTTGTATAATTAAAGAGAAACACCTGTGAAATAATTTCTTGGTGCAGGATCTTTGATTATTTTCAAAACTAGTTGAACTGGTAGGCTCTAATCCTCTTAATTTCTCTTGGTTTATGTATTTGGGTAAAATGCTTTGCTATGAGATTCTATGTGACATTAGGTCTGTAGCCATGTATGATAGACAGCAAGAGAGACACAAAAAATAAAAATAAAATTAAAAAATCTTATTTTGTCAATCACATCATTTATGATGAATTACCATTTTGAAAAATCTTCTGGCTGATTGAAGTGGAGTTTGATACATGAGATAAAAATAATACCGACTGTGCAATTTCCAAATAGAAAAGTATCTGAAAACAGTGTTTGAATATTTATTTCTCAGCAGTTTCATGCACTGGTGCTCTGGCATGTCTCCTTATACTACTTTGTGAAGTTATTATTTTCGTTTTGTAGAATCTCTTTCAACTTTCAGTTTAAGTAAATAAGTAAAAAAGTCTTTTTATGTTATAGTCATGAGGAAAATACACAAGAAGGAAGCAAGTAATGTTGTCATTTTTATGATTTACCCAGTAGAAACTCCATATGATAATAAGATTATATCATGAGGTCCACAAATTGATATTTTTTAGGAGTATTAATATTACTATACAGTGCAAATCTTGCATATCTTCTCAGATATTACAACACTACAAGTTTTTACCCGTGCTCAGTCATGTATGAATGTGTCTTGTACAAGTAAATGTGAGGAGGTTATCTGCAACGTTGTGGAGCTCATTGTCTTAGACTAACTCTTGCACATGGGTGTGATGTGCTGATCCTCACAATGAGTGTTGATCTGATCCTAAATATGCTTCTTGTTTTGGAGATGATAAAATACATCTTGTTGTTGTGGGAGACCTAGTTAAACTCTTTGTTAGTGATTTGCACAAAGATACATGGTAAAAAAGACAAACCTACAGCTCCTAAATTTGTCCCTTGGTAGACTTAAAATTATAAACAATTATCAAATCTTAATACATTTTATTAAATTATTAATATAATTAGGTATAATTATGCTTATAAAATTACAGAATATTTACCTAAACTTTCACTTATGCCAGTCCTTCAGTTATAGCCTCCTGTATAACTGACAAAAAATATAAATAAATAAACAAATAATTGACAGGCACATAAATGTTAGATGTTTAACTAAATCAATTAAACAGCCTTCAGAAATGGATTACCAGGAATTCATTTAATGTTATAACTTTGTTTTAGATTCAAAAATCATATAAACAAACATTGGTTGATTTATATGTTGAACTTGAGGGAAGTTTTGAGTAAAATTCTTTCATCCCCTTTGCCTGCAAAGTTTCTCTTAGCATTCTGTTCATACTCAATTTTAATTGCCACTTTATTGTTTGTAAAAAAGCTATGCAGCTGTAAAATACTACACTTTATTTCAACAAGAGGTATAGTTATCTGAACAGATACATTACTGTTACTGTAAAGAATGGACCTACTTTACTTTATCAGCAACTAAGGGGAAGGTTAATGACTGTTATGTATCTTTTATGTTGTGTGTGAGACATGAGGAGTTCTGCACTATAAAGATTTACAGTGTAGAAGTCAAAGCTTGCACTATTCCAAGTACTCTTTTAATAACAGTCTGTAAATTTGGGAATTAACTTCAACACACCTAAACAGGTTAAAACAACATTAAGACCAGAAAAGAAATTTACAGCCTTCTCGTGAATTTATGCTTTTACACTTATGTGTATGGGGAACGTCTCATGAAATTTTTTGATACACTAAGCAAGTAAATAATTGAAGTAACCTGTATATTTTCAACATTTATTGTATTTCTACCTACAGTGTATTAGGAATCAGGAACACAGTCATACAAAAATAAAGTTTTGTTGGTGGTGGTGGTGGTGTTTTTTGTTTGTTTTGTTTTGTTTCGTTTTTGAGAAAGAATCAGTACCTTCAGAAGGGATATCACCACCCTTTAGCAAACCATTGTGAAATCCAAATCGTTCAGTAAGAAAGGCCAGAACCCAACCTAGAGCTTCATGAGTACAGTGATAAATATTGGGCACAATGTGAGATATTCAGCTGTTGGATTTCCAATCCTTTCTGTCCTCTAGCGAAACGGTAATACAATGGATGGCCTCCTTTCCCTTTGGGCTGAGGTACCTGGTGGCTGTTATCTGAACCATTGTTGGACCACTGCTATTTTGGTAAGACGGTGTCTGATGCCATTCGGTACAGGAATAATTAGGGGTGCATCCATTAAAGATGGCTTCTGCATGCTTGAATGATAGTGATATTATATTTACCGTCTAATCATTAGAACAAAATTCAGAGCTATGTTTTAGAGAACTGTGCCACACATTGCAAATGAACGGTTGAATATGTTGAAGCAAGATCCTAAAGGGCTCATCAAAATGCTAACCAAGATCTGTCCAACATTAGTGTGCTCATTAGAACTGTTAATTAAGACACAAACATGACAGGTGTTTCTGTATTTATTTATTTATTTATTTGTTTGTTTGTTTATTTCCCAGAATCAAGGTAACTCCTTTATGTGGCTTAAGCTTTCCTCCATTAGGCTCAGATTACATCTAAACTATTCTGGAAGTATTTCATCTCTTACATGCCCCAAGTGGGGAACTTTGCACCTCCTCTGTGTTGCTGTCCTCTCCTGGAAAAGAAGGAAAGGTTCATTAGGCTTGGAAGAAAATATTAAAGAAAGTCATTTTTCCAGTAGTGTAATGGTTAGATCATTCAGGTGATTAGGAGAGTTATCAGTTCTACTCCCTGCTCCCAAGGACATTGGTTTATTTATACAAATTTATAGTCATTTAATTTGAAACTATTCCAAGAGGCTAGGAATCAGCTCCCATGTCTCCCTTTTCCCAGATAAAATGACTTACCATTAGGCAGCAAAGTCAAATTCCTCCTTCACCACTATTTGTAACTCTGAAACTTGAGTTCCTTTTGGCAAGGCGATCTGCCTTTAATTTCATTTAGAGGAGTGATACAGATTTCATCTACAGGACAATCCTAATAATTGCAAGCATTTCTCATAGCCTTACTTTAAATTACAGCCATAGCTGATACTACAGTTTGTAATAATACCTGTAGTATCATATCATATTCCCTTAAGATAAAAATAAAATAAAATAAAATAAAATAATAATAAAATAAAATAAAATAAAATAAAATAAAATAAATAAATAAATAAAATAAAATAAAATAAAATAAAATAAAATAAAATAAAATAAAATAAAATAAAATAAAATAAAATAAAATAAAATAAAATAAAATAAAATAAAATAAAATAAAATAAATAAAATAGGTAGAAGACTGATTTTTTTTTATATTTCTTAAGTTTCTGGAGCCAAACATCTCCTTCCAAGTAAATGTGATACAAGTAAATCATTTGTGCAGGAAGGCCAATGTTGAAAAATGAAACAAAGCAAAACGAAACAAAACCAACCACAAAAACAAAAATTAACAAATAATAATAATAATAAAATCCTGTTATGGCAGCCATAACATCCTGGATTCATAAGTCATCTGGTTCTGTTTCTAGCTGGTTCTGTTTCTTTTACACCAGCCCCTAGGGAAAGAACCTGTTGCAGAGCAGAACATTAAGCTAATACCCTAAATTATTCCTGTTCCTGTAACTGTTCCACCTCATACAAGCTATCTGCAAGCCTGCAGGTGAAAAAAAAAAAAAAAAAAAAAAAGATGCTTAAAGAGAAGACATTTCTGTACTGCCCCCATAATGAAAAGATCTGCTTATATATTATGAACCAAAACTACTGTCATATTTCTCAAAAGTACTGAGACCTAAACAAGACAATTCTGACTTAGGTATTTAAATTTAAACACATTATTTTGTTAATTCTTTTATGTTTACTGAGCTATTAAGAGACTGAATGAGTCATAGAATCATAAGCTCATAGAATCACAGAATCATACAATGGCTTGGGTTGAAAGGGACCTTAAAGATCTTCCAGTTCCAACCCCCCTGCCATGGTCATGCAATGCAACCCACTAGATCAGGTTGTACAGAGCTCCATCTAACCTGACCTCGAATACCTCCAGGGATGAGGTATCTACAACTTCTCTGGGCAACCTATTCCAGTACCTTACCACCTTCTGAGTAAAGAATTTCCTCCTAACATCTAACCTAAATCTCTCCTTATTTAGTTTAAAACAGTTCCCCCTTGTCCTATCACTATCTGGCCATGTAAAAAGTGACTCTCCATAACCCCCCTTTAGATCCTGGAAGGCTATTACAAGGTTTCCCCTTAGCCTTCTCCAGGCTGAATAACCCCAGCTCTCTCAGCCTTTTGTCATAGGAGAAATCATCCAGCCCCCTGATCATCTTCGTAGACCTCCTCTGGACTTGCTTCTAACAGGTCCACATCTTTCTTGTGTTGGGAGCTCCAGATCTACATGCAGAACTTCAAGTGGGGCCTCACAAGGGCAGAGTAGAGGGCAATCACTTCCCTCAACCTACTGACCAGATCTCTGTTGATGCAACCCAGTTGGTCTTCTGGGCTGCAAGACCAGAAGAATCATCCACCATATCATCCACGAGAATCCTGAAGTCCTTCTTCACAAGTCTACTGTCATTGAGTTCTTCACCCAGTCTGTACTCCTCTCTGGGATTGCTCTGACCCAGGTGCAATACCTTGCAATTGGACTTTTTGAACCTCATTAGGTTCTCAGAGGCCCACTTCTCTAGTTTGTCCAGGTCCCCTTGGAAGGCATACCTTCTACTGTATCAACTGCACCACTCAGCTTGGTGTCGTCTGCCAACTTTCTGAGAGTGCTCTTGATCCTATTGTCTATGTCATTGATAAAGATATTAAACAGCACCGGTACCAAGACAGACCCCTGATGGACACCACTTGTCACTAGCCTCCACCTGGGCATAGAGATCTTGACCACAACCCTCTGTCTGTGGCCATCCAATTCCTTCTCTACTGAACAGTCCACCCATCAAATCTGTCTGCCTCCAATTTAGAGGTAAGGATGTAGTGTGGGACTATACCAACAGTCTTACGAAAGTCCAAGTAGAGGACATCAGTTGGTCTTCCCTTGCTGACTGGTGCATACATCATAGAAGGCCACCAGATTGGTCAGGCACGATTTGCCCCTGATGAAGCCATGCTTTAGGTCATACATGACCTAAACCAATTTTACAGTAAGTTTTGGTTATCATCTATTAATAATTTATTTGACTGTTTGGAGATTGCCTGGTGGTCATCATCAGTTGTACCCAGGAAACTGGAGATACAAGTGATTATGGAATGGAAAAATTTCTCCCTAAACTGTTTAGTGTTTTAATATACATATAAATTGAGAGGAAGAGTAATCTTTGCAGATTGCAGTTCTTAAATCAATGCAGTTGCTTCAGTATTTCTTCTATAAATCAGTAAATTTATCTCACAAAATATCATAGATGTGGTAAATGTCCAGATAATGACGTCGGCTGCTGTTATTTGCAGAAATATTCCTAGATTTACTACATTGTAAAGTGTGCTGACCAAAACCATGATTTTCTTTTCTTTACTGCTATACAGTCTTCTTAATTATTTCACCAATCTCTTTATTTGAGCTGAGATTATAATCAGTTCGGAAACTTAGTTTTATAACTCAGTACTTCAGATTCAAAAGGTTATTTAATCTAATTCAGGTAAATAAGGTAACACCTCTTCTGAATAAAAATAGCTTTTCATGTTGTCTGCTATCACAGATATATTTACTCTAATTAAAATTTAGTTTCAACTGTGAATTTAAATAAGGTAGTATGAAAAGAGATAATGCATAGACAGCATGGAAACAATTCCCAGTGCACAACACAAATGGCTATATCAGTAACTAGGCCAAGAGAAAAAAACAAGGCATAATATATTTGTAGGCAGACCCTAAAAAAACATTGACTAAAGGTATAATTATATTTGAAGATAGGTTATTGAGATAAGGAGATATTTTCCATCTCTTAAAGCTTTTTTTCTTCCAATCTTCTTGCTTTTCTTTCTTCCTTTTCCTCTTTCTAATTCATATTTGGTAGATAAGAAAAAACCTAATAAGGTAGCTAATAAGTTGTCAGGCAGTTTAGATATGTCAAAATATTCACTCTAATTTTTTAAACTGAAAATCTATCTGCAACAGGATGTCTTACTACATTTGTGGAAATGAAATGTTCCCTAAAAATTATTAATACTTTCAAGGGTCTGTAATGTGATGTAACAGCACTGTACATGGCTTATTTTTTTCTTTCTTTTTTTTTTCTTTTTTTTTTTTTCCTTCATTTTTAAAAAGAAAGCAATTTGTAATATTGTTCAGCTCTGTCTTGGTACAATCTCACCATATTATCCATCCAAGTGATGTCAAATGTCAAATGATTTCCCGAATTCTTTGTGTGAGACATTTTTATTTTAGAAGCTATTAATGATGTAATCTACAATTGCTAAAGTTCATCCTTCCTGACTATGGCAAGGGTGAGACAGTCTTCCTGTATCAGTTAAATTCAAAACCTGTCTTTTTAAAAGCGGTAGAACTTACCTGTCTCTAAACCTCTAACCCCCACAACAATAGTGCTTCTCTTAAAAAATAAAAATAAATAAATGTTGGGAGACCATATGAAACTCAATCTCTTTTTAAGTTTAGATAAAGTGTTGCAGAATTCAGACACATCAGTTTTGTTTATCTCTGTGTCAGGGGCAAGGTAATAAAAAGTATACTATGCATTCCCCATAATAGATAAACAAATTATGAAAAGAAATGATAAACATAGCTTAAAATTCATCTATCTTCATGTGCCTGGTTTATGTTTGTTTGTCTTTTTTTTTTTTTTCTTTCATCTGTTTGCTTATTTTTAAGGGGTGATGATGGTGCACATTTGTAGGTAACGTTCTTTTCTAATTTACTGTTATTTAGATATGACTTTTCCTACAGTCATAAGGCTGTTGTACAAACTACATAGATATAGAAATCTGGAGAGGATTGGGAAAGCATGTCTGAGAACATTTTTGGTTATAAGGCTGAAATTCTGTAGCTTAGAAAAGTGGATTTTACTTCCAATCTTGTTGCTTTTTTGAAAAAAGAGATAGCAAAATACTCCTCAGGTGAGTCTCTTGATGATAAAGGCAGCTTGCTTAACTTTATTGCTTGCCTAGAACTCTATGGTTACATTTTAGACCAGCAATCATACAGAATATGAGGATAAAGAAGAGGATGCATTTCATTCCCTGGGTCCTCTAAGATAAAAATTCACCATTTCACTTTCTAGTTTAAGTAGTATCTTTTTCTTCTTTCCTTTCATATTGTTTTTATAGCTGAGATTTATTCAGATAAACAGACTTAACTTTCTCCTTTACGCATGTGTTTAATCAAGAATATATATATATATTTAATTACAAATAAACAATGAAGTTAAAATGTATTTTCTGATTAATGTAAGTGAATCATCAGAACTGTAAGTATGTTATTAATGCTAAAATGAATAAACTGTTCACACACTGAGGGCCAAATTTTCCTCTCATTTAAATTTTAATGAGTAATAAGAGATCTGTACCTCATCAAACCTGCTGTCACCATCAGATCTTAGAAGTTTTATTCACGGAGGAAGATTCCAATACTGTTCAGAGTGCTTGGGCCTTAAAGAAGGAAATATAATTTTAGCTAGGGCTTCAGTCCAGGATACTCATAATGACTTATTATACGAAAAAGGGATTTGCAGCAATGTGAGTTCTTAGTTGTACAGCCTGAAACACGAAATCAGAAAACTTTGAAGTTCAAGCCAATTGCATACTTAACATTTGCAGAGCTTTTTATCTCCATGTAACAGTGATCTAAGGTAATTTCTGCTAATATCTGCTTTTGATCCAACCTGTGACATTATTTTGAAATATCATTGCTGCCTGATGAGTTTATTAGAACATGCATTGTAGAAAGGTGAATGTTCAAATATGCAAAAATTATCTAAAATAAAAAAGTTTTTCAAAGGTGTTCAGTACCTACCAAACAAAATCACTTAGACTGTAAACATTTGTGATATTCTGAAGCTGAAAGGAAAACTGTTTTCCAGATTAACCAGTGCCATCTAGCATACAGATAGTTAAATCAACTCATAAAGATAATTTCCCAGAGTTGCAATGTAGAACTTCAAAAGGAGTTTCCAAGCATTACAGCTGATGTTAACTTGCAGTTTATTTTATATGAGAACAAGAGATTAATAACTGTGTATTTACAATGTCCTTGTTAATATAAAAAGGCAAGATTGTCACTAGTCTGCTATAAAATAAACAGTTCTGTGTCCAGGTGCTGAGCTACTAAGTGAAAAGATGCTCTATAATTTTATTTATTTTATTTATAGTACTTCTGTTATGCAAATATTATATCATCATCATTGTATAAAATGTACTAACACTTAAAGGGAAGATTTTCCTTTTCTTAGTTAGTGACTACAAAATTTGTTAGGGTGCAAAATATGTTAGGGTGTAGTGTTAGTATGCACTGTAAATGCAAAATGTTATGCTGACCCGGCAGAGATTAGACTAAATGAGAACACACTAGCTCTAAATTGAACAGGGTTCATTTTCTAAAGTGACTGCTTTATGCGTCTGCAAATGGAAAGAAATAGAACATCAAGCTCTTAATTCTTTCTACACAAATAAAAACTGAAGTAGTGAATGTCTTCATTTAACATCTTCAAAGTGGTATGATTTTTATTAGGTACTTAGAGCAGAGTACAATCTGTAAAAAAGGGGGAGATCATGTAGGATATTTGTATTATGCACCTATGCATCTTAAGAAGAAAAAAAAATTTTTTTTTTTTTTTAAATTATCCATATCAGTTTTTAAAATGTGTCACAAATCACCGGATTCTAATGTTCTGTAAACTTCCATATTAATGACTGTGTGGGAGGAGAGCATTATATAAATTTCAGTGGTGCATGTAAAATCTCTTTCTATGGCATGTTTATTTGTGGTTCAATCCATTTCCAGTTCAAGCCACTAATGATAATTCTACTGACTAGAATGGAACAGTATCATTAGAAGTCATATCAGTTGCTGTCATCACATAAGGTGATTGAGTTTAAAGGCAAGAATAGGCTTTATGGCAATTACCTTTTTCAATCCTTTCCTACACACTTCCTACTTATAAATTGTTTTTTGGTGGTATATAACAAAGTATTGCAAAATGTGATCATTAATTCTTGTTGTAGACTTGACTCTTCAGAATTCATAGAGTCAAAAAGTGTTACTAACCATGAGTTTGGGGTTTTTACATCATATCATACAAATTCAAAGAAACTGAAATTATAATGAAAAGAAAAGAAGAAAAGGAAAGAAAAGAAAAGGAAAGAAAAGAAAAGGAAAGAAAAGGAAAAGGTAGTTGTAGAGACCAATATGGTCTCCCCTGAGCCTCCTCTTCTTCAAACTAAACAACCCCAGTTCCCTCAGCCACTCCTCAGAGGACTTGTGTTCCAGGTCCTTCATCAGTTTCATACCCTTCTCTGGACATACTGCAGGGCTTTGATATCTTTCTTGTGCTGAAGGGCCCAAAACTGAACACGATAATCAAGGTGCGGCCTCACTAGAGCAGAGTACAGGGGAAAGATCACCTCCCTGGTCCTGCTGGCTACACTATTACTGATACAAGCCAGGATGCCATTGGCCTTCCTGGCCACCTGGGCACACTGCCGGCTCATGTTCAGGTGAGCAACAATCAGCACCCCCAGACCCTTTTCCTCTGCAGAGCATTCTAGCCACTCTTCCCCAAGCCTGCAGCATTGCATGGGGCTGTTGCGACCAAAGTGTAAGACCCAGCACTTAGCCATGTTGAACCTCATCCCATTGGCTTCTGCCCATTGACCCATCCTCTCCAGGTCCCTCTGCAGGGCCTTCCTACCCTCTGGCACATCCACACTTCCCCCCAGCTTGGTGTCATCTGCAGACTTACTGAGGGTGCACTCAATTCCCTCATCCAAATCATCAATAAAGATATTAAAATGGATGGGCCCCAACACCGACCCCTGGGAACACCACTGGTGACTGGTCACCAGCTGGATTTCACTCCATTCACCACCACTCTCTGGGCCCGGCCATCCAGCCAGTTTTTAACCCAGCAAAGAGTGTACCTGTCCAAGCCATGGGCTGCCAGCTTCTCCAGGAGAATACTGTGGGAGACCATGCCAAAGGCCTTGCTGAAGTCTAGGCAGACTACGTCAACAGGCTTCCCCTCATCCACCAGGTGGGTCACCTGGTCATAGAAGGAGATGAGGTTGGTCAGGCAGGACTTGCCTTTCATGAACCCATGCTGACCGGGCCTGATCCCCCAGTTGTCCCGCATATGCTGTGTGATTGCATTCAAGATGACCTGTTCCATCACCTTTCCTGGCACTGAGGTCAGGATGACAGGTCTGTAGTTCCCTGGGTCCTCCTTATGACCCTTCTTATAGATGGGCATCTCATTAGCAAGTCTCCAGTCATTTGGGACCTTTCCGGGTGACCATGACCACTGATAGATAATGGAAAGCATCCCAGCACTCACATCTGACAACTCCCTCAGCACCCTCAGGTGGATCCCATCTGGCCCCATGGACTTGTGACAGCCCAGGTGGAGCAGCAGGTCTCTAACTGTTGCCACCTGAACTGTGGAAGGGTTTCCTCTAGTCCCCATCCCAGACTTCCAGGTCTTGAGACTGAGTACTCTGAGGATAAATGGTCTGGCTAGTAAAGACAGATGTAAAGAAGGCATTAAGAACCTCAGCATTTTCCATATCCTCAGTAGTCATGTTCTCCCCTGCGTCCAGTAAAGGATGGAGATTGTCCTTGGCCCTCCTCTTGCCATTAATATGTTTATATTAAACATTTTTTATTATCCTTAACCACAGTGGCGAGGTTGAGCTCATGCTGGGCTTTGGCCTTCCTGATTTTTTCTCTGCATATGCTGGCAACTTCTTTGTACTCTCCCCGAGTTGCCTGTCCCTTCTTCCACTGGACATAAACTCTTTTTCTCCCGGACACTCAGCAAAAGTTTTCTGTTCAGCGATGCCAGTCTTCTTCCCCACCAGCTCATTTTACAGCACACGGAGACAGTCTGCTCCTGTGCCTTTAAGACTTCCTACTTGAGGAGTGTCCAGCCATCCCGGACCCCTCTGCCCTTCAGGACCGAATCCCAAGGGACCCTCCCTACCAGTGTCCTGAACAATTCAAAGTCTGCCCTCCGGAATTCCAAGGTAGCAGTTCTACTGACCCCACTTCTGACTTCACCAAGAATAGAGAACTCTACCATGTCATAGCCACTCTGCCCGAGACAACTCCCTAGCACCACATCTCCCACTAGTCCTTCTCTGTTTGTGAACAGCAGGTCTAGCAGGGCACCCCCTCTGGTAGGCTCGCTAACGATCTGAGTCAGGAATCTGTCTTCCGTGCACTCCAGGAACCTCCTAGACTTCTTCCTCGGGGCTGTAAAGTCCAGCATATGTCTGGGAAGTTAGAGTCTCCTATGAGAACAAGCCCTGGCGGTTGAGCAACTTCTGCCAGAGGCTTATAGAATGCCTCATCCATCTCTTCATCCTGGTTTGGCAGTCCATAACAGACCCTCAACAGGATGTCTGCCTTGTTGGCCAACCCCCTTTTCCAAAAAGGGGGCTCTACCTTATCATTGCCAACCACGAGCTCAACAACATCAAAACACTCTAATACAGAGAGCCATACCACCTCCCTTCCTTAGTTGCTTGTTCCTTCTGAAGAGCTTGTAGTCATCCATTGCAGCACTCCAACCATGGGAGTGGTCCCACCACGCTTCTGTGATGGCAACTAGGTCATAATATGCCTGCCACTCAATGGCTTCCAGGTTTTCCTGTTTGTTGCGCATGCTGTGTGCACTTGAGTAGATTCACGAGTCGCGCCATTGCCCTCAACCTCAGCCCTGGGACTGCTCCCCCAGGCTCATCTCTATCGAGCTCATTTCATCTCCATCCCCCTTCATACCTAGTTTAAAGCCCTCTCGATGAGCCCTGCCAGCTCCTGGGCTAGAATCTCTTTACCCCTTTGAGACAGATGAGACCCATCGGCAGCCATTTTAACTAAAAAATGCAATAGGAAATCAGAAAAGGTTGTTTTAATGGTATCCTCATAAAATCTTTGAAGTCTGTGCATGACCATGATAAAATTTCATATGACTTTTGTCTCTTTTTAAATCATAGTCTAATATAGTGGTAGAATATCTTGTTTCATAGGGTATAGGTAACAGCCAGAGAACATAGTGAATCAGCACTGCAAGAAAATAAGATTTCAGTTCAGTAATTTTTTATATTTTATTGCGATGTTAATAAATCTTAATTTCCCCCTAGTCATAACCTAAATATCAAATACACTTATATTCAGACGTTTTAACCCATTAACAGTGAGTCACAAATATAAGTCTACTACTGCCAGGAAAGTTGTTTGAATAAATAGATGTCAATATTATTAAAACGTGTGTTTGTGTGTGGTGTGTTTGTGAATAGTGTACTTATATTCCCAGAAGAAACTGTTGTTTTGGATTTAGATTTATATTATACTGTTGTGGTTTAACCCAGCCGGCAGCTAAACACCACACAGCCATTCGCTCCTCCTCCCCCTCCCTCTCTGGGATGGGGGAGAGAAATGGGAAAGTGAAGCCTGTGAGTTGAGATAAAGACAGTTTATTAAGACAGGAAAATAATAACAAATAATAATAATAATAATAATAATATGTACGAAACAAGTGATGCACAATGCAATTGCGCACCACCCGCTGACCGATGCACAGCCTATCCCCGAGCAGCCGCCCCTCCCCCACCCTGGCTAGCCACCCCTATATATTGTTTAGCATGATGTCAGATGGTATGGAATAACCCATTGGCCACTTTGGGTCAGCGGTCCTGGGCCTGTCCTCTCCCAGCTCTTGCTGCACCCCTAGCCTGCTCGCTGGCAGGACAGAGCGAGAAGCTGAAAAGTCCTTGGCTTGGTGTAAGCACTGCTCCGCAACAATTAAAACATCAGCATGTTATCAGTGCTCTTCTCATCCTAATCCAAAACACAGCACCCTACCAGCTACTAGGAGGAAAATTAACTCTGTCCTAACTTAAACCAGGACATATATTATGAACTGGAACATCTAACTTTGAAGTAAAATGTAACTACTAGTTATTTATGTATGCTTTACTGTTATAACTCTCATGAGTTATGTTATAACTCTTATATACACTCTTATGGTTATTTATTACATTTTATCTGAGTAGTATAATACTACTAGTACTTCCATCAGGAAAATAATAATTATATATATTAAAAAAGCAACAAAAACAGATGCTTCATATCACAATATATTGTACTGTAAAGCTGCAGACAAAAAAAATGCAATCTATACTAATTTATGAAACTACAAATAGGCAATCTTTTAGTTAGTTGTTCAAAACTAATTTTAAGCAACCTTTTCTGCTTTGCTTGAATATCCTGCTCATCAACCTCATGTCCATCCCTGGAAAGGTCACTCATCCTGGAGGTCATCTCCAAGCAAGTGGAGGAAAAGAAGGTGCTCAGGAGTAGTCAGCATGGGTTCACCAAGGGGAAATCATGCTTGAACAACCTGATAGCCTTCTATGATGGAATGAGTAGCTGTGTAGATGAGGGAAGAGCAGTGAATGTTGTCTATCTTGATTTCAGTGTGCCTTTTGACACTGTCTCCCATAACATCCTCATAGGCAAGCTCAGGAGTTGTGGGATGGATGAGTGGACAGAGAGGTATATTGAGAACTGACTGGATGGCACAGCTCAGAGGGTTATGATCAGCAGTACTGAGTCTAGTTGGATCCCTGTAGGTAGCAGTGTCCTCCAGGTGTCCATACTGGGTCCAGTGTTCAACTTATTCATCAGTGACCTGGATGATGGAGCTAGACTAGAACCAGTCTAAACTAAAACCTTCAAAAACATGTATAGCATAGATGTCAGGTGCTCAACACCATCTTTTTTACTGTATGCATCAATTTCTGTTACAAATACTGGGTATTTGTTGTAGTGTTAAGAAGCCAGGTTTTTGTGATTTCAAGGGTGTTTGGCCTAAATTTTATTTTTTTATTTAATGAGTGAAACTAGGAATTTGCTAAGAACTATATATTTTGTGCTTTTACAATTAATTCTGTTCCTGCCCACACAAACAGTAAAGGAATAAATGAAATTATTGCATTAGGTAGATAGCATTAAGGAAACTCTCTGATGTATTATTAACAGTCTACAAGGTATTTGGTACTTATGAATTCTTAAATTAGTTTTATTTATTAGACAAAGTGATGAAGCAAACCTTCTATAATATTAGAACAGTCTCTGAAGAACAGATTTCACATGAAATCTTGGATTAGATACATTGAAGTGACTGTTTCATTGGATAATTTTTTTTTTTTCAGGTGTGTCTGAACATAAGCATCACATGGATTTTTTTTTATTATTTTATTTTTTACTTTTATAGTCACATCTACTATCTACTTATGTATATATAATATAGAATTACAGTTCACATGCACTATATAAATAGAGTCATGCTTTCTAGTTTAGAATGCTGCAGAAACTGAAGCTCTCTTTCCTGGTTTTGTGTTTTTGTTTTTGTTTTTGTTTTATGGCTGTAATCCTCTATAAACATGTATTATGTACAACTGAACAATGTTATTGGGTGCTTAGAAATATTAATGGAATCTAAGATGCAAGGAACTTTACAGGATCTATTCAGTATCATCATGGTTGTTTAAGCATTTTTGTGTAGGTCAAATATTTACAGCATCCAGCTCCTGGTAAGTGAATTGTGATTTAATGTCCCTTCAATCTTTCTATAGAAATGAAAAAAGAATCACTTCCAGTGGATGATTCAGACTACTTAGGCTGTTCATTCACACGCCTAGTTTAGGGTGATGATAAGCTGTCTTCTTCCTTCTCCCTCCCCACCTCCTCAAATGCTACAAATGTGAAATATTCATCTAACACCTGAAAGTCTACAGAAGATACACAGAGAGCCAGTAATGGTTAGAGATATCCTGGAGGAGGTATTTTCATTATCAATACCACTTTTTTTACTGTTCAAAGATTATTGCCATATAAAATTTTTAAACAACTACATTGCTGAGAAAATAGAGGTGCACATCAAGATAGATTCTTGCTGCTAATACTGTTCACTTTGAACAAAGAGACAAGGTCATATAGAAGCTTCTGCAGATTTTTCTGCACAAAATACAGGTCCCAATGTCCCTATCATTGATCTCGTTTTCATAACAGCAAGAAGAAGGAAGAAAGGTAGGACTATGAGGAGAATCAAGAGCTAAGGATCTTATGATCTGACAAATCCTTGAATATAGTATAACACAAAATATTTCTGCTATGAATGGCAGTAGACCATTACTTTAAAATAACAGTTTTGTAGATGATAATACAGCATAGGATTAGATTTGTAATCTAGTATTCACTGAAATACCAGCCTAACTGCCTAACCATATTCCACTAATTTCAGTGATTTGATTTAAGTCCATTCTAAAGTATATCAGCAGGAGTATGGGATTGCATTAAAAGTTCACCTAAATAAACACTCAACACCCTGAAAGCCACAAGGCTCCTCACAGTTAGCCCTGCCACCAGCTCAAGCTTTCTCCTACTTTTGATGTTGTGGCTTCTCCACAAGACTTTTACAAAATCAGCGAAAGCCTACAGTCACAACCCCAACATTCATAATCAAGAGGCAGCTTTTATACTCCCTACTTTCCTTCCCCTTTACAATGTTCTTATCATCTGGTGGTGTTCAGTTCCAGCTTGGTGTTAGTTAAAGGAGGCCAAAAATGGTTTGTGATGGCGAATACTTCAGAGATTCACCTTGGACATTCATTCACTTCTCAAGAAATCTGAACCAAAGGTTTATTTGCAGAAGGCCCGAGCTGGGGGCTGGAAGAATGTTGGCAGACACCACGCTGTGAGGCCTTTTTCTTATTTAGACCTACTACTGGCCAATGTGGAAAGGAAACTGGGCTCAGTGGGCTCAACGGACTTTTAATATGACTCAGCACAGCCATTTCTGTATTCTTATATATCTTCAGAAAACGTGTTAAGTACAGTACGAGCAGATCTTTCGTCATTATCATTCACGAGACTTAAGAGAATCCTGAAATAACAGCATTTTTGATTAAAAAAAGAAAAAAGAAAAGAAAAATAATTAAAAATGGTTCCTAATAAAGTTCTGCAGCAAAAATATCAATAATATACCACCAGTTTCTTCTTCTTCTTGAACCTTGTGCCTATTCAAGATGTATTATACTTGAACATCCTGGAGCTTAACAATGTGTGCAGCACACTGGCTTATACTGAAAATATTTGTAAATTGTATTTCTCATTTAGTTGTATGTTAAAACCATCTAAAATGATCTGGAATTAGGTAGTCTGTATCTCAAGGGCCCATTTAGGCAGTATTGCTGAAAAGTGAAAAAAGTTAAACCTCTACAAACTGGACTATAATGTTAATTGTATATTTAATTAAAACAATATATAATTTATCATCAAGAAATGGTACCTGTTTCTTCTTCTTTGTTTAAGAATCACTGCAAATCTTCCCAATTTTTAGATTTATATTTTCACCGCAGAGATATTAAAAGATATGAAGTTGATTTTTCCAACACAAAGATATACTTTTAAATATAGATTTTAGTCACTCTAAGTCAATAGCTGTTTAGGCAACCTAACTTCTAGAAAATTTTAATCTTTAAAACAACATACCTTTCATAATACTTTCCTCCTAAGAGAAAATCTTGTACTTGTGGTGAAGCAAAATTTTGCTTGATTTGTTAGGTTTTACAAATCCCGCAGAGAGTCTGATAGGATCCTAGCAATGCCAAGTTGGCAGTGGCTGCAGTATTAGCTACAAGAGGGCTTAAGAGAGACACTGTCAACATTTCCTCCTACAGCCCCTAAATAGCTATGGGACATGAACAGAGCTTTGTATAAAAATGTGCTCTTGTTCAGAAAGTAAAGAAAGTCAATTCTGAATTCATGCTGTAGTATCATGACTGTGCCTCTCCTCCTCTTCACCAGGTTTTTTACTTTGTAAAGCTTCATCAGAATATAGTCTTAGTCTGCCTTTCCTGAATTTTCATAATTTCTAATTATGAAAATTATTTCTATGGTTTCAGATAGAAAGACAAAGATTAACTCTTGTAAAGATAATTTTCTTATCTCCTCTTCTCTCCTCCGCTCTCCTCTCTTAAAAATAAAAATACAAATAACAGCAGAGAAATTCCTGAAAAAATGCAGATTTTGGGTGGAACAGCGAAGTACATCAGGCTTACAGAGCAGTGGATCGTGATTCCACATCATTGTTTCATTTTAGGAATAGGTCAAATTCAAAGCCTGTGACTGGAGCAAAACTGCTGCTTCTTTTGGACCAGTGGACATAAATCTATGTATCAGTGCTGCGTTTCCTTTACCTCTTTAAGCACTAGATCTCTTTGTGATGGATGCCTTTGTTTTCCTCCACCTGTCCAGTAGAGTGGCTGTTATATATTGCCATGGAACATCATCTCATTTTAAATAAAATTCAAGATATTCATCTTTGAAAATAAGCCAGTATAATGCCAATGTACAGGATCTCATGTTCAATCTTTTTCTATGACAGTTCCCAGTCAAATATTAAATATTACACACAGTGGCAAAACTTATGTAGAAAGTAGGGTACTCCACAGCCCACATTCAATCTTTGTCATAGCAACTGTGTTTTCAGGTTTTCTGAACTGAGAGCGACATTTAACAGGGGATAAGAAAATTAGTGACTACGCCAAATGTGGTCTAATAGAGATTCACAAGGCATTAATTAGTTAATTTTTTACATTTTGTGAAATACAACCACTATCTGAGAGTAAACGTATTTTATGAGTAGAAGGATCAGATATTGGCCTGGTGGTTTACTGAATAATTATACAATTTGTATGGGACAACTAAATGGTGGCAGAGGTGTTGTGTTTTTTTTTTTCCATGCATAATGACATATTTTTGTATAATGTCAGACTCTTTCTACTGGATCCTTTCAACCACTGGATAAGCACAAATGCAAAATTTCTAGCAGAAAGCATTTCATAATATTTTTTATTTTTCTTAGCACTGCAAGAGAACTCTTACAGATTATATCTCAATATAAAGATTTCTGTTTTAGGTGCTGGTATGTTCTCTCCAAATGATTTGTAGTTGTGTGAAAAATGAAGTTTAGCTAAAAATCAAACATTCGGATTCGTATCAAATTATCTTTATACATAGTTTATGTGCTTCTACTTATTAGAAAAGAGATTTCTTCCTTCCAGAATTTCCTGACTACTAACAAAATACTTAATTCACTAGTTAATATTGCTACCTAATAACATCTTTTTAAAGGTATATGACTGTTTTGTGGTAGAAGCTTCTAGCATTTCAGTTAAACAAAATAATTCCTCTCCAAGAGAAAGAGGTTTGTGATTTTAGTATGAGTTGAAATCTTATGAGAAGCATGTACTGCATCCATAAGCACTGAATTCTTAATTTGCATGGTTTTATATCCCCAACTTCATGTTAAAACCAAGGGACTGACTTTACAACATATCTGTGTTTTCTTCTTTGACAGTACAACCACTGAGTAATTTTACTAGCTTTAGAAGATGCTGTACTTTGATTTTTCTTTCTGTTTCAAAATGTAAGATGATGAATTGCTAATGAAGCCAAGTAAATAAAACAGATGGAAACTTTTTCTAATGGATGTAGAAGGAAATGTCTGATTCTATTACTGTAACCACTCCGTCAGAATATATTACCTGGGTTTATGTACAAATAATAAGAACTACTGAAAATTTTACTTCAAAAAAAATTTAGGATTTACAATGTCATCAGCTAAAGTCACTTATTTCTAGGATATACATCATCTTGAGTTACTGAATTAGCAATTTATCTATTTTGATGTCAGAAACTGCTAAAATGTTATTCTATGAGCAGAGATTGTTTGTTTCAGATGCATTTGCTTTCAGTTAATAAGGCCATATTATGTGTGGGTTTGTGTCTGTGTGGGTTTGTCCCTGTATGGGATTGTAAATGACAGAGGAAAAAAGCCCTTCAGTAATATCATTTAAAACCAAAATAAAGCTGTTAGAAGAATGACAATAACATATCACATAAGAGCCAGTGTTACTAATTAATAGGCTTTATAAGTTTTGAAATATTGAGCAGTATGACTTTTGTTTGTGGCTAAAAATGAATGCTAATCTGTGTAGTGTTACAATACAGATAACACATTGTCAAAAACTGTTATGAATGTAAAATCTCATTTATGCAAAATCTGTAAAGACAAATAAATACAGCTGTGAGTCTCACATAAGTGATTATCCTCTCACTTTTATGTGCAGAAGCATGGTTCCAAATGTGTTTGGCTATTTTCATATGTAAGACACTCAACCTCAATGCTTTTTGAGAACCCTCTATACAATCTTATCTTGTATTTACTATTTCATCAAACTTAGGTCCATCTCTACTCCTGCTAAAATTAATATCAACTTCCTTGTTTAATTTGCTGGATATGGGTTTCACTTCAGTTAATGATAACTTTGAAAATTAACTAAGGATAATATCTGTTTTCTACAGGAGTATAAGCAAGAGATAATTACAATATATATATATATATTATACAGTGAACTCAAAGTTGGTTTTTTTTTTAACTGTGCATAATAATCATACATAAACAATATACATAAAACTGCGTATGATGGAAAAGGGCTCTTTACTCAGGTAGATAATGATAGGATAAGAGGGTCGAGTCTTAAACTAAAAGTGGATAATTTTGACTAGATATTAGGAGGAAATTCTTCACTGTAAGGGTAGTGAGGCACTGGAACAGGTTGCCAAGAGAAGTTGTGAATGCCCCATCCTTGGAGGTGTGCAAGGCCAGGCTGGATGGGGACTTGGCCAACCTGATCTAGTAGGTGGCATCCCTGACTATGGCAGGGGGGTTGGAGTTAGATGATCTTTAAGGTCCTTTCCAACCCGAGCCATTCTATGATTCTATGATTCTGAGAACACATTGTTAGCTAGAGACACATATATCTTAGCTAGAGATAATGCAGTTCATTACTTTGTATAATTCATCTGCTTTCTAGTTTTCTGGAACCTGAATGAGTCCTGGAGACAACATATGTTAACTTGAAGGTGCAATCATGTTTGACATTTCACCATTCACATATAAAAACCCCATTTAACATATATATATATATATGTAAGTATATATATATAAGTATTAAGCTGAAAGTGATTGAATGAGAGGCTGCTGAAATATATAAATTGTATAGAGGAAAAAGAGACTCTAACTCCATGTTTAGAATTTCCTGTGAATTTACATCTCTCATAAACAAACAATAAAGGAGAATGAAAGATTCAGAAATATCAGCCATATTCAGCCATCACTCAGTCAATCCTAGCAAAATTTAAGTATATCCAGTGGTATTTTTAGCACCAAAATATTGTCAAGCTTTGAGATATTGACACACACCTGAAAACTACATTTAACATATGCCAGTAAAAGTATTTTAAAAATAATTGGTTTTAGCTGAAATCAGTATTTCAGGCTTCTATAAGTCCAAGTTTATCTATCATTAAGCTTCATAAAACCTTGTAGGACAATGATCTGAAGAACAGTCATGACACAGAGAAGAGTTGACCCTGCATCTCTTTTTTTTTTTTTTCACTGTTTTGATTTGGGAAAGTAAATAATATCTGACAGATGTAGGTAAAATCTGAAGGAAATGAAAATCTGACTGAAGATAGGAACCTTCCTATGGCACTTAATGAATGAAGTTTAGGACAGGTCAAGATGGTAAAACTCCAGGAATTTTGGGGGGGAGGGGGGGAGGAGGGAGGGGAGTGCTGCAAGACTGGGAAACCTTGGACCTAAGAAATCAATCCAATGCAAGCTACAGAAGTTTGTATAAGAATCTGAAAGATAAAGAGAGGAAGAGAGGGAACTGACTTAGGAAGGGATAAGGCTTTAGATAGAATCATCAATGTAATCTCTGCCTTCCAGTGAATTTGATTCAGCTCTTTAAAAATTAATTTGTCTTTTACATCCTATTGCAGATATATTATTCAAAGGCAATAAGTACTTCTAAATGTTAAGTTAGATATCTGAGGGTGAGACTGTCTTTCCTTCCTGTTGTTGCAGAAGTCCTTGGCTAATTCATACCTTTGACTAAATCTAAAATACAATATTTCTCTTGTATTTGCTGGAATTAAACAAAATATATATTGAAAAACAAACAAAACAGAAAACACTATGAGAACTGAAGACACAATAAAATACTTCCAGTGCACTTGAGAAAAGCAGTTATGTGCTAAATATTGGTGAAGAAAGTGGCCAGTTTGAGGTGAAATGAAAACAAATATTCTAATTCCTCAGAATCTACATCTTGCAATTCATGTCACTTCTTTAATTCTGTCTTTTAATTCTAAAGATGTTGCACTTACAACAGTTCATAAAAATATCTGATGATCTGTAGCAGACATGCTGTGCTTTTATTGATCCCAGTAGGTATTCATTCAGACTATCATTTTGTTCATAAGGTTATTGTGATTTCTGATGCATTCTTTGTCCTTAGAGGTTCAGCAGTTGAAAAACTTGGTGTTTATATATATATATATATATATATATATATATAAAGAACCTGTGATCCAGTGATCCAAAAGGCAACTCCACTCCCATGGCACGTCATGTGCAGTCAGTATTGCAAGAGCCTTGAATATATCTAAAGTCTAGTCTTTTCTATACTAGAATAAGTATATGGAAGACAAGATTTTAACATAATATTAATCAATAAGAATCTCTTCACAGTGTTTGAAAGTGAGAAGTTACATGCAAGAGAGGATAAATCTTTGGAAAAACTATCCTCAAGTTCAGTTTTATTATTATTGTTATTATTATTATTCTTTTTAACGGTACTTCAAAAATTAGATACAATTTGCTAGTTCACTTTTGCCTTTTTGTTTGTGAAAGGACACCATCAAGAAGTTCCCATAGTACTGAGTCAGTTGCAGAACTTAGGCTCCCTTTGCTGCTAGAATGTGAAGGGAGGAGTTGTGTGGAAGCTGTTCTCTTCACTCTCTGCTCAGGTGAGAAGAGAGAGTGCACAGGCAGGGCATGATTAGAAATTGCAGATCCCTAAGTAAATAATTCATTCTCTGTAAGGGGATTTGGTGGAGGAAAATTATAATATACACCTTTTTGTAGTCTCATCCCTAAATATATGTTTAGCCAAATACAGGATTGTGGGCACTGTCATGGATATTTTCCATCAGATTTTAAACGTTCAGAAGATAGGCAAGATATTGATTTTCTTTTCAGAATGTAATGTGAGTTAAATTGTATATAATTGCTTGGAGCATACAGTAACAGTATTGCAAGGGAAAACTGAAGCCTTTGTTTTTAGCCAAAACAGCCTTTGCTGCTCCAGAATATGAAGATGTCTTGATATCCGTATGTTTGCCATGTGATTAGAATAATTATGAAAGATTTATTATTATTATTATTATTATATATGTTAAAGCTTATTTACAAAATAAAAGAGTTAACTAAAAAATAATTATGGAGCCCTATATTTACTGGTGCTGATCATACTGATCTTGAGAATTGCTGGTTTTCAATTACTTCAACAAGTTGTAAATGCACTCAGGATTACTAAGAACACATTCTTTAAAAGTTCCATAAATACCAGTATATATTTGTATTGGTCTGCTTGTTGTATTTTATGGCTCAGTGCATATTCATGATCTAACGCATATGAATAAAGCTTAAGAAGATTTTTAGAAAGAAGAAAAAAAAAAAAAAAAGAAGCTTATTTCCATACCCAATTGCACTAAAACAAGGATCAGAAGTTAGATAAAGGAAATAGAGAAACAGAACAGTTTTGTTTTTTTCACAGTGGGAATTCTTGCCATGAAACTTTAATACTGCTTAATTAACTTTTACTGGTAGTCATGTTATTTTTTCCTGTGTGGAATATAACAAAAAATTTCCAGCCAAATTAAATGCAACACTTCTCCGGATTTTGTGGTATACTCTCATACATATAGACACATTCCTTGCAATGCTTAGCCAGTTTCATAGTAGTTTCTAAATACCTTTTCTTTACCTATAGCCTGCTATTGGTAGCAGATCAAAAATCTCAAACTGTCACTTTCTGGAAGATGAAGATGCCCAGAACACTATCTCCATGAATCCAGATCTATCTGTTGGCCTCTACACTATGAGAACTGAAGACAAAATAAAATACTTCCAGTGCACTTGGGAGTTTATTTAATCATTTACCTCAACTGACATCATTTTCTTTATAGTTAGATTAAGGTTTAGTGGTCTATTATTATTTTAAATAATATTTGAAACCAAGAAAAAGTGTTGGCTGAATTTGAATTTCCCAAATATTGTTTTAAATAGCATCCTATCCAGTTGAACAAACCTCTAACAAGGATTAATTCTCATTTTTATTACGCATTATAATGAAGAAAAGATGTAAGAAAAAAAAGCAGGGAAAAAGTCAGAAATGTTCTAGAATACAAAAACAGGCAATTGTCACCAGAACCAAAACCAACCAACCAAACAACAGCAATAACAAAATAAGTTATCATTGCCATTTATTTATTTATTCCCTTTATAATATTTTCAGTTCATGTATGTTTGGGGTAGTTTATCAATTCTTCATGAAAATAATATCTCTTTAATACCTTTCTCAGCTCTTCTTTTAGTCTCTAATGAACTTCTGAAACCATAAATACCGTTTCTCAACCTACTGTCTATTTAAGGAAGAAAAAAAGTATAATGGTTGTTCATACACATGTATAGTTCATTCACGGGGAGCAACTCTTGCCTTCGCTCTTCAGATTCCACCTCTAGTTACTAAGAAAGTAAAGGATGGTTCCCACAATGTCGCTAGCAAAAATCCTATGGCTTTAATACATTTATTCTTTGATGGCATTATTCAATGTAGGCAAGTTTACAGAAATCTAGCCTTTAACATCAAATTCACTGAATGTATCCTACTTTTGTGACCTATTGAAAGCAAATTACTATATTACACCTTTTTCCGATGCATAAGTAATATAACAATTCCAACTATCATAAAATAATAAAATAATAGTGTAACAGATATGCATAGTAGGAAGATAGAATGGTAGGTGTGGTTAGCATATGACCAGTGATTCATTTTTACTTTGTATTTTCTATATTTTGTGTTAGGGAAATTGATTCATTACCAATACAACTCTAAGTGATTTTAACATTTATTTCAGGGGTATTACAGGTGTTTCAGCCTGTCCCATTTATTAGAGCATTTTGTATTTTTCTCTAGAGTATCTTCCTGAAAAAGGGATATCTGCTGCACTTCTGTATCATATCCAGCATCAATCACTTTGATTAGGGTCTCAGTCCACAAATCGAACAGCTTTTCTTCCATGACAGCTCCATATGTTTGCTGCAGCTGTTATACTTTCCAGGCAGAATCTGACTGTGCTTTGTTCATAGTTTGTGTCCCTGTCAAAGAGGAAGTAAATTATTTCTCTCTGCTTTGATTTGCCTCAAAATTAATTGGTTTGAAATCTGTCCTACAGTTAGTCTCCAGTTGCCCCCAAAACGTACATGAAATTGCATCTGCATTTTCTTTTCATAACTCTGAATCTGGGGAGTGCATACTATGAAGGTTTATTCACACAGAACTGTTTGAATACCAGCTCAAAGTCCATTAATAGCTGTAGATGTGAAGTATACTGGTTTTATTGTTGTTGTTGTTGTTTTCATGATTTTATAGTTTCTGGCTTAGGAAAATACTTCTGTTTTGTTGATTAACTTTACCTTATCTTGTACTGAGGCAGTATGTAGATATAATACTACAGTGCACTCTACTACAGTACTATTAATAGCTACTACAGCATTGAACACAATGCAAAGAATATACCATCCTGGAAATTCATTTCTATTTGCAGAAATATTAAAAATTTCCATGAAGTACACCTGGAAAATCATCTGTTCACAGTGTTTTTGCTGAAGAAGTTCATACATCTAAGAAATGCATGAGAGCTTAAGTTATTCAAAACTGGTTGGACTCAATCATTGTGGCTCCCTTCCAACTCAGGATATTATGTGAAAATAATTTATTAAAATAAAAATTAAATTGAATTAAATTAAATTAAATTAAATAAATAATTAAATAGGGCTACAAAGATGGTGAAGGGCCTAGAGGGGAAGATGTATGAGGAGCGGCTGAGGTCACTTCGCCTGTTCAGTCTGGCAAAGAGGAGGCTGAGGGGAGACCTCATCGTGGTCTACAGCTTCCTCATGAGGCAAAGTGGAGGGGTAGACGTTGATCTATTCTCTTCAGTGACCAGTGATAGGACCCAAGAGAATGGTGTAAAGCTGCATCAGGGGAGGTTCAGGCTGGATATCAGGAAGAAGTTCTTCACTGAGGGGGTTGTCATGCACTGGAACTGGCTCCCCAGGGACGTAGTCGTGGCACCAAGCCTGTCAGAGTTTAAGAAACATTTGGACTGTGCTTTTAGTCATATGGTCTGAATTTTTGGCACCTGTGTGGTGCTGGGAGTTGGACTCGATGATCTTTGTGGGTCCCTTCCAACTCGGGATATTCTATCATTCTATGAAATAAAATTTAACTTAATTTAATTAAATTAATTAAATCAATAAAAAAGTAAAACAATATTTTTAAATACAATTTATTCCCATATGTGAATAAAAATCCACAGCATTAAGAAGGTCTGAATTTTGGTGGGATCACTGGCTAACTCTGACAGTAGTCATTATTATGAGAATCTTATTAATCCTAAAAATAAATCATACATATGTCTACCAAGTAAGCATTGCTGTATCATTTTTCATTGTATTTGATTACCTGGCTGCCCAGATAACTATGCAATGGACAAATAAATTTTATTGACCAAGAACCCAACATAACATGTCTTAAATTATGCTTTTAATGAAACTTGCAGTAGTGCACATGTTCAAGTGACAAGTATTTTTAAAAGCCTTAAAAGCACACAAACACAATTTGACAATTAAGGTCTGCCACCTATGAAGGAATTGAATGTATTCACCATTCTAGCAGTATAAAAAATGACTTTAATGTCAAAATATCTTGTTTTTCACCAATCTTCTACCTCTGTGATTCCACATTACTGCTCTGGTTTTAGCAACTCAACAGTTACTAAAGAAGCATGTTGTTCTTGACATTGCTAAGTGCACTGTTTCTCTGTGTGTGATTTCAGGATGACTGTAAGTAGTTGAGCTGTCATAGCACAGAAGCTTCAGTTCTCCCACCAAGAAAGAAAAGCAGAAAGCATGTGCAAGTACTCATACACATGCACCATAATATAAATAAAATGACTCTTTCAGGAGCTAAGGCTGTTGACATAACAAAACCAGTGGTATGAAAAATCCTCCAAAAACCTTCTAAGACAGCTTTCATTCTCAAAGCACAAAACCACTGTCGCCAATTTCTAATTCATTAAAGTAGATCTTTACAGATGATTTTCTTCCTTCTTTACCACGAAAGGAAAATTTTGGCTGTATATAAAACAAACAAACAAATAAACAAAAAAAACCACAGAAAATACAACATATTTCTTTAATGTGTGAGAAACAGGCACTTAATGACATTATTTTGTGTTTGGTTGTCAATTTTCTGATGAAATGCTTAACTTTTTAACTGAAGACAGAAACCCAAGCCTTATGCCATTTTTTTCACTGTTTTAGTAAAAAGGCTTTCAAAAAAAGAAAAGAAAAAAAAAAAAAGATGGAAATTTGCTGAGCTGCTGTATGGGAATGGGAAAAGTAATTTTATTATCTATATTAAGACACTTTTCCAACAAAACATTTAGCTTTAAAGTGTGAACACCAGAGATTTCAGGGAGACACCTTGAGTGTTTAAGTACTTTTCTGAACAAAGCTACAGGAGGAAAGTTTCTGAATAGATAAGTTAGCAGATAGACATATCTGATTTCATTAGAGATATAAAAATTATCAGTTATGTGTTTGACTTCTCACCTGCCCCTCTCTCTAGTTTTTAAGGGCTAAAGCAAATGCTCTCATTGTGTAGGTGTAGAAGAGGAGATGGAAGGAGGGAATGTGTTGGAAAGATGGGCAGAATGACTGGGCAGAATCCCATGTGGGGAGTGGCGGAGCCCTGGGGCAAGGGACTCAGAGCGTCTGCTGAGGTTTTCTGTAGCAACTGCAATCTGGCAGCATTGGACATGATGTGAAAAGCCAATATGATTTCTAGTCCCTCTGGAAGATTAAATGCCTACAGATATGTGCCAGCTATAAGCCAGTTTGTGTTCCAGATTCAAGCACTTGAATTCTACCTAAAATTATATTTCCTCTGTAACAATGACACAAGTGATATTAGGAAATCATATTTTGTAAGTCATTCCTGGTTATTAGCTTGGACCTCAAAATTCCAGGAGCAGACTACTTAATTAACTCAGACTGACTGATATTTTTGAAGCAGTAGACCCTGTGCATCACTTGTTAATGGAGAATATCAGTAGCTGTACGATAAACATTCTTAGAATGTAATTAATGCTAGAAATAGTCAACTGTGAGAAACATACTGCAGTGTGTACAAATAATTCTAGACATCACTGTAGAATCTAAATACATGTTACTGTCTAGTCATTCTTGACAATTATAAAACAAATTACCTCAGTTCTATTCTAGGTGATGTTATTCAGGTAGGTTTTATGTGCAGTGAATCAAAATCTAGTCACAAACGCATGCAATAAAGAGAAGGCATTTTCTGCAAGATAATCTAAATTATGGATAGTCTAATAGATGTGTATTGAAATCTTATATTTGTCTTTTATTTGTCTTTTCTTAAATACAAAATTTAACTTAAGTTCATCTTATCTATGCACAGACAACCAATCACTCAGACTTTTTCCAACAAACTGCTTTTTTTTTTTTTTCTGGACTAGGAATATATCACAGTGTATTGGGTTTATGTGGCAAGGGTTTTGTAGCAGGGGGCTGCACGGATGACCTCTGTGAGAAGAGTCCAGCTCCTTCCTCATGTTACATTAAGGGCCAGTTTCCTCCATCTCCAAAGGGACCAACACTGTCCAGAGCTGAGCCAATAAGTGATATTGTTTGTATCTCTGTGAGAGCATATTTAAGAAAGGGGAAAAAAAAAATGCTGTGCAATGGCAGCTGGGAGAGAGAGAAATGAGGAATAGCCCTGCAGTCACAAGGTCAGTGCAGAAGGAGGGCAGAGGTGCTCCAGGTGCCAGAGCAGAAGATAAACTGCAGCCTGTGGAGAGGTCCCTGGTGGAGCAGGCTGTCCCCCTGCAACCCATGGGTCCCACATGGAGCAGATCTCCACATTGCAGCCCATGGAGGGGCCCCCGGTGGAGCAGGTGGATGTGGCCTGGAGGAGGCTGTGGCCCATGGAGAGCCCCCGCAGGAGTAGGCCCCAGGCCGGAGCTGCAGCCCGTGGAGAGGAGCCCACGCAGGAGCAGGGGGTCTGGGGGGAGCTGCCGCCCGCCCGTGGGGGACCCGTGCTGGAGCAGTTTGCTCCTGGGGGATGGATGGACCCCGTGGTACGGAGCCGTGTGGGAGCAGTGCTTGAAGAGCTGCTGCCTGTGGGCAGCCCCCGCAGGCTCAGTTCGGGAAGGACGGCATCCCGTGGGAGGGACCCCACATGGAGCAGGGGCAGAGAGTGACCATGAAGGAGCAGCAGAGATGAAGTGTTAGGGACTGATTACGATACCCATTCCCGTTCCCCTGTGCTGCTCGGGGAGAGGATGAAGAAGAGGGTGGATAGGGGGAAAGGTGTTTTCATTATTTATTTATTTATTTATTTATTTATTTATTTTCACACTGCTCTGGCTTATTAGTAGTAGGTAATAAATTTTATTAATCTCCTTATGCTGAGTCTGTTTTGCCCATGACAATAATTGTTGAGTGGTCTCCCTGTCCTTATCTCAACCCCTGAGCCCTTTTACTCGTATTTTCTTCCCCTCGTTCTTTGAGGAGGGGGAATGATAGAGCAGTTGTGGTGGAGTTCAGCTGCCCAGCTGAGTAAAATCACTGTACAAAGTACTCCCCTAAGGACAGCAATTGTCTGAAGTAGTGCTTCATTAGGATATGATATATAATATATTGATCTCTTGGATTGTACACATAAAGCTTGCCTGTACTTTGTTAAATAATATCTGAATATAACAAACCAAAATCTAAATTAAGAAAGACAGGATCAATGAGGTAGACTGCTTCCAGATTAAACAGGATGTGGCCTGGATTTGAGGATAGGTGTTACCATGAGAACTCTTTAGATCTCAGGCACTTGGATCCTCTGCCACTTGATACAGTGTCTTGACAATTTTTATTTTCAGATGTTGAAATAAATTCTCAATACCTGTAATGAATTCTATCCTATCTGGCAGGGTAAAGTATGATTCTTCAATATTGATTCAGTTCCCTTGAATATTCACTGCAAAACCATTGGAGATTTGTTATTAGAAGAATTAACATGCACCAAAAAGGAAGTGCATCAGGGAGATTATATTTGCAAATAGATTTCTTTTTTCTGCTATGCTAAATTATGTTCTTTCTCTATAAATCTTTATTAACGCTGCCAATTCAGCATCTTTAACCTGATTGTTTCATTTGCATGCTTTGCCTTTGTGATTGGATTAGAGTTTGTTTTACTTCACTCTTTATTATTAGCTCTCTGGATATGTAATTAAGGTTTATTACTTGACATTCAATTTACTTTGATCAGTGTTTGAATATAAAGTCTTACATAAAGGCAACAATGCATAAAAATATTTTTCTGCTCCTGCAAGCCCTTGTGCAACTCCTCAGCTCAGTCTCTGTAACTTTGGAAAGAAAAAAAAAAAAAAAAGTAACTTGCAAATGACATAGGCAATTGCAATAATTATAGTCAGTGGAAGGGCTGAAAACTAGGCTTCAGTTCCTATTGGTCATAACATCTCACGGCCAATTAGTCATGTCGTTTATGAGCTCTTTTAAAACCTCCAAAAGTAACTTTTGTGTTTCTTTTTTATATAATATAATAAATATATATTAATTCTATATTCTATATATAAATATAATTTCTCTAGTAGAGTTCATGGCCTAAGACATAGTTGATGGAAATAAAGAAAATATATACATATATATGAAGGAGATGAAGAACTGTCTAAGAAGACGGCAAAGAAGTAATATTAAAATAAGTGTTCTCCAGATAGTCATTACGGATGAATTTTTTGAGGGATTGTTCTTCATTTTCATCCTCTTTAGTACATTGATAAATGACATTACAGAAAGAACAAAAAATGTGCCAATGGGGATCTCCCATAATACTGAAGCGAACTGGAGCAGTTCATAGGGAATCATGAGGAAAATTGTATAAACCAAAAAGAACATCAATTAGAAGTGGCAGTTCAGGAAACAGTTCTGGCTGAATTGGTCTCTTCTGAATGATCAAACTGCAAATACAATATAACTCTGGAAAAGTCTGTCATGATTTTAGGAACGGATAAGGCCTCATTTATAGGACTATGTGTATTCTTGTTTCTGAAGCAAAGAGAAGGTGATATGTAACTGATAGACGCAGATGTGATTGAAAAAAAATATTCTAACTAATCTGAAAAAAAAAAGAAAAAAGAAAGAATGAAGTAAAATGCTAAGACATCAAAAGGCTTTGACTTCACTTATTTTGTTCAACATAGATGTAATTTCTGGAAAATAAATGAAATTTAGGGTGTTATACTAGTGCACTGAGCAGAAAGTGCACCGAGCAGAAAGTGCACCAAGCAGAAAAGCGGAATAGGCAAGTGGGAACTGATGAGATGTGTCCACGGGTCCTGAGGGAACTGGCAGATGGAGTTATTAAACCATTTTCCATTATATTTGAGAAGTTGTGACAACCAGTGAAGTTCCCAATGACTGGAAGAGGGGAAACATAACATCCATTAAAAAAATAAAAAATAAAAAATAAAAATAAATAAAAGGAAGACCTGGGAAACTACAGGCCAGTCACTCTCACCTCTGTGCCTGGCAAGATCATGGAGCAGATCCTCCTGGAAATTATGCTAAGGCACATGGAAAATAAGGAGGTGACTGGGGACAACCAAGATGACTTCACTGAGGGCAGATTATGCCTGACAAATCTTGTGGCCTTCTACAGTGGGGTTACAGCACTGGTGGAGAGGGAAGAGAAATTTACATCATCTGCCTGGACTTGTGCAAAACATTTGACACTGTCCCACTGATATTCTTGTCTCTAAATTGGAGATGTGGATTTGACAGATGGACCACTCGGTGGTAAAGAATTGGCTAGATGATCACACTTAAAGAGTTGCAGTCAATGACTTGATGTCCGAGTGGCAATCGGTAATGAGTGGTGTTTCTCAGGGGTTGGTATTGGGACTGTCACTGTTTAACATCTTTGTCAGTGACATTGACAGTGGGATCAAGTGCACTCTCAGCAAGTTTGCTGATGACACCAAACTGTGTGGTACAGTTGACACGATGAAGGGAAAGGGTTTCTCCAAAGGGACCTGGACAGGCTTGAGAGGTGGGTCTGTGTGAACCTCACTAAGTTCAACAAGGCCAAGAGCAAGGTCCTGCATCTGGGCTGGAGCAATCCTAAGCACAAATACAGGCTGGATAGAGAAAAGTTTGTGAGCAGCTCTGAGGAGAAGGACTTTGGGGTGTTGGTTGGTGAGAAGTTCAACATGACCTGGTGTGGTAGTTTTATGTTGCTGGGCAGCTGAATTCCACCACAACCGCTCTCTCGCTCGCTCTCCTTAGAAGAAGAGGGGGAGAAGAAAGTATGCTGGAAAGAAAAAAGAGAAAAAGAAAAGAAAAGAAAAGAAAAGAAAAGAAAAGAAAAGAAAAGAAAAGAAAAGAAAAGAAAAGAAAAGAAAAGAAAAGAAAAGAAAAGAAAAGAAAAGAAAAGAAAAGAAAAGAAAAGAAAAGAAAAGAAAAGAAAAGAAAAGAAAAGAAAAGAAAGGAAAGGAAAGGAAAGGAAAGGAAAGGAAAGGAAAGGAAAGGAAAGGAAAGGAAAGGAAAGGAAAGGAAAGGAAAGGAAAGGAAAGGAAAGGAAAGGAAAGGAAAGGAAAGGAAAGGAAAGGAAAGGAAAGGAAAGGAAAGGAAAGGAAAGGAAAGGAAAGGAAAGGAAAGGAAAGGAAAGGAAAGGAAAGGAAAGGAAAGGAAAGGAAAGGAAAGGAAAGGAAGAAGAAAAGAAAAGAAAAGAAAAGAAAAGAAAAGAAAAGAAAAGAAAAGAAAAGAAAAGAAAAGAAAAGAAAAGAAAAGAAAAGAAAAGAAAAGAAAAGAAAAGAAAAGAAAAGAAAAGAAAAGAAAAGAAAAGAAAAGAAAAGAAAAGAAAAGAAAAGAAAAGAAAAGAAAAGAAAAGAAAAGAAAAGAAAAGAAGAAAAAAAAAACACTAATGGGTTGAGATAAGGATAATTTAATTATAGGGAAAATACGAGAAAAAAAAAAAAAAAGGAAGCAAAATCTTCACAGAAGCAGAGAGAGATAAAAGAAATCACTTTCTACTTCCCATCAACGAGTGATGTTCAGCCACATCCCAGGAAGCAGGGTCTCAATACACATAGCAGTTGTTTGGGAGAGCAGACATCTTTGTAATGAGAGCACCACTCTCCTCCCTCCCTCCAACCCTCCCCCCCCCCCCCCCCCCTTTCCCCTTTTCCTACCTTTTTTTGCTGAGTGTGACATCGTATGGTATGGAATATCCCTTTGGTTGGTTTAGGTCAGCTTCCCTGGTGATGTTACCTCCCCACCTCTTGCTCCACCCCCAGACTGCTAGCCCTTGGGGGCAGTGGGGGGGGGGGGGGGGGGGGGGGGGGGGCAGGCGTGTTGGAGGGAGTCTTGGTGCTGTACCAGTATTGCTCAGAAGTAGACAAAACACTAGGGTGATAACAATGCTGTTCTAGTTACAGGTGCAAAGCACAGAACTGTATGGGCTGCTGCAGGGAAAGTTAACTCCATCTTAGCCAGACATAGTACAGCTGGTAATGTGTGCTTGCAGCCCAGAAAGCCAACCATATCCTAGTCTGCATCAAAAGAAGCACGGCCAGCAGCTTGAGGAAGGTGATTCTCCTGTTCTACTCTGCTCTCACAAGACCCCACATAGAGTACTGCATTCAGCTCTGGGGCCTCCAGCACAACAAGGGCAAGGACATATTAGAGCATGTACAGAGAAGGGCCACAAGGATGATCAAAGGGCTGGAGCACCTCTCTTATGAAGGCTGAGAGAGTTGGGGCTGTTCAGCCTGGAGAAGAGAGTGCTCTTGGGAGACCATTTAGCAGTCTTCCACTATTTAAAGGGGGCCTAGAAGACAGCTGGATAGGGACACTTTGTCAGGGTGTGTAGTGATAGGACAAGGAGTGATGGTTTTAAACTACAAGACGGTAGATTTAAATTAGATATAAGGAAGAAATTATTTACTCAGAGGGTGATGAGACACTGGAACAAGTTGCCCAGAGAAGTTGTGGATGCCCCATCCCTGGAAGTGTTTAAGGTCAGGTTGGATGGGGCTTTGAGCGAACTGGTCTAGTGGGAGGTGTCCCTGCCCATGGCAGGGGGGGGTGGAACTAGGTGATCTTTAAGGTTCCTTCCAACACAAACCATTCTATGATTCTATAAGTAATACTCATTAATACTTTTCACTGTACTTGCAAAGAACAAGATGCTCTGTATGGTTATATTTATTAATATTATGAAGAATAATATTGATTTAGCATAATAACTTTAGGAATCTGTTTACATTACAGTTTCAAATTCTGCTTTATAGTGGGAAGGCTATTGTGGTTTAGCCCAGCTGGCAGCTAAACACCACACAGCCGTTCGCTCACCCTCCCCCCTCCCTCTCTGGGATGGGGGAGAGAAATGGGAAAGTGAAGCCTGTGAGTTGAGATAAAGACAGCTTATTAAGACAGGAAAATTATTATTATTATTATTATTAATAATAATAATAATAATAATAATAATGTGTATGAAACAAGTGATGCACAATGCAATTGCTCACCACCCGCTGACCGATGCACAGCCTATCCCCAAGCAGCCGGCCCCCCACCCCGGCTAGCCACCCCTATATATTGTTTAGCATGATGTCAGATGGTATGGAATACCCCTTTGGCCACTTTGGGTCAGCTGTCCTGGATCTGTCCTCTCCCAGCTCCTGCTGCACCCCTAGCCTGCTCACTGGCAGGACAGAGCGAGAAGCTGAAAAGTCCTTGGCTTGGTGTAAGCACTGCTTCGCAACAATTAAAACATCAGCATGTTATCAGCACTCTTCTCATCCTAATCCAAAACATAGCACCCTACCAGCTACTAGGAGGAAAATTAACTCTATCCTAACTGAAACCAGGACAGCTATATGCACATCCTTTATAATATAAACTGCTTTCCTCATACAGTGCTAATTGCCTTATATTAAATCACGTGCTTTCCAGTCAAGATGAAACCCACACATAATAACAGTAGAACTTGCTATGCTGCTAGAGCATTCTCTAGGTCTTGGTCTTCCTGTATTACCTGGAAGCTTTTTTGGTTAAAGTACTGTCCATTGACCAGTATGTTTGCACAAACTGAAAGGATGCACCAGATTGTTTATTCAATCTCAAATAATTTTTGGAGCCTAATCAAGTCATGGGGTATTAGATGGATGTTAGGTTTTGTTTGTTTTTAAAAAGGATCTTCTTCAGCAACTGTTTTAAGATTGTGCACTCATGGTCACGAAAGAAAGTAAAACCATACAACAAAAAACGTTTGTTACAAGCCAGGTGAAGATGAAGGACCTGGAAATCCTTTGCAGACTTAAGACTTTTCAGGTCTAGATTTAAGGAACTAATCTTTAATGTCTGCTATCTTCAGACCTGGCTACAGCAATCAGGTAAACATTTAGCAGTTCGATATAAAACCTATGAAATTAAGCAGCAGCATTATGTCTAGCCCTCTGTACTGACTGCTAATGAGTGAAATGCTAAGGAAATGGTAAGTAACAGTAAAATTGAATACAGATGCTGACTAGGCAAAGACATTTTGCAAAATAAATAAATAAATAATAATTTAATCTGAGGCTACTCAAATGCTAACCTTTTAAGTTGCTTCTATTTTGAAATTTTTGTTTTTAAAAAGCAAGTATTGTGTGGGTATATCACAGATATCACAGAATGTATGTTTTGTACCAGTTATTATTATTATTATCATTATTATTATTATCGTTATTATTTCAAAGAAGAAAGAAAATAATGATTAAGTAAAATCCATGCCTTCATCTTCGTATGTCAAAAATAGTTTTAAAGCTTGAAAATGATAAATAAACAAACAAACAAGTAAATATTTCAGAAAAAAATACAGAATTATTTAAGAAAAATATTCCTTTTTATGTTATTGAAGATAATTTTTTTACTTAGGAAAATTATGTTTAAACCATGTGTGAACTAAGGCTTTTTGCGTATTATTTGTTTGTTTGTTTGTTTTTCAATTAAGCATCTCTCATAAAATAAATGTGAATACTACACAGATTTCAACACAGGATATATATGTATAGATATAGCAATATTACTATTGCTAAGCAACCAGTTCCTCCTGCCTTCTGCTCTGATGAAAAGTGCATTTACTAGAGCTACATGGAATTAAATTTCTCCTGAGAAGTCCTTGTGGACTGTCTAGGAGGGCTTTAGTCATAGCATTTTTAAAGAATAATTCATGGCACTGTGTTAAAATTAGCACTTTATTTATCCACTTTATTGTTGAGATATCTGAAATAATGATTCAGCAAACTCACTTCACTCTGCCTCTTGGTAATTTTGATGCATAGAAAAATAAACTTGAGTGTCTTTAATTTTTACCTTCAGAGTTAATTGTGCTGTTTCAAGATTGGAAATGTGTTGATTGACTACTGTATGTGCATATATGTGAATTTGCAGTACATTCTCAATGTATTATCTGGAGAGCCACTACAGAGATGTAATTGTTATAGAAATATATTTCCCTATTCTTGCAGTTTAAGGCATTTTCACTTTGCAAACATTTCCAGCTCTTCATGGACCTTCTCTGAAAAGCACCAAGCCAACAAAAAATAAGCATTCTGGCTATTGTACAGGGCAAGCAATTTTTTTTTCATATCCTGGAAGTAATAATTTTGAATTTCCCATTATTCCTTATTTCAAAATTGTTTTGTATATGAATGTTTTGAAGATCTGTTCTACCTTGAAGAACAACTTCTAAAATAGGTGGACAAAAAGACAAATATAAGCTTTCCTGAAAACATAAATCAGGGCATCATGCCAGGCAGTTCTTTCTCTATCTCTGCTTTTGTCTGTTTTAAATAGGCTTGGATATCTTATAATCAATAGCACAGCAGGAAAAAAATTAAAGTCTATTTGTGAAAATTAAAAAAAAAAAAAAGTTTTTAATACATTGACATAATTGTTAATTTTCTTTTCTTGTATATTAATTCCTTGCCTGACAAATATGTCACAGAGATACAATACTTGTAAAGAAATATGTGAATATGTAGTTAGCTAAAGTCAGTTTATACCATTAAAATTTGGAAGTAAAAGCAAGCAAGCAAGCAAGCAAACAAACACCAAAACAACAAGGAATTTATTTCAATGCCAGTGTGTTTACTTCCTTATCTTCTACTTTGATTACTTGCAGTAGTTATGGCTGCTTAGGTGAATAATTAATACAGAAGCATCCAAAGATTCTGTAGTCTTGATACCTCATTCTTGTTGATTATTATACCAAGAGGAGAAAGAATAGTCCCTGTCCTCAGGATATAATAGACCTGTTATGATCAAGGTCCTACACTGTTGCAATTAAAATAAGGTGTATTTCAAATAAGTCCCATATATCCTAAAATCTGTGAAGTATAGATGTAGCCCCTCTTGGGCTTGGATTCAGAAAAATCCTACCTACCACTCCTAAGAAGCCCTGTTCACTGCCTAATAGTTACAGCTATACTTCATGGGATTTTATCTTCCTCTGAACATTTGGATCAGATGACTAATCAAACACCAGACAGTTCCCAAAAGATATTGCAGAACTCAGAAACTTGAGACTGACAAAAAAAAAAAAAAAAAGTGTTTAAAAGAACTTTGTAAACCATTCAAATGTTACAGGAAATGGTAAATAAGTGGTAAGTAGGCAAGAGTGGGGAAGAGAGGACTCTTGTTATTTTTAAAAATACAACCCATCTGGGGAATTTAGACCCAAAAAATCAGTTCTTAAATTTAGTTATGTCTCATTGGCTTCTTCAGTGAGACCTGCACATAGACCCTAGATCTAAAGCAATGCTTTTGGAAATCCATAATACTTCACAGAGAACCATTTACAAATCCTCAGTTCTCTCTGCGCTATGTTCATGGACATATCTCTCATCTTGATCTCTCACAAGGGACATATTTAGTTGTTTTGCACAGGATTTGACATTTCTTATAGTGTGTATTTAATGAATTTAATTGATACTTATATAACTAAATTTTATTCAATACTAAATTAATTAATCTAATTTTAATAGTGATTTCCTTAATGCCTATTAAGACATCTTTTCATATCTAGATCAACAGTTGATACACCATAAAGTAAGAATCCCTGTCAAATCTTCCTGCTACTGGAGCTCCAACGTGTAGTGCTTCTCAGTTCAGGGAACATAACAAATGCAATAAAATAATGTATTTGTTTATAAATAATTACATGCTTTTTGTTTTAGTTCATCTCTCATCCAAAAGGTTTCTGAGGTTGCTAACTATATGTCAATTGTTATAATGATCACTCTATCCACCACTGAAATACAAAGTGTCATCTGCTCAGAAGTGCGTAATGGTAGTTCCTTTCTTGTACTGCTGAGCAGAGTACTGCATCCAATTCAGATTGCAAGGGGAACTAGGAGGATAGAGGGTAATTTTTCAGGATATCTCAAAAATAACACTTTTAATCCTGTGAAAAATGCTTTGATATTTAGTGACCCAAATATTTAAAGTGTCCATCACACCTAGCTTCCAGATAGAACCATTTATCTCCACGTAGTTTGCTTGAACTATTTTGGGGTGGACTTGAGAGAAATACTATGCCTTCTCTGAATTTAGACTGCATGCTGTCCATTCTGACTGCACATGCCCATGAAGTTCATCCAGGAAGCCACAAAACTTGTCTAGATTTGGATGTACAATGAGAATATGTAAATGGGATATAAGGTAATCTTGCTTTAGGTATGAAATTGCATTAGGACTTGTCTTCATAAAGACGATCAGGAAAGTTAACCTGAGTTAACTAAAGTTGTGAATTCAGACCATCATAATTATAGTACATTAGGGGATTCACATCCTGAATAAATTAAATTAAGCAAATGCAAGCCTTTTTAATTCTACATGAGAGTGTCCAGGCAGGAGTTTAATATAGTTTAACTAATCCATTTTAAAAGTTAATTCCAATTGATCTTCATGGGTGTCCATGAAAGCAAGTGTGTTAAGATATATATACATATGTGTGGGTGAATACATAAAGAATCTCAAATAACATCAATAAAATAAAATTAATAAAAAGCAACTTTTTTCACATACATTTTCTATTTCACGGAGTATACTGATTACATATATAAAATCATAGAAATGGTCAAAATAAAAGAGTTCCAAGTTTCCAGAGATACTAGGTTTCTAAGAATAATGGACCCTTCAGGTCAAACTCTAGTAGGAAAGCATTATTCACTTTTGTGTGTGGATCAATCTCATTAAGCTCCCTGTTACCTTTAATAGGATTATTCATCTAGAAAGGCATCAAGAAAATGGTCTACACAGAAAACCTTAAATGATAAGGTCTGTACACAATAAATAAAATAAATACCTAAATAAAATAAAACTTGGACAGGATTTCAGACATACTATTTCTTAAGCAGAGGATAATCTGTTCTCAGTGCTGCACCTATGTCTTCAAATGGATAGAACGATCGGGGAAAGAATCTGAAGTTGAGGCCTAAGGACAAAATAGATTACAAGGATGTTTATGTAATCTCCTTCTCTGGAGATATTCAAGGCCCATCTGGACGCCTACCTGGGCAACCTGTTTTAGGGAACCTGCTTTGGCCGGGGGGTTGGACCTGATGATCTCTTGAGGTCCCTTCCAACCTCTACAATTCTGTGATTCTGTGACGTCTATACCCTCCCGTATATTTTTAATTTCCTGATTTTTTTTCAATATATATTCCCTATACAGCTGAAAAATGTCCTTCATTGTGTAAATTGTAAGGCTCATTTTCAGCACAATTGGAAGTGTGCAATACTTGTATTTCCTCTTGTAGTTCCTGAAGGACTACAAATGGTCCTTCATACTTACGTAGTGACTTACACAAAATTTGTTATTGCAATTTCTACTTTTTGAATAATATCAATTGTAATCCAGAATAATAATTGCCTATTTGTACAGAGCACTTTTTCAGCTGCTAATAAATTATCCAAGGAAGTAAACTTTGTATGCTGCATAACTAAACTAATTAAAATGTGGAGAATTTGTAGTGAATGATTATTGTTTTATAATATTTTTGACTAATCACAAATTCTTATTCTCAGATGTAGCAACCTGAAGCAATAATATAATGAAAACAATAAATATATTCTGAATTATTGCAAATTTCATGTAAAAAGGGAATGTTTTCATATTTAAATTGACACCAAAGAAAAAAAAAAGTAAAAGAAGTAACATTTGCATTCTCCAGCAGAAGGTTAACATGCTGTACATCTGGATGACCTAATCGTTAAAAATAATAGTGAAATGTAATTTGGGAAGTTTAACACTCAGTGGTGTGAACTATGAGAAAGATCAGATATGTAATTAGTGAACTTGTCATTGCCTTAAAAAAAAAAAAAAAAGTAGGAATGCTATTAGTAAAGTTTATTTTGATATTGACTGCATGACTGGTCCTAGTCTCTCTCTCTATCTCTCTGTTTCTTGTTATGTATTAGATCACACAGATTTTTTAAGACACCTGTAGTTACATAATTTGGGGCTAAAATGTCAGGTAAAAGGTTGAAATTTATTTATAGCTTTTTGTTTGGTTGTTTGGTTTAACAGGTAGCATAAGATAGCATACAAACCAATTGATAGCTTTTAATATGCAATATATTTGTTTTAGAATTATTTTATATAAACCAAATAAGAGGAATTTTCAGGCAAACTGAAATTCTGAAGTTTTACCTGGTAATTCTCATTACTGAAAATTTATAATATTTATTATTTTATATTATATATTTATTATTTATTTTATTATGTTAATAAAGCCATATTATTATTATCATCATAATTATTATTATTTAAATCTGATGCTCTAAGGTTACATTTCAGTTGTGTGTATTGGAGCTGTTACCAGGAAGTTTTCAGGTCATAGCAGAGGGACACACACACACAAACACACCCTCATATATATATCTTACAACAATGTCCAAGTGTCATTCCATCCCCATGCAACTCAGACTGGATTGAGTGCATTCTCTTTGCCCTTGTTTCTATGGAAAGGAAGCAGAGATATATGGGCCCAACATGTCCACAGCTTGTGGGATAGTTAGCAACTGTAGGGCAGCAGACGTGCACTTGCCCTACAAATTCAATAACCCCTCCTGACTCCAAAAGACAGCTTCTGGGAATGTTTGGACTGTCTGTTTCCAGAGCACAAAAAGATTGGAATGCACATCCGTGAACTAGGCTAATTAGGCTCTTTCTTGTGTCAAGTCTAGAAAATACTGTTTCAGAAAATAAGATGCAACAGCTTGTATACTAATTTTTCAGCATAGTAAATAGGAAATATCATATACAGAGCTACATCTTAACATTTTTTGCTCTTTGAGGATCTTTGGCATAGAATTTGTGAGTGTAGAAATACCATGTGCTGTTGGGATTTCCAGTTTAAATATTTGTCTCTATGTAGACAGCAAAGTTAAATTTAAAAATGGAATAGAGATTGTTTTCCTTCTAAACCACATTGGGGATTTAATACTGTTTTTCTTTAATCCTCTGTCCCTCTGTTATCACCTGAAAGCTTCCTGGTGCATTACTTTAACTCACAACATGGGAGATGTGGACTCTGCCATCTGCAGTACAAGATGAGTGAATTTTTAAGACAAGAATGCAAAAGTAATATGTTAAAGAGAAGAGGCACAAGGAAGTGTGACAATCTAGGCCAAGATTTAGAGCTGACATATTTGAAGTGAGTTTTGATCCCTGTTCTTGGAACTGCATATAGATCTTATCCAGCAGGCTTTGTACACACATTGGTGATATCACTACTTTCTGCATCTTACTTAAAATGAAAGTTGTCATTCTTTGTGTTTCGCTCAGAGGGTTCAGGATCCCTTGAGAAGACAAGGGACTACAGAGTTTGAAGATCAGAGCTTGAGCAGTCGGCCTTATCTATAGCTTCTTCAGTGGGACTTAATTCAGGATTGAGATACCAAAATTTGTCTATCTGTGTACAGGATCTGTATATAAAATCTGTGTGTAAAAAATGCAATTATTTATTTTTGTTGTCTAAACATAAGTACAATGGTATTTGACACATACTAGCATGGGCAAGGGTGTTTGGTAGACACAATGTGAGACTCACACTCTTCATGAAGTAAGGAAGTAAGGCTGAACTGAAGTGAGATGCAAGAGTCCATCAGAAATGGCTCTGCATTACCTATATTTGGATATCAAGACAACTGTATCGATCCATAGCTGCCCCATATATATATATATGTATGTATGTATGTATGTATGTATGTATACTTACAGCCCACTTTCAGCCCCCTAGCTCGTACAGAGAATCTTTCTAAAGAACATGAATTGAGTCTCACAAATAATTTGTAACTACCTAGGTGTACTTTACTAAGAAACACACTCTGGAATTTGGCTAAGAATCATTTCTCTAAATACCCTCTATAATTGCCTGTGGGCCAAATTAATCCAGGCTTAAAATAACTGCATGCACTGGATGCTTTTCCTAAGTATGTATTGAACTTTTTGACAAATACTTCCTTTTAAGTAAAAATAAATCTAGTTGTAAAATATCTACAATCAGAGTCATTTAATTTGATGTAATCTCATCTAAAATTTGGTGTTGTATACAACATGCTTTCTACTGAAAGATCAGATAAAACAAGGATGTTTTTAAGTATATTAGGAAAGGTTAAGTACTAAAGGATACTGTTCAGTATGAAACAGAAGAATTAGTTGTTGGTGTTTTATTTTATTTTTTTTTCCTTTACCCTATTTTCATTTTCACAAGTAGAAATGAAACAAAAATTTAAAAGAGAAATTATGTTACATTGACCAAAATTATATAAAACTTTAATGGCACATCAAGAATCTTCCTAAATAGGAAGACTAAAAATTTCTGAAAAGTCACACAGTAGTAAGCTAAAATTAAAACATTACACCTGTTCTTCTACATGCTTTGGTAGATGAGAGCAACATACCAGCCCTCACGAAACAATTACTAGGCAACAATCTGGAGGAGTTTTGTGGTTATTTTGTGTTAAAAAACATTGGAACTGCCCAAGAAATCTGGGAAATACAAAGGGTTTCTGTATATCAGTATATATATATATTATTATTTTTATTTATTTATTTATTTATATTACTATTTAACAAAAAGAACAGATTATTGGATATAACATATAGGTGGCTTTTTTTTTTTTTTTTTCCCAGATATCAGAATTTTGGGTAGGTGAGCAAGTTATATCATTATATATGAAAATGGAAATGTTTTATTTTAAAGTTTAATCATCTTATTAATCACTATTTTCTACACTTTATTGAAAGATATACTATGCCTCAATATAAAGGTAGCAATATATACTGAAATGCATAAAAATATCATTTTGGGATACTGTAGGATGCAATAACCTTTTTCCTTGGAATTTCCTCATTTCAGTTATTACTGGCTCAATGGCATGAGCACATCCTGCAGACATATCTTACAGCCCAGAGCCAACATTAACCTTATTCAGTGCTTTTTTCAATTCTATTTTGGTTGTCTTTTACTTTATCTAAATCAAACATATTGATTGCCCCATTTCCTTAGTTAATAAAACACACTCAGTATGATTTACAAAGTCCTGTACCTTTTGACTGAAAGGTGATCTGATAAGTTTTAAAATGGAAATCAAACCACTTCCAGGAAACCCTATTTGCTGAGCTGAACTGTCAATACTTCAACTACTTCACAATATGTAGTTATTTATTTACCTTTATATAATTTATAATTATATAAATTATATACAATACATAGGAAAGGATCTTATTTAACATACAAGTGAGCTGGTAATGCACAAGCAAACTTGCACACATTCCCTACTGGTTATTTGAAAATTATTCCTTCTTCAGTGACATAAGGTCTGATGCTGTACTGTGACAATGCTAGTTTTTCTTATGGATCCAGTAAGAAGAGAAATCAGACTCCGTAAGGGACTCATTAAAATAGTGTGTATTGGAGCCATCATGAGAAAGATAATTCCAAATGCTGGGAACACTGAACTGGGCAAAACTGCATAAACCTAAGGTCAGGACATATCACACTGCGCATGTATGATCAAGGAAGACGTTCAGGAGCACTGTGGACTTTAGAGCTTTTATAGTATTTTCTTTTATCTCAGAGATAAAAAAACAAGATATGATGGTGGCATCATTGCAGATGCCATCAGGCAACATGTACAGGCATCTCCTTTACAGTTAGTCAGCTAAGTTTGTCTTGTGGTCAATGCCTGCTCAGGTCAATTGCTATTTGGATCACTAACTCCATAATGCCCTCCAGGTAGGATCACCATGCATATCTCTCATGAAAATGTGTTTTAGTAATTCACTGTTCCAGAAGAGACTTTATACTAATAGTTCTTGTAAAATTTGTTGGAGGGTGGCTTGTTGTTTTTGTTTGTTTATTTGTTTTTACTGTACAGTATCATACTATATTTTATACTGCACAAGAAATATATAATTAATTAGGTAAACAAGCCAAAATATGATTATTAATTTACTTGAATATCAATTGGAATGTCTTGGGGTGGGAGACTTTTTCCATTTTGTATTTAGGACTATAAATAAATTGAGAAAAAGTTAAAAAAAAAAAAGTATATAAAAAAAAAAAAAGGATGGGGGGAAGATTACCTATTGAATTCTCAACCAACAAGATTAGATAAGATTTATACTCTAAATTAATATAATATTTATCACCTAACCCTACTGTTCATGTGTTTCTGACCTGACTCCTTCTTCAACTTTGTTAGTATCTACTCAGCTTCAACCACTTATGGAGATAAATATTGAGTTTTATTCCCTCAATTGATACACATACATCTCAACTGACACACATGTATGCACAGGAATGCACATGTTCACACACACAATCATATTTCAACTGGAGTTGAAATGTGAGGACTTTCAAATCTTGAATTGTCACCTTCAACAGAGGAAGGACATAAAAGAACAAACATGACAAGTAATGCTTGGGTCTCTGGAGATTTAGGGGAAGGAAGACTGAAGAAAAGGTGCTGATTTATCTACCACACTATTGTTTTTTCACTGAAATTCTTATTTAGATAAAAGCACAGGATGTAAAATTCATATGCTTTGAAAAAACAAATATAGAATTCATGTGGATACAATACAAACAAATTTTTAAAGCAGTAAAAATTGCAGAAATAGCTGGAAGAACCACAGGTTAGAATTTAGTTTATAAAGTTGAAGATTTTGTGCTCTGGAAGGACATCACAGAATCACAGAACTGTAGGGCTTGGAAGGGACCTCCAGAGATCATCGGGTGCAACTAGAGCAGGTTGCCCAGGTAGGTGTTCAGACAGGTATTGAATCTCTCCAAAGAAGGAGACTCCACAACCTCCCTGGGCAGCCTGTTCCAGTGCTCTGTCACCCTCACTGTGAAGAAGTTCTTTGCATATTAGTGTGGAACTTCCTATGCTCTACTTTATGGCCATTGCCCTTGCCCTGTCCCCACAGACCACTGAAAAGAGGTTGGCCATATCCCTTTGTCTCCCACTTTATTTATAATACCTTATTTATAAACATTAATACCTTATAATAATACCTTATATACTCTATAATACCTTATATAGTATATAATACCTTATTTATAAACATAAACGTATAATACCTTATTTATAAACATTGATAAGATCCCCTTTCAATCTTCTTTTCTCAAGGCTGAACAGACCTATGTCTCTCAGCCTTTCCTCATAGGGGAGATGCTCCAGGCCCCATATCATCTTTGTGGCCCTCCGCTGGACTCTTTCCAGGAGATCCCTGTCTATTTTGTACCAGTGAGCCCAGAACTGGAGGCAGTACTCCAGGTGAGGCCTGACCAGGGCAGAGTAGAGGGGGAGGGTCACCTCCCTTGACCTGCTGGCCATGTTCCTTTGAGTCACCATCCCTGGAAGTTTTTAAAAGATGTTTAGATTTAGAGCTTAGTGATATGGTTTAGTGGAGGACTTGTTAATGTGAGGTCAGAGGTTGGACTAGATGATCTTGGAGGTCTCTTCCAACCTAGATGATTCTGTGATTCTGTGATTCTGTAATGCACTCCAGGATCCCATTGACCTTCTTGGCCACCGGAGCACACTGCTGGCTCATGGTCAATGTGTCATCCACCAGGACCCCCAGGTCCTTCTCCGCAGAGCTCCTCTCCAGTAGGTTACCCCCCAGCCTGTACTGATACATGCAGTTGTTCCTTCCCAGGTGCAGGACTCTACACTTGCTCTTATTAAACCTCATCTGGTTTCTTCCTGCCCGGCTCTCCAGCCTGTCCAGGTCTTGCTGAATGGCAGCACAGCCTTCTGGCATGTTGGCCACTCCTCCCAGCTTTGTATCATCAGCGTACTTGCTGAGTGTGGACACTATTCCCTCACCAAGATTGTTGATGAAGATGTTGAACAAGAGCAGGCCCAGCACTGACCCCTGGGAAACACCGCTAGTCACAGGTCTCCAGCCGGACTCTGCACTGCTGATCACCATCCTCTGAGCTCGGCCAGTCAGCCAGTTCTCAACCCACCTTACCGTCCACTCATCTATCCTACACTTTCTCAGCTTTGTTAGCAGGATGTCATGGAAGACAGTATTGAAAGCCTTGCTAAAGTCAAGGTAGATGACATCCACTGCTCTCCCCCCATCTACCCAGCTGGTGATGCCATCATAGAAGGCAACGATGTCGGTCGAGCATGATTTCCTCTTGGTGAATCAGTGCACACTACTCCTCATAACCTTCTTCTCTTCCAATTGCTTGGAGAAGGCATCCAGAACAAGCTGTTCCAACACCTTTCTGGGGGCAGAGGTGAGACTGACTGGCCTGTAGTTTCCCGGATCATCCTTCTTGCCCTTTTTGAAGACCGGAGTGACATTGGCTATCCTCCAGTCTTCAGGCACCTTTTCTCTTCTCCAAGCCCTATCAATGATGATAGTGTGGTTCAGCAATCACCTCTGCCAACTCCCTCAGCACATCTGGATGCATCCCATCAGGGACTATAGATTTGTGTGCGTTGATCCCGCCCAGATGCTTCTGGACCACTCCCTCCTCAACCAGAGGAGGAGCTCTCCTCCCTCCAGGGTCCAGGAGTCTCAAGGGGGTCTTTGAAGCAAAGACTGAAGCAAATATGGCATTCAGTATCTCTGCCTTTTCAGTGCCCCCAGTTACCAGGACACCCTCCTCATTCAGCAGGGGACCCGCATTATCCCTAGTCTTCCTTTTACTGTTTACATACTTAAAAAACAACAACAAAAACAACAAAAAAAACCACTTCATATTATCCTTTATCTACCTTGCCAGCTTCACCATCAGGTGGGCTTTTAGCCTTCCTCATCGCATCCCTGCAGGCCCTGACAACACTCCTATACTCCTCTCAAGAGGACAGGCCCTTTTTCCACATTTCATAGACCTTCTTCTTCCTTTTGATCTTACTGATGAGCTCCTTGCTCATCCACTCAGGTCTCCTGCCCACCTTTCCCGATTTCCTACTCTTAGGGATGCACTGATCCTGAGCTTGGAAGAAGTGCTGTTTAAATGTTGCCCAGCTCTCTCAAGCACCCTTACCTTCTAGCAATCTAACCCACGAGATACCCCCAAGTAAGTCCCAGAAGAGGTCGAAGTTGGCTCTCCAAAAGTCCAGGGTAGCAATCCCACCTTTTGCCTTACTTCTTCCACTCCAGATCTTGAACTCCACCATCTCATGATAGCTGCATTCCAAGCTGCTCCCAGCTTTCACAACCCTAACAAGCCCATCCTTGTTGGCAAGAACAAGGTTCAGAAACACCCCCCGCCTCATCGGCTCCTCCACTACCTGCATCAGAAAATTATCTTCAGCACGTTGTAGGAACCGTTTGGACTGCATGTGCCTGGCCTAGTTGCTTACCCAACAGATGTCCGGATGATAACTTGTGTAAAGCATGTACTATCTGAGAAGAAAAAAGTCTGACAGCCATTACACCTTAACAGTTTAATTGTTAGCTGTGAGAAAAGTGTTGATAAAGTTTGCAAGTTATTTATTTCTAGCTGTGTTGAAACAGAGGTGGACATGTTTTCTGATATTTCTGAGTTCTGTGATATCTGTGGCATAACCAAAGCTGTAGCTTTGCCCTTTTGAAAAGGTCATGTGCAACATTTCCTTAGCTGCTGGCTAAACTCACAGACCAAGAAAGGGTACAAGAAATATTCAGAGAGACTATGGGTTACACAACCAGAAACAATATGTCAGCATGGCTGTGAGTTGAGGTTAAAATTGGGCAAAGAGGCATGGACACAACAATCTGATGATGCACAATTGTGGCACTCCAGGTCTCAAGCAATGGAAGATGGATAAACTGCATTGTCCAAATTAGAATAACTGAACTCTTTTTAGAATTAAAACCTGGTAATCCCTCTGGCTCAGTAATAAAGGTCACCAGGCAAAGAGTAAGGGGATAAAACCCCAGTGCTTCCCTGGTGGTAGCAAGCTCTTGAAATATAAATAGGGTGTATCACTTTACTCTTTGTCAGAGATTTTTGTGATTATTTAAGTTTTGGCAATAACTAGACTCAAGGCAGGTTCAGGTTTTCCCATTACACTCAAGCACATGTAAGTCATTGCTGATCTCTGGCATTTTGCGCATCTTAGGTATACTTCAGCTGGGACTAAACGGTTAGAAACTATGAGATTTATTAATTACTACTACTGTGAGAAGCAACTAAGCCAGCAGCAAAGGAAATAGCTCTTCTATGTGCTCTAGACAGTCAAATGTACTTTTAAGTATTTTACCAACCAGGAGGAATTTTAGTCCAGAATTATAGTCTGTGTTGAACTGGGGTGAATACATTTAAATATATATATACGTGTGTATATATATACACATATACATATATACATATATATAAATGTTTTATCATCATTGAAATCTTTTCATCTTTGTTGAAATATATTCTATTCCTTTTAGTTCTAGGAAGAACTACTGCAAACAAAGAAACTTCATGCTGACAGTATATATTTCTCATCAGAGTAAAGAAATGACTATAAGGTGTGAATTTCTACTGTGCATTTTGTTTTTTGCCTAGCAAATCTTTAATCAAACTCAAGAGGACCAACTAATTTGTATTAATAAGAATGTTAACTTCCCCTTTTTGATACTGATCAATCTTTACTTATTAGGGTAGGTACAAGGATAAGTTGATCACTGATTAAGAAATACCACCAGGGAAATTGGTGTTCCGAGTAAGAGAAAAGCTCAAGAGAGTCAGAATATGATCAGGTAGCAGATCTGTGTCTCAAACGGTGTCTCTGGCACTCTACTATTGTGGCTCTCTTGTGCTGTATGAGCTGTGGTATCATGTGTGCTCTGTCCACAGGGTTGGAATGATGTAGAGCTTATTTTAATCAACGTGATTGGAAAATAAAAAGAAGACTAGGTCTAAGTTTAGAGAACCTGCTTTATGCCATCTTGCTGTCTGCTGAGGACAGGGATTGCCCAAAGCCATGATCTGATGGGTCAACTGAACCTTTTCTGTGGTGCCATACTCGCAAAACAACTGTCAGCAGTGTCTAGATACAAGAGATAACCATTATATTAAACTGTACAGTTTTACCTTTTCATTTTCTTACTGGGAAGAAAAGAAAACAATAATTCTTTCCCAACTTCACTCTATGGTGACCTCTAGAACCACTAAACTTTATAACAAAAATACGTTTCCAAAGGCTTGTGCCAAATGTTACAGAAGAAAAACAGAGTACAAACACATTTTTTAAAATAAATTTTTGATTTTAAATGTATCGAAGATGAAATATTAGTGGTTTTAACTGCATGCATTATAAAATGGCAAATTTAAAATTTCCTTTGGACAAGTCAAACATTTCATTGTATATTGATTCAACATTAAACTGAGAACAGAATTTTTCTGTTAGAAGTGGTTTTGATTTTTCCCTTATACTAATTGTCTTCAAATTCAACCCTGTCTTCCTTCTTTTTGGAAATGTCTTGATAAAGTCTTTAACAACTTTTCCTTTCCCAATAATCTTTGAAAAAAATAGATATCAAAAGCGGTCTTTCCCCACTAAATATTTCAGATTTGAAAATTTTTCAGAAAGAAGAGCATTCACTACAAAATGTTTAACTGCTATATTTGTTAGGTTCACGCCTATATTTAACCCTAGGACATACTTCTTCACTATCCCACATCTCTTATGACCATTAATAGTCACAAAGTCAATGACTTTTACCTATCAGAGTAGAGACCATAATGCATCCTAAAATGTATAAGAACAAATAAGTTAAAGTACAAACAAAGCAAAAGCTCTAAACGCAACTCATAGAGAAAAAAAATACAAAAATGTCAAAAGGAAAAGAAATTATAAAATTAAACTTCTTACACAATGAAATTTCTTTAATGCAAGGTATGATATTCACTGTATAAATTCACTGATATTTCTATTCTGCACTCTAAATGAAATTAAAATAGCATTGAAATGAAATACAAGTAATATTAATTTGCTTTTCAGAGGCTTTTTTTTTTTTTGTCAGAACACTTATATTTAGAAATTCACTATTCTGCTGTGACAAAACCTAGATCTGATAAATCTGAGGTAATACAACGTGTTTTTTTTTTTTCCCATGATGGATTGGAATGAGCAGTTGAGGAAAATATAAAAGAAAAATCCAGTTGGTCTTTGTAAGAAATATATTTATGTGAAATGTAGTGGGAGAACATGTACTTAAAAGTGGCTGTTAAGTTTCTATGTGAATTTGTTGTTCTGTCTTTCATAAAAGCATCTATAGCATTGAATAAAGATTTTAAAGTTCAAGTAAATTCAAGTGAGTGTAGGACTTTCATGTCTCCAAAATTCCTGCTATTTGTAATGTACTTTATTTTCTCATGAGCTGTATTTTATGCCAAAGTCTCAAACAGCTGGCTGTCTAAAGAACAAGCTGAGAGTAAAAATTTTTACAAACCTGTACCAAGAAGAAGAAAAAGAAAGAAATAATAAGAAACTAAGAGTTCTGGAGTTCAAAAGTGGTCTTTAGGGATTAGTTTTGGATGGATTAAAATAAATAAATAAATAAATAAATAAAAGCTTGGCTGCACAAAGGAGATTTTGGAAGAGTAACCATGAAGATGTGAAATTTTCAGTATGAATGTTTTTTTTATTGCCTCTGCATGAGTTCTGGTGCTGAAAACTATTTAGAAACTTAGGTTCAGAGTGGAGTTTTCTTGAATAGTGAAACCACTAATTTATTTTGTTCCTTTTAAATAAAATCCAATACTTTTTCAATAACAAGTATATTCTTCACCCATGAAAGTCAAGGAAAGAATTTATCCAGTTGTCCCCCTGGGATATAATTATCCCTCTTGGGATAAAAGTAGTCACTTTTTCATTCCATTCTCAGCCTCACTGCTGAATCGACAAATAAAGACCATGCCACCTAACTGCTGACCACTAGTGTCCATACCATCTTTGTTGCCTTCATCATGTGTGTAAGAATCACATCTCCCCAGTAGAGCCTTTATTGTATCCCATCAGGAGATTTTGGGCAGTTCTTTTTCTTGACAGTTATAGGTTTTTAAAATAAGGTGGTGGTTCTTTTTAAAAATTATTTTTGTCTCTGTGTTTATTACTGTAATTGTAGGCTTTTCTGTTATTTATATGATATGCACTGGTGCCAGTATTGTGCCATTTCTATCATCCCACCATTATCTTGCTATTTCTTTCTATCTGTCTGGTAACCTAACATTGCAGAACAGAAGCTTTTCTTTCTAGCAACAATTCCCTGCCTTACTACACTTATGTAAACTGATGCAAAAATCTACTATTAATTTTTACACATTTATTCTTGCATTCAGTCTTAATTTTATTTGCTTCCTTTTTTGTATGCTTTATATTTCTGTCTTCAATTTATGTAAAATTCAGATTTGATATGTAAGTGGCATGTAGATATAGAGTTTAGAAACAGACCAATTTTCAATGTTAAACCTAGAGTCAGGTCTAGCAACTGTAGGAACTGGGTATGAAACATTGCATGTTTCTTCACTAGTTCTTTGGGTTATGTACTTTTCTTACAGTATTCTGAGCTTTGAGCTGCCATTTGTCTTCCTCCATTGTTTGGAAAACATTACCATGTGACATAATTTAATTCTAACAATGAAAGCATTATTAGAATTTAATAGGCCAAGGAAAAGAAGACAAAAATGGGTGAGAGGGAGGGGTGGGATTTTTTCAAGCAGATTTTTTATAGAAAAAGAGATACCACTCATTAAAAAAATATATATATATATTTAACTTGTAACTCAAGCCATGACTCTTAAGTCTTAACATCATTAAAATAACTTTTATTTTTCAAAATAAAAAGTTAGTATTATTCTAGATCACATTTAATTTGGTAGTACAGTTGACAAGCCTTTAGAAAAAGAAGTAAAAAGACAAATATCAACAAGAAACACTTCAGATTTTTAAGAACAGGAAATTATAGCTTTAAGAATCCTTTATTTATTTTATTTTTTTTTTATTTTATTTTATTTTATTTTATTTTATTTTATTTTATTTTATTTTATTTTATTTTATTTTATTTTTATTTTTATTTAACAGTTTGGGTTTAGTTATCTCAAACACTAGCAGAATAGGCAATTTTCCCAGCCTTTTGGGGTATGACCATTCGAGGAACAAAATAAAAGCTAGGAAGATATAAAATGGTATCCTGGTTTCAGTTAGGATAGAGTTAATTTTCCTCCTAGTAGCTGGTAGGGTGCTATGTTTTGGATTAGGATGAGAAGAGTGCTGATAACATGCTGATGTTTTAATTGTTGTAGAGCAGTGCTTACACCGAGCCAAGGACTTTTCAGCTTCTCGCTCTGTCCTGCCAGCGAGCAGGCTAGGGGTGCAGCAGGAGCTGGGAGAGGACAGACCCAGGACAGCTGACCCAAAGTGGCCAAAGGGGTATTCCATACCACCTGACGTCATGCTAAACAATATATAGGGGTGGCTAGCCGGGGTGGGGGGTGGGGGGCCGGCTGCTCGGGGATAGGCTGTGCATCGGTCAGTGGGTGGTGAGCAATTGCATCGTGCATCACTTGTTTCGTACACATTATTATTAGTAGTACTATTATCATTATTATTATTATTATTATTATTATTATTATTATTATATTATTATTATTATGGTTATTATTATTTTCCTGTCTTAATAAACTGTCTTTATCTCAACTCACAGGCTTCACTTTCCCGTTTCCCTCCCCCTTCCCAGAGAGGGAGGGGGGAGGGTGAGCGAATGGCTGTGTGGTGTTTAGCTGCCGGCTGGGTTAAACCACAAGAAATGGGTAACAAATTTATCACTTTTTGAAAAAAACTAATCTATGAACAATCTCTGTGATTGGAGAATTATGAAATAATAAGCATAAATATACATATAACATACATACATGTATACAATGCATGCATACATATACATTAGCATATATAATAACAAAATATAAAACATAAAACAAATTTTTTGCTAGTAAAAAACACAGGGCACATAAACTCAACTCACATTTGAGAAACATGCATTCATTACCTTGTATATTTTTTTTCGTCATGTTTTGTTTCTGCTTTGCCTGTACAGTCTGAAATATCTGTTGACCTTTCTATTTGAATAAGTGGTGGTCTCAGAAAGGTTACAGTACTTCAGTATTTCCTCAACAAAATCACAAAATAGTTTAAAATACTTGCAAGTATTTGGAAAACAAAACAAAACAAAAACTTAATCTTTTTTTTTTTTCTTAAAAAGGAATGAGTAGAACTAAATATTCTTATGCATACATATAATATAAAAATCTCTAAAAAGCCCATTCAAAACATGTCTTTTTTATTTTTATTTCTCTTATAATTATTTGACAGCGACAATTTTTAAATTTAGACCTTTAAGAGGTTATAAAAAGATTGCAAGTTAAAAATGGGAATCTTGCTTTCAGAATGCTCGAGGTGAGTTGTTCAAAACTGTACTAAAAAATGGAAATATATATATATAAATATATATAATGGAAATATAATATTCAAGAATCTCAGAAATAGAAATGCATAATTATTATACCAGATAAATTAAAATTCCCTTCTCTGCTCCCATTCTATCTTCTAGTCTGCAGTGTCTGGTTCTTTATCCCAGTCTACATGTTTTTGCCAGGCTCTATAATCATCCCCATCTCCATACACATGACAAGATCTCTTTACCTCCAGAAGAAAGGAGGTGCCTGTTTACTATCATCACATTAGCAAGGAACTGAGAGTCTTGTTTACCCTTCTTTCAGGGTGATGAATATTTTGAGCTACTATTTATTTCTCCCACTTATTCCACAAATCACAGTTGCAGAATTTTCTCAGATCCATCTATGGATTTTATTTAATGGTTTACTTGGATAAAAGGAAGGGTATTATAACCATTTAATGTTGATCACATAATCAAGTGCTCTGTAGCACCTTCTAAAAATAGAAATGAGGGTGGAAAGGCATTGCAGAGAGATCTGGACAGATTGGAGAGCTGGGCGATCACCAACCGCATGAAGTTTAACAAAAGCAAGTGTCGGGTCCTGCACCTGGGACGGGGCAACCCTGGCTATACGTACAGACTGGGTGACGAGATGCTGGAGAGCAGCCCCACAGAGAGGGATCTGGGGGTTGTGGTTGACAGCAAGTTGAATATGAGCCAGCAGTGTGCCCTGGCAGCCAGGAAGGCCAACCGTATCCTGGGATGCATCAAGCATGGCATTGCTAGTCGGTCAAGGGAAGTGAATGTCCCGCTCTCCCCTGCGCTGGTGCAGCCTCACCTTGGGTACAGTGTGCAGTTCTGGGCACCGCAGTACAAAAAGGACGTGAAACTGTTGGAGAGTGTCCAGAGGAGGGCGACAAAGATGGTGAAGGGCCTAGAGGGTAAGTCGTATGAGGAGGGGCTGAGGTCACTTGGCCTGTTCAGCCTGGAAAAGAGGAGGCTGAGGGGGGACCTCATCGCAGTCTACAACTTCCTCGTGAGAGGGAGTGGAGAGGCAGGTGACCTATTCTCTATTATCACCAGTGATACAGAGAATAGGTCACCACGGAGAATAGGGCCGCAGGAACGGTGTTAAGCTGAGACAGGGGAAGTTTAGGCTGGACATCAGGAAGAGGTTCTTCATCGAGAGGGCGGTCGCACACTGGAACAGGCTCCCCAGTGAAGTAGTTACTGCACCAAGCCTGTCTGAATTTAAGAAGCGATTGGACTGTGCACTTAGTGACATGGTCTAAACTTTTGGGTAGACCTGTGCATTGCCAGGAGTTGGACTTGATGATCCTTATGGGTCCCTTCAAACTCAGGATATTCTATGATTCTATGATTCTATGATCTCTCTCGACATATGAAGAAATTATAGTACTAACTTAATGGTGTTCCTCTTTATTTGCTTCTACAGAACATTCTGGATTAAAATCCTAATAAAAGCCTGTCATTTGGATTATTGAAATATTGGAACAGGCTGTCCAGTGAAGTGTTTGAGTCATGATCCCCGGAGATATTTAAGATGTGTTGATATTGTGCTTAGGGACACGGTTTAGAGGAAGACTTGTCAGTCTTAGGTTAACAGTTGAACTTGATGATCTTTTCCAACCTAAATAATTCTGTGATTCTATGATTACTTTAAAATACCATTGATACAGTCAAAATTGCTCAGTCATGTCTCAAACACTTACAGGCCAAGAAGTTGTTCAATTAAAATGTCTATAAAACAGATAATGAAAAATGTAATGCAAGCGCAGATTTATACTGTAAGACAAAATCTGGACTACTATCTTTGCCCCATTAGTATTGCCCAGTGACTTACATTCTTTCGTATGTATTGTAGGAATATAGCACTGCAGGCATATGAGGATATGTGACCTTCATGGCCCCACAGTTTCACTATTCCCTTCTTTGGGAGGTGATCCTCCCTCTCTACTTAGTCCTGTTGAGACCACACCTGGAGTACTGTGTCCAGTTCTGGGCTCCCCAGTACAAGAGGGACGTAGAACTACTGGAGCAAGTTCAGAGGAGGGCTACAAAGGTGATTAGAGGACTGGAGAACCTGTTGTATGAGGACAGGCTAAGACAAATGTGCCTGTTTATCCTGTAAAAGAGAAGTCTGAGGGGAGACCTCATCGATGTATATAAATATCTGAGGGGAGGGTGTTGAGAGGATAGAGCCGATCTCTTTTCAGTTGTGCCCAGTGAGAGGATGAGAGGCAACAGACACAGACTGAAGCATAGGAGGTTCCGGCTGAATATGAGGGGGCACTTCTTTACCGTGAGGATGACAGAGCACTTGAACAGGTTGCCCAGAGAGGTTGTGTAGTCTCCCTCTCTGGAGATATTCAAAACCCTCCTGGATGCCATCCTGTGCAACGTGTTCTAGGTGATCCTGCTCAGCAGAGGGGTTGGACTAGATGATCTTCATAGGTCCCTTCCAACCCTGTCTGTTCTGTGATTCTTTAGGCACTGTTTGTATCTCTGTTGAGGAAACACAAATACGGATCTCCAGGAATACAAACTTAGGGAAAACATTGTTCGTTTTGCAATGTCCTTGGGAACTGATACTGGGAAAAACACAGGGTTCAAAGGCTAACAAGCTGGCATTTAATGACTCGTTCCTCATCTCCTGCAGCTTTCATATCAAGAAGACACACTGTCAGAAAGTGTTAAGTTTAACACTTAGAAGCAGTAATAATTCAACGGGGATGGCATGAAGTAGTTATGCCCTGCAGCTAGAAAAACTTTGTATCAATGAGAAAAATGTGCAAGGAAATACAAAGAAAAGGCAGTTGTCTTTAAATTGATCATAACATGTATGATAGATGTGTTACTCTGAGATGTAAACATACTGAATGAAGGTCTCAATAGAGACAGAATAGAAAAGCTTTTGCTAAAGTTGGTGCATACATATATTAAGGAAGTATGTGTGGCATATTTCAGTGCTGGCTACTATAAATATAAGGATACTGCAATGAAGATTGACATTATCTAGGATTTAGTGAGAGATGATTAGAAAATTTATATAATAAATAAATAAATAAATAAAGAGAAGGCTAAAACCCAGCAGCAGCTCTCAGGACAGTACTGGAAGAGCAGTAGCATTTGAGTTTGAGTCATTTATGTGGCAGATGTGTAGGACAAATGCAGTCGGGAATTTTAGGACTTTGCTCTAAAATGCTTGTTCATTCTGTACTGGGCTTGTTCAGCAGCATACATCAAATCAGAGCTCAGATTTAGGAAAGCTGGGGTCTTGTCCATAGAGCACTACTGAAGAGATGTTAAGCAAATTAAATTAATAAATTTCATCTTGCCTTGCTGTAAGTATTTATTTCAGAAATAGATTGTACATAAAGAATCAGTGGACAAACTTAATTTCATGATAGTTTTCCTGCAACTGTGTTAGACTGTAATAATATATTACTGTTATATTACTCTTATTATTACATCACTATGCATGGTTTTAAAAGGAGGTAAAAAGAAATTTGTCCATTATTCACATTTTGATCTCTATTGTTTTTATATTAACTCTTCAAAATTTTCATAAAATGTAGATGGTTTAGGAACATACGCAGTATGAAAAGCAAAATATTTGAAAGGATCAGACCATTAACAGTGCATGCTAAATTTTAAAATAATTAACCATCATCTTTTCTGGACTGTGGGACAAATATAGGCACCAACTTTTCTACATCATTAAATTATGTTTGCTTACCATTAACATATATGAGCTCTCACATAATTTGACTCCTTTCCTGCAAGTTTTGGTAAGAGGGCTGCAGGGTTTTCTTTCTCAAAGAGGATTTGAGGTAGAAACGTTCTCATTTATCACAATATGTCCTTTCAATTCCACTTTTTCTGACAGTTTGCAGCTGTAGACTTAGTTCTCAGGACTTTTCTTTCTCTCTTTCTTATGAGCAATGTACAAAACCTATTTTGGTTAAAATTGTGTTCTTCTTGTCACACAATGGATTATAGTTAGGTTTCTTAGAATGATAGTGATTTTTATAAATACAGTTTATAAGACTCCACCTCATTTTTGTATCTAAAATCAGGGCCAGTGGTATTTCTTCAGCTCTATTCTTAGCAAATCTGAAGAGATTTTTCAGCTGCTAAACACAGAACTATAATTTTGTTAAAAACAACAAACAAACAAACAAACAACAACAACAACAAAAACAATACTCCATGCATAAATAAACTAAGATAGAAGAAAAGACCAAAGATTTTACCTCAGTGATCTAAAACTAGAATTACAAGTTGGCAATAATCACTTTTATGGGGCCTTCTATTAATTAATTAATACATTTATTTATTTATTTATTAACCTCTTTTACAAAGTTATCTGGAGACAAGAAGAAAGGAAACAGTGTGGATATCATGCCTCTAAAGAAGAAAATTTAGATTACCACTCTTAGTATTGTGTTCTCTTTTTCAAATAAACTGTTTGCCAAGTGGCTATCCATCTTTCCAGAGTCATAGTCTTTGCTCCTTTGTAAACAGAGGTTGGATTTCTTCTGTAACATCTTTGCAGGCTTTCCCTTTCCTTTTTTGTTTTGTTGACCAGCACACTAGAACAATCTCAGCTAAGAGATGGTAAGCTATTTACATATCACTGATAGCACTAAATCATCTTTAGATTTATTTAGGAAGAGGAAGTATGACTACAGAGTAGCTTTGGGATAATTTATAAATATATAAATGGTTACGTAGAGAAACGCTTAAAAGTAAATCATTTCGTATTTATTTCTTTAAAGCTACATTTTATTCTAATCTTTAATTTTGTGGTCATGTACGTTCAACCACTCATGATAGTGAAAAATACTACAATTCCATCAAATTTCAATGGATTTCCATGCAAAAACAATAACAACAACAAAACATTCCTTTCATGTTAGATCCAAACCTTAAAGAATAAAAAAAAAAATCTGCTGTCAGTAAGAGATTTTTTTCAAACAAGTTTATTTTCTTTTAAGTGGAAATATCTAGACAAATTGCACTTGCATCACTACAATTCCACATACACTGTAGGAAACACAAGGTTTATGAACAGAAATGCATAGAAATCCTAACATCAATGAGATATTCATTATCCCCCAAGAAAGGTTTGCATGATATAAAACTCCTTGGTTTGGCTGTATAGTAACATAATTTATATAAATAATTGCACATAATCTCAGATGTAATAATGTTATGTAGCAGCACATAGTAAAATAAAGACATTATTTCCCTTTTATTGGTCAATATGCTCATGTGTTTAAGAAAGCCCTTTAAAACTTTCTCCAGTTGATGGTTTTCCATCTGTAATCATTTATTTTCTTTAAAAATAGGCGTATATGAGCTGCATCTGTCACCTCAGTGAATGAAAAGCTCTCACTTTTACACTTACTGTGGTTGGTAACCTTACCTGAGCTGAAATGCTGGTGCAAGTAGCTCTTACTATTTTTGATGGTGGGGAGAAGGACATTCAGAACTTTATATGAAGTAAGCTACTGTTTTTATTTGATATCACAGGAGATTCTGAAAGTTTCTTAATAAATAATAATAATAATAATAATAATAAATAAAAGGAAACATGCTACCTTAGAACAGATCTGATACAGCATAAAATAGGCCATCCTACCTAATGAGAAAAAGATATAAGCAAAAGTGAAAGCATGCTTTCCAGTTGGTACATATATTTTTGTATAGTTATCTTCCAATTAATGCAAGTGATGGAAATAGCTTTCTTTGCTTTTATTTAAAAGAGGTAATAAAAGAGGTACATTTACAATTTATCTGCATATATTTATGTCTTCCGTGTAGTATGGAAGGTATTGGTAGGATTCATTTAGCCAAACTTAATCATATGATGTAGCCAGCTGATGCTGTCTGCATAGTCAATGGTGAAGGCAGCACTTCAAGTCACCTCATGTTACCCATGGATGGAAAGCTACAGGAGGTTAGCAGAGTTGCTGACAGTTTTTCTCCACCTTTTTAATTATCATAGAAAGCTCAGACCTGGAAACGTTACTTGAAGGGGAAATAAACCTCACCCAGTATCTCTGTGTGCTTTGAGAATAGGATGTAGCATTTAATTGTAAGTGATATTCTGTTCTATGTAGTGGATCCACACAGATGTGTGATGTAAATTTTAATGGGTATGCAAACTAGATATATACTATGTTCTGTGGTAATACATGTTGAAAAAAATTTATGTTTTGTTTCCAAATGGTACTACAGAACAAATCATCCATTGCTGTTCATATGCTACAAGCCCATGAAGCACTGAAGGAATTGTTATTGAAAAAACACTCTGTTGTATCTTTGAACTCAGAAAAGATGGTACTTGATATATTAGCAACTGGATGAGCCCACAGTAATTGGATTTACTGTTTTTTTTTTTCTATTATAAAAATGAATGAAGTATATGATAAAATTGACACAATTAAATGCAATAATTCCATGGAGCAATTGTGGAGTGTTATGTAATCCTGTGTAATCACAGGAATTTTGAAATAAATGTAGTCTTTAGTAGGCCATCTAAACTCAATCACTTATAAAACCATCAGAGTTATACAAGGTGGCCTATAAGGGAGACTAATGGGTGGAATGTCTAATGTTGATTGGAGGGTCACTGAGTAACTTTCTAGAGTCTCATTATTTTCTGTTTAATATGTATTTTATTAATACGATGATACAAACTCATGATAATTATTTTCTAGTGGTATTATGTGTTTTTTTTTTTTTTTTTTTGTAGTGAACATGCACAGATGATATCAGAAGTCAGATGTTTTTTCCATGGTTTAAAGAAAATAGTTCTGAAGTCACAGGCAAGGTCTGTCAACTAACATTTTACTAATTTTACACAAGAGTTAATGAGTTATTCTTTCATAAGCACTACTAATAAGCTGTTATTTTGCCTTAACTTAAGCATTTATCACTGTATTAGACACTCAGCAGTACTTTTTCTGGTCTCCAGTTGCCTGTCCAGAAGGTTAGGTACTCCTACCACAGTGTTGTGTCTGCCAGGTTGTGGTGGTTTTACCCTACTATGCAGCTGAACTCCACCACAACCACTCTCTCGCTCCCCCTCCTCAAAGGCAAAAGGGGAAGAAAATACAATGGAAAGGGTTCATGGGTTGAGATAAGGAAAAGGATATCACCAGTTATCATCATGGTCAAATCAGACTCAGTGTGGGGAGATCCCCCCTAACCCTCCGCCCCCCCACCCCACCCCTTTCTACCTCCTCTCCCTGAGCAGCGCAGGGGAATGAGGATTGGGGGTTGTGGTCAGTCCATAACACTTTGTCTCCACTGCTCCTTCACAGTCACTTTCTGCCCCTGCTCCAAGATAGGGTTCCTCCCACAGGATGCCATTGTTCCTGAACTGATCCTTCGTGGGCTTCACACAGACAGTAGCTCTTCAAGAACTGCTCCAAATATAGGTTCGTGTCCCAGAGACAATCCATCAGGAGCAAACAGTTCCAACATGGGTCCCCCATAGGTGGCAGCTCCTCCCAGATTATATGAAGATTATAGGCTCCTGCGTGGGCCCTTCTCCATGGGCTGCAGCTCCAGCCTGGGGCCTGCTCCTGCGGGGGCTCTCCATGGGCCGCAGCCTCCTTCAGGCCACATCCACCTGCTCCATGTGGGCTCCTCCACAGGCTGCAGCGCGGAGATCTGCTCTACCATGGGACCAATGGGCTGCAGGGGGGCAGCCTGCTCCACCATGGGCCTCTCAGTGGGCTGCAAGGGAACTTCTGCTTCAGTACCTGGAGCATCTCCTACCCACCTTCTGTACTGACCTTGGTGCCTGCAGGGTTGTTTCTCACTCCTCTCTCCCAGCTGCTGTTGTGCAGCAGTTGTCTTATTTATTTGTTTGTTTGTTTGTTTATTTATTTACCCTTTCTGAAATATGCTCTCACAGAGGTGCAACCAACATCACTTATTGGCCCAGCTCTGGCCAGCAGCAGTTCCCTTTTGGAGCTGGCTAGAGCTGGCTCTGATCTGACATGGGGCAGCAGCTGGGCACTGCTCACAGAGGCCATCCCTGAAGCCCCCCTGCTCCTAGGCCTTCTCAACATAAGCCTAATACAGGTACCTTAGCAAATCTAATCAATATTAGACATACCTAATCTGTAAGTAAGCAGCTGAACCCCACCCTTCAGATTCATCCTTGTTTCTTGTGATAACAAGATATACACAAGATAGTGCTAAAAAAATTTGCTTTTTTTGAAAATTCTATTGGCTGTCTAGTACAAGACAATAAAATAATGATAAATAATGGCCCTTGGCAACTTGTGTTTCAGGAAAATTTTAAATGATAAGGCTAAGATTTTTTTTTCAAAAGTAGCAGTTTTTGGTCACTCATATAAAACAGTGATTATAAGACAGAAGAAAGGCTTTTTTTTTTCTTTTTTTTTTTTTTTCTTTAGCCTTTCTTTCTAAAGAGTATTTTACCTCAGCAGATTTTTTTTTTTTTTAATTAGATCTTTTAAAAACTATTTTAGATTGAGTAATAAAAAAGTTTAAACCCTTAATTCAAACACTAGTTACTTTCAGGCTAATTCAAAATGTATATACTTCCATTAAAATGAAGCTAAAGTATATGGCTGTATTTTTCAGGAAAGCTGAAATAGGGTGAGCAATCCTATTAAATTTTAGTAATTAGGCACTTTGGAAAACTGCCCAGTATCTAACTTTGTTACAATCATCCAAGTCTCTGCAAAAATGTGACCTTCAGATCTCAGGAAATTTTACAACTTATTTTAAATCTTTATGAAAAACATAATACTACATAAGTACCTACCATATTTCTGTTATTTTCTCTCTATTTTGAAGGTTTCGGATTTTGTTGTTGTTGTTTTCATGGACACAGAGTTATAGAGTCACAGAATCATAGGATGGCTTGGGTTGGAAGGGATCTCAAAGATCCTCTAGTTCCAACCTCCCTGCCATAGGCTGGGACACCACCCAATAGATCACATTGCTCAGGGCCTCATCTAACCTGGTCTTGAACACCTCCAGGGATGGGGCATCTACAACCTCTCTGGGCAACCTGTTCCAGTGCCTCACCACCCTGAGTGAAGAATTTCCTCCTAACCTCCAATCTAAATCTCCCCTCTTTTATTTTAAAACCATTCCCCCTTGTCCTGTCAATATCTGACTGAGCAAGGAGCTGGTCTCCATCTTTTTTATGTCCCCTTCAAGTACTGAAAGGTTGCAAAGAGACCACCCTGGAGCCTCCTCTTCTGTAGGCTGAACAACCCCAGATTTCTCAGCCTTTCTTCATAGGAGAGGTGCTCCAGCCCCTTGATCATCTTTGTGGCCCTCTGTGGTGGTTTTACTATGCTAGGCAGCTGAACACCACAACCGCTCTCTCACTCCCCCTCCTTAGATGAGGAGGCACTTGCCTTTCTAGGCCCAAGATTGTGTTTCGGGCCATGGCATGGTTTACGGGGTATGTTTCCAGCCACCCAGTAGTTGCTTCTACCATGGTGAGTATGTACGTTTGCCTTGGCAGGTTTGTGGGAGTGGTCCGATATAGTCAATTTGCCAGCCCTCACCATATTGAAACCCTAGCTACCTCCCCCTGTTCCAGGGATATTTTACCTTCATGACTCTCTCAATTGCAGCACAGGTCTCACACTCATGGGTAACCTGTGTGCTGGCCTCAATGGTCAGGTCCACCCCTCGATCACAAGCCCATCTGTATGTGGCATCCCTCCCCAGATGTCCTGATGTTTCATGGGCCCATCGAGCTACAAACAGCTCACCCTTACGTCCCCAGTCCAGATCCACCTGAGCCACGTCAATTTTTGAAGCTCGATCCACTTCTTTGTTGTTCTGATGTTCTTCAGTTGCGCGGCTCTTGGGACATGTGGGCATCTACATGACGTACTTTTACATCCAGGTTTTCTACCTGAGCAGCAATATCTTGCCACAGGGTAGCAGCCCAGATAGGTTTACCTCTGCATTGCCAGTTGCTCTGTTTCCATTGCTGCAGCCACCCCCACAGAGCATTTGCCACCATCCATGAATCAGTGTAGAGATACAGTACTGGCCATTTTTCTCTTTCGGCAATCTCTAGGGCCAATTGCATGGCTTTTACTTCTGCATACTGACTTGACTCACCTTCCCCTTCCATGGCCTCCACGACTCGTCGTGTGGGACTCCACACAGTAGCTTTCCATTTCAGATGGCTCCCTACCACACGGCAGGATCCGTCAGTGAACAACACATACTGCTTTCTGTCTTCTGGCAACTCATTATATGGTGGTGCCTGTTCAGCACGGGTTACCTCTTCTGTCGGCACTCCGAAATCTCTGCCTTCTGGCCAGTCCATGATCTCTTCCAGGATTCCTGGGCAATTAGGTTTTCCCATTCGATCCCGCTGTGTAATTAACGCTATCCACTTACTCCACGTAGCATCAGTCGCATGGTGTATAGTGGGAATTTTCCCTTTGAACATCCAGTGTAACACAGGTAGCCATGGTGCCAAGAAGAGCTGTGCTTCTGTACCCACAACTTCTGAAGCAGCTCAAACACCCTCATATGCCGTGAGTATCTCTTTTTCAGTTGGGGTGTAATTGGCTTCTGATCCTCAATAGCCCCGGCTCCAGAAACCCAGAGGTCGACCTCGAGTTTCTACTGGGGGTTTCTGCCAGAGGCTCCGGGTGAGGCCATGCTCCCCGGCTGCAGTGTAAAGTATGTTTTGCACAGCTGGTCCGGTACGGACAGGCCCAAGGGCTACTGCATGAGCTATTTCTTGTTTGATTTGTTCAAAAGCCTGTTGTTGCTTGGGGCCCCACTCAAAATAGTTTCTCTTTCGAGTCACTCGATATAGAGGACTCACAAGCTGACTACAGCCTGGAACATGCATTCTCCAGAATCCCACAAGGCCTAGGAAAGCTTGTGTTTCTTTTTTGCTAGTTGGCGGAGACATTGCTGTTATTTTATTGATCACATCCATTGGAATATGGCGACATCCATCCTGCCATTTTACCCCCAAGAACTGGATTTCCTGTGCAGGTCCCTTGACCTTGCCTTGTTTAGTGGCAAAACCAGCTTTCAGGAGAATTTGGATTACTTTCTACCCTTTCTCAAAAACTTCTTCTGCTGTGTTGCCCCACACGAGGATGTCATCAATGTACTACAAGTGTTCAGGAGCTCCCCCTTGTTCCAGTGCAGACTGGATCAGTCCATGGCAAATAGTAGGTCTGTGTTTCCACCCCTGGGGCAGTCGATTCCAGGTGTATTGGATGCCCCTCCAAGCGAATACAAACTGCGGCCTGCATGCTGCTACCAGAGGGATGGAGAAAAATGCATTAGCAATATCAATTGTGGCGTACCACTTGGCTGCCTTTGACTCTAGTTCGTACTGAAGTTCTAGCATGTCCGGCACTGCTGCACTCAGAGGTGGCGTGACTTCGTTCAGGCCGCAATAGTCCACCATTAGCCTCCACTTGCCATTAGACTTTCGCACTGGCCATATAGGACTATTAAAGGGTGAGCAAGTCTTGCTGATCACTCCTTGACTCTCCAGCCGATGAACCAACTCATGGATGGGAATCAGGGAGTCTCGGTTGGTGCGATATTGCCTTCGGTGCACCGTTGTGGTAGTGATTGGTACCTGCTGTTCCTCAACCTTCAGCAATCCTACAAAGGAAGAGTCTTCTGAAAGGCCCGGCAGGGTAGACAGCTGCCTAATCTTCTCTGTGGTCAAAGCAGCTATGCCAAAAGCCCACCAGTAGCCTTTTGGATCCTTGAAATACCCTCTCTTGAGGTAGTCTATGCCAAGGATGCATGGAGCCTCGGGGCCAGTCACAATGGGATGCTTTTGCCACTCCACATGGGATGCTTTTGCCACTCATTCCCAGTTAGACTCACTTCAGCTTCCAATACAGTTAGCTGTTGGGATCTCCTTGTCACTCCAGAGATACAGATGGGTTTGGTCCCTTGGTAGCCTGATGGCATTAAGGTACATTGTGCGCCAGTGTCCACTAAAGCTTTGAATTTTTGTGGTTCAAATATGCCAGGCCATTGGATCCACACAGCCCAATAAATCCGGTTATCCCTCTCCTCTACCTGGCCAGAGGCAGGGCCCCTCTAGTCCTGGTTGGAGTATCTGCCACCTAATTCTTGCAAATGAGAAGCAGAGGTCCCTTCATCAGGGTCAAGAATAACATCAGCTCTTCTACTGCCTCTGGGGAATTGCCCAACAGAAACTGGAGCAGCATTTTTCTTAGGAGCTCCTCTTCTTTCTGCTGTATTTCCTTTCAGTTCACGTACCCGAGCAGCTAGGGTTGAAGTAGGTACACCATCCCATTTCCTCATATCTTCCCCATGGTCACGCAGATAAAACCACAAGGTGCCATGTAGTGTGCGTTTTGGATACTCTCTCTCTCAAGCAGGAAAATACTGATCCTTAGTGGCTGAAATATCACTCCATCTGAATGAGGAGGGATATGCTCGTTCTACGAGGTGGTCAAGTCTTTTGGACAGTTTCTCCACAGCGGAGATACAGGCCCATAGCGGAGCAGAGAGGTTGTCTTCATATTTTTGAAGCTGGCAGGATATAGTATACACTGTTGGTCCCATCCCCTCATCCCACTGAATTCCTGCCAGTGCACTGGCATGTGATGATGGTGTACTCTGCACAAATTTACGCCACATGGATGTTGTGCACTGGACTTCATCGGGATCTTGAGGTGTCTGGGCATAGTCCAAATCACTATAAATCATCTCCAGCACAGCTAATTCCCACAAATGCTGGAGACCTTTATCCATAGTGGCCCACTTGCCTACTTGATATACAATATCTTCCTTATGGGGATACCTTTCTTTCACAGCTGCCAGGAGTCGCCTCCAGAGGCTGAGAACCTGTGGCCCTCTCCCACTTACTTTGTCAATGACTCTTTCTCTAGAGAGGGATCCCACCTGTTTGGCTTCATTGCCTTCTAATTGTTAGCTATTGGCCCCAGTGTGCCAGCATCGAAGCAGCCAGGTAAGGATGTGTTCACCTGGGTGTCGACCATAATCCTTTCGTATTTCTCTCAACTCACTCAGGGATAGGGATCGAGTGGTTTCTGATTCCTTTATGATTTCCATCTCTTCTTCCTGCTGTTTTTGTGATGGCTCTGCTTTAGAGGTGCCTGCTTTCTCCCCTTCTCCCTCCTTCTTAGGAGAGGCTTCTTCCCTTACTAAACGAGCTGACTTCCGTTTCCATTGTTTTGACTTGACTTTGGGGGCGACTGATACCATAGTCAGTTGGTGCTCTGGGTCAGCCACAGGATGTGTTATCTGGTCATCAGATTCAGAGACTTCCTCCCTCTCTTCGAGGTGCTGGATGATGTTAAACAGTGTTTGATAGGAGTAAGCCAGGACCCAGCACAATGCTGCAAGCTGTCGTTCTCCGGCATTATCAGGGTCAGGGCATACGACTCTCAAACGTTCTATCAGGTTTTTAGGATTTTGCACTTGTTCAGGGGTGAAGTTCAAAACTATTGGAGGAGACACCCATGACAGGTACCTGCCGATATCCTCCCACACACCTTGCCACCTGCCACAAGACTGTTCCAGGACAGATTCCTGGGTAAGCTTTCTAAACAATCGACTAATCTTAGAGAGAAGAGGAAACCCGTTATTCAGAATTAGAAATAGTAATATATGGGTTACACATGGATATTCAAAATACTCAGAAACTGTTGTAATTAGCTCACTGTGAAAGAAAGAAGAGGTACCATTCCTGATATTATTCATAAACTGACTTCCAGATGAGGAAAGGAAGGCAGTGTAATTCTGAATATTCTCTAAAAGATAGTTTCCATGAGACCCAAATGATAACAGTGCAGAGCCTGAATGCCAGACTGAACTCAAGGCCAGTGCTTGGCAGCACAGCGAATTAAAAAAAAAAATAAACACAGATTGTAGCACATTCTCGGATCGGATACAGAGGAGAAAGGAGAACATGACACGGATTGCATGACACATGGTCAAACAAGCCAATATTAACAGGACACTGAACATGGTGACTAGCAAGTAAGTGCGTTAGTTGTAAGCGTTTTAATCAATTCTACCGTTATCTCAACCCTTCGAGCCCCACGTTGGGCGCCAAAAAGGACTGTGGTGGTTTTACCATGCTAGGCAGCTGAACACCACAACCACTCTCTCACTCCCCCTCCTCAGATGAGGAGGGGAAGAAGTAAAGGAAAGAACAACTCACGGGTTGAGATAAGGATGATTTAATTAAAGGGAAGAAAAAAAAATAATTATTAAGGAAAGATTATTATTAATTAAACAATTTAACTAAACAATTTAACTAAACAATTAACAATTTAACTAAAGGGGAAAAAGGAAAGGGGAAAAGGGAGAGGGAAAGGGAAAACTAAACAAAACAAGTAAAGGCTATGTGGAAGTGCAGAGGAAAGAAATTACTCTCTACTTCCCACAAATGAGGGATGCTTGACCACGTCCTTGAAGCAGGGCCTCAACACACGTAGCCGGTGTTCGGGAGGAGGACAGACATTTTCACAACAAGAGCCCACCCCTCCCCTCTTCCTCCTTTTTCCACCTTTTATTGCTGAGTGTGACATCATATGGTATGGAATATCCCTTTGGTTAGTTTAGGTCAGCTGCCCTGGTGATGTTTCTTTTCTCATATCTTTGTCCACCCCTAGGAGGGTTAGAGAGAGTCCTGATGCTGTGCCAGCACTGCTCACAGCAGACACAACATTGGTGTGATACCATTGCTGTTTTAGCTACGAGTGCAGAGCACAGCACTGTATGGGCTGCTGCAGGGAAAGTTAACATCCCAGCCTGACCCAGTACACCCTCCTCTGGGCCCACTCTAACAGAGCAATAATCTTCCTGTGCTGAGGGCTCCAGACCTGGACACAGTACTCCAAGTGGGGCCTCACAATGCTTTAAAAACATGGGTATACAATTTATGAGTTAGAAAGTCATGCGCACATAGACAAGTAATCGTCTGGTCCACAGAGGTGGTTTTACATTTTTTATGGTTTTAAGGTCCATTCTTAAAACCACACTGAATTTACTGGTGAAAGCAAAACTGGAATCAAAACAGTAGGAAAATGGAACAAGAACTTACAAATGCAGAATGAAAAAAAATGTGAAAATAGGTAAAAGATTATTTCTTGCAGTCCAGCCTTACCGTAGCTCATCTCTGATGCCATGCTGACCTACTAACTGCTTGCCACATAGGCATATGAATAATGATTTGAACATCTTACTTTATTGACTGTTCTTAGAATTACTCAGATCAGAAGAAACCTCAGGAGTCTCTAGCCCAACCTCCTGTTTAAAACAATGACAGCACAGAATTCAGACCAGCTCAGTCAGAGCTTTGTCATGCCAGTTCATGGAAACCTCCAAGGAGGTTTATTCTACAGTCTTTCTGGACAACTTTGTCCAGTGCTTAATTATCCATGGATATTTTTTTATCTTAATTGAATTTGGAAACTCCCATATTTCTGTGTATCACCTTTAGGCATGATTAACATAAATAAATAATAAAAAGTAAGACTCTTCATTTCCTTGTTTGCATTTAAAATATAAATTGAAAAAATTAACATTTTTGTTTGTTTGTTTTTATTTCCCTTTCTCTCTCTGCATTATCATTAGGTGCAATATATATATTCTCTTACCTTGGAATGACAGTAAAATGAAAGTTAAGTGGATAGAATGTAGTCTATTGATCATTTACAGAATAAGATTTTTTCAATATCTTCCCTCCTCACAAAAAAAAAAAAAAATAGAACAGTAAAATAAAATAAAATAAAATATATAAAAATAAATAATAAAATAAATAAATAAATAATAAAATAATAAAATAAAAGGTGATAGAAACCAAGCTTTCTCTGAGATATCAGAGAATGTGAAATTTTGGTGTGTTTTTGTGATATATTATATTACACCTTTTCCATCAGAAAGACGTTTTAATCAATGTATTGTTAAATCCACTGACTTTCCATCTACTCTTCAGAAAGGTATGCTGGTATGATTTATTCTCCAATGTACTTAGACGACATTTTGTCTACTAAAGCATAGGATTCACTGGCAAGGTCATTATAATTCAAACCAAAAAGTACTGAAAGCCACATGATTACAGTTTTGATAGAGGAATGTCATCTGGATCTGTGTGCATTTGAAGTATCTATATAGTGTGTAAGTAAGAATAATAGCATTGATCCTGTCTGGCTTAGGAAAGTCATTGGATTGTACTTCTGTGAAGGAAATGTTTTTCTTTTTTCCATGAAAACAAACAATCCATGCAGAAGGAAATTACTTTAGAAATCATACATGTTATGTATATTTATAGAGTGTGATATCAGAGGAAGATGTGGCTTTATGTGAAGGCGCAAGTCAGATTTGGAAGGAAACTTTCCTGGGTGCAGACTGAGTGAAGAATAATGCCATTTGCAAACCTATTCCTTCACGTGCTTAGGAGACACCACTTATATTATTAAGCTTGATCTTGACAATGTGTATTGATGTGAAGTGTACTGCAGATGAAACTCTGCAGTTGTTAAGCACTGCAGAATTAAAATTCCTGGTGGGCAAAGCAGAAAGGAATAATTAATTCATGTTTCATTCTGTAGCATTTACGACAACTACTAAAATAAAATACTATCAAAAAGCACAGGCTGTGTACCTCATCTAAGGATATAATTATGATTTCCATAATATGTAGGGAAAGATGTAAAAACCACAGTCCTCAAAATCTCACTAAACTCTACAGTGTATTATATTCTATCCAACAGATAGACATACAAATATGTAACAAAACAACTACTTGGCAAAGTACCAAGAGAAAAGAGTACCTTGTTCAAAGACACAGAAGCATCGCTAAAATAATCCATGATTCAGTCTTTGACAAGTTGGCATCCTAGAATTCTCCACTGTATGAGCTATTGTGTGCTGACTTCAGCATGGGAACTGTAAAACTGGAGCATGACTATACATTTCATTACAGTCTCTGCCTTTGCAACCTCTTATGAGAATAGCTGTTTATATATATATATAATCTACATGTAATAAAAAGGCTAACGTAGAAAAGTTATGCCTTAAGTAAACATGTCATAATGCTAGAGCAAAAAGAGAAAGGAGAATATTTTACAGGGTTTTGTTCCAGAAACACTTGATTCCCCTGTATCGACAGCATAATTTAATTCAAAACATCCATAACATTATTTTCCCAAACAGTCAACAATTCTTCATGCATTAACATAGACCAGGTTGTAAAAAAACTTTTTAATACTTGATGGCACAGAGTGGAATGGTGAGTATCTCATGTTAGGATGGAGATGAACATTTTTTTGTCTGTTGCTTCTAATCTGAGACCAAAAGGTAAGGGCAGAGGTTTTATCAGCTGAGTATTTAGAACAAACTAGCAGTTTCTGAATGTAATAATAATGAAATATATCTCCGTGGTTAAGAAAAACTGGTTCTTTGCATCTTTTTGTCTGTTTGAAATTGCTTGGCTTTGTGCACTTGATAACAGATTGTCTCAACCACCTTTTCCAATGCTAGGCTGGGTGACATTCTTTGCTCCTTCTATCTCTTTTGCCTGATAATTCACCAATGGCATAGTGAGCTTACAAGTGGAAAGGTACTGGTTGTAAAGAAAGCTTTAACATTAACTGCAAACCAAGAAAGAATAGATATGTAAAAAGAAGATAGACAAATCCAGGGCACACAAAATAATGCAGGAATGCAAGAATCAGGAAGAGGGGAAGTTCAAAGAGCACAGAGTACACAAGGAGAGGGATAGAGTATGTAAATGTGTTTTGAAAGCTAGCAAAGATGGCAGGTGAAACAAGAAGGTTTTTTTTGTTGTTCTTGTTGTTTGTTTGTTTTCTGTTTAGCCTTTTTTCTTTATCCTCCTCTAATTCTGAAATTGCTGAGCTCTCAAGTCAACAGAAGTGTAGTAGTAATAGCCCTTCAAAAAAGAAAAAAAGAAAAAAAAATCGTAACACTTGGCAGTATGTTGTTTAAAAGAAAGCAAGTTAAGCTGGGATGTTGGTGTAGGTCTCAGAAGATGGTCTTCTGAGAGAAAATATGATGCATTTTTAGGTGTATGTGATATTACACAATGCAGTAAAAATATGACTGTTGTATGTACAGCACTACTCTTGGAGAATGCCATTAGGCAGAAATGCCGCATCTCTGGGGTCAGGGAATCTTTTATGAAGGAAGTAATTCTTGTGCGGTTGATCCAAAATGCTGAAAAGCACGAAAGCAAAAGGCGAATCTTTTCTCCTCTCTTGGTTCCTTGGAATATGGCTCCAGCTGCAACACGTTGTCCCTCAGAGGACTGTGGCAGTTTTGCCTCCACAATGCCACCATATTGGCAGCAGGCAGAAGAAAGCGAGAGAAGAAGAAAACCCTGGTAGTGTCCTCAGCTCTGAAGTGAAACAGCAATACGCAGCTCAGAAGTTCTGGAAAGAAGAGTTAGGATAATCTAAGGTGAATTCATTTCCTGTCTTTGCTACAGTGATAAAAATATGAAGCTAATGAAGTAAACAAGTCTTTTTCAACTGTAAGAACATACAAAGACTTTCTAGAAAAAAAAATGCACACAAGAAAAATGTTAATTGAAAAAAAAAAAAGTCTATCCTTTCACAATAGTAAATTTGGTACCAATAATGCCTGTTTTACATCAAAATATCATAACCTTAAGTCTATGAAATTTAACTGTAACTGCCTGACTATCGCAAGTCACTGAAGAAGTGTGGTAAACTTATTACTGAAATGAACATCCTCTAAAGTCTTTAAAACCTAGAAAGAATTACAGATTTTTTTAATAGTAAGTTAACTCTTAAATATACTGTGACCTCTCTCTCCCTGAAAGGTTGCATTGCTTGTGCTCACTGTAATATAACTGAAGTTAATCAATACAAATAGATATGGCAATATTTTCCCGTGAGTTCTGATTAAACTATCACTAGTGGAAGAAAAGTATTTTCAGATAAAGCTTTATTGTTTGTAGGATAATATAACCAATTTATTAAAAAAAAATGTTGTTTATCTTCCTCTTAAGATATTTGATAGAATTTCAATGATTTGTTAATGTATACAAATAATGCATACTTTCCTATACTAAATCAGAGTTATCAACCTAGAACTTGATTCTGCTTCCATACAACCCTTTTAATATCATTCTTCAAAATCCTATAGATCCTTCTAGAAGGTTAAGTAATCCATGTTTCCATTGCAACAGCAATGCCCATTCCCAATGGGCTGGCAGAGGTACAGGTGCATGAACTGAAGGACAAAATATAACAGTCCTTTTCTTTTGAGGGTTGGCGGGGAGGGTGGGCAGTGGGCATTGCTGTGATAAAGAAGCAGGAGTTTGTATTTTTAATGCGTGCATTTCTGTTTGTTGGAGATGGGTTTTTAATATACTAAATAACACCTCAAGAACCAGACTGCAAAGAATAGTGGGCAACTTTCAATGTGAAAATACTATCTTGCTCTTTGGGTGTTTTTGTTTCCAATGGCAACATTTGCAGATTAAATTATGAAAATAAGGATTATAAATATTTGATGTGAGTTTATACTAATTTCCCAGAAGTCATTTGCCATAAGTACATATTTAAGCAATTATCTCATATATATGTGGGATTTTTTGGATAAGTCATCTTCCCAGCATTTAAAAAATGTGCCATCACTTGCTATTGCCAAGCTACCTGCCTCTGTGCACTCCTTCAGCTGCCACTAATAATAATAATAAAGATAAAGAAATACTTTAGTGCATATTGAGGTTTAAAATGATAAATTACAGCATGGCAGGCTACCAATTCCTTTCAAATGGACAGTACATAGAAATGCATTCATCACAGCTCTCATTCTGAACAAGTTGAAATTTAGAGAGGAAAATAGTAATCTGAATGTTGAAGTTATTTGAGAAGCAAGGAATCAAGGAAATGGTGTTCAATATTTTTCTTCATGATGTGCTGATCAGTGACTTTCCTTAGACATTTAACAGCAGAAGCTTACAAGTATTAAATACCAAAAATTCCTATACTTGAAACTGTAGTACTGACAGAACTGAGAAGGTCTAAACCTAGCCTTCAAATTCACATTTCATCAGTACATTTCTCAGTTTAACAGTCCTTTTTTTTTTTTCATGGTGTAACCTTTGTGATGATGAAACACATATTCTGTTTTCATGTCAGCTCTAGAAATAGAGCTTGCAATCAGAAAATCTTATGTCACTCAACTTCAGTGCCATGCAAGCAATCAGACTACCATGCAGTAGCCCACAGCCGTAGTGTCAGCTGCTTTTCTGTTGACCAAGGCTTTTGGAGTGAAAGCTTGCTTTGCCACGGGAATGCAACTCCTATGGCAACTGCCCAGGTGTAACAGCTACATAAAAACTAGAGGGATCCCTACATGTTAACAAATATTTTTTTAGAGTAAAATAATAAGCACTCTGGAGAAAAAGAGAGCAAAGGAAAACTGGGATTCTCTCCATGTTTCTCCGAGTCCCAGACTGTAAAGTCAAAAATTGTTGGCTTGGTGCTGCTGATTTAAGTTTAAGAATTTCTAAAAAGCTTTTTATTGGAATTAATTAGTATACTCTGAGGATGTAAATGAGAGGGATAGAAAGGTAAGGATAAAGGAGGAATTCTTACGTGGAAGTGTAGACCCAGATTGGTTAGGTTTTTATCAGCTTTTTTACTTTGTTACCAGTACAGTAAGGGTGGTAGGATGGAAATGAGCTCAGGATAGCTGCCTAAACATGTAATAAATCTCTTCCATGACTGCATTATTGGATTGAAATTTTGCTTTGTTCTGTGTAGAAATTCAAGGTTTAAGTTTCAAATATAAATTTTGCAAAAGCTGATTATGTTACCATGTATCATTACATATTAGTATGAGAAAAAAAAAAAAAAGGCTTTCAAGTAATAGTCTTACTTTTCATTCATTTTGTTCAACATTATATTTTCCATGTTTGGCTTTGGGTCATAATTAAAGTCTCAACCGAAAATACTGTTTATTTTTTCACTTAGGAATGTGCATGTGTTTTACTTACCTAATCTAGCTGGTACTTTAGTATGTTTGAGAATTGTGTCTTCTTGGTAATGTCAAGTGGTTTGTTTCCATAAAACTTTAAGTGAATTCAGATTGGCAGGTATCTTTATTCTTTGACAGTGACTAAAACATATTAATGTGCTTGTTTAAAATTTAAACACAAAAGAAAAAATATTACACCGATATATATAATAAACATCTAAATAAAGAAGACTTTCAGAAAATGTAAGTTTATCTAAAGATTGCAATTTCACAATATATAATAGAAACATTGTACGGATGGCTTTTTAAAAAATTATGTATTGCTACTTCTTCAAATTGTTAAACAATTTAAACAGTATGTCTTAGATTGCCACAAATAGGACAAAAGACATATTTACGTCTTACCTTCAAATATGGTCTCCAGAGCAATGCATCAGGCAACTTTTATAAGTACCACATACATATTCAAACATAAACAAGAGAAATAACAAGTAAAATAAGATGTTTTTATTACTTGATTAAAGCTGTGTATTGTTTCTAATTATAAAAAAAAAAAACGGTGGTGGGGTGGTTATTTCTTTCATTCAATCTGCAGATTATAAAAAAAAAAAAAAAAGTATTTTTGTTCCAGAAAAAAATAATAATAAATGCATGTGTATCTTTTAAAATATTGCCCTAGACTATCAATAGTTGACATGACTATGTCATAAAACAAGAAAGTCATAAACCACCTCTGCTACATGCTTTTTTGGAATTTAGGGTCAATTCTATCACAGGAAGCAAGAAGAATCTCCTTGACATTCATTGGTGTTATTTTGGAGCAGTGATATTTTGCCTGAAGATAAAATGTTTTGCTTCAAATCAGTGTCAACTTTTAACATTGAATCCAAAACAGAAGAATCTTAGAAAAGAAGTCTTTTGTTTGTTTGTTCGTTTGTTTGTTTGTTTTCCTCTCATAGGTATTTTCCTGAAACTTGGGATTTCATTAATTGGTATAACATGGATATGAATTCTCCATTAAAATACAGAAATGAATTCTTAAACTATACTACCTATTAACATTAAAGTGTGCAGTGCTTCCCAATGATAGGAAAATGTCCCTGAAACCAAGCAGAAAATTACCAACAATGATTATATATGTATAAAATAATGTATCACACAGTTGTATATATGCACTATATACATTATATAAGTTATATAAGGAATGTGAATGTATGTATAAAACATACATATGTAAGTTACTGTATAGGAACATTTGAAAATGAGAACACCGTAAAAATTGAATAAAATCCAGTATCTTTAGAAAATACAAAGGAAATAAAATAAGAATTAAGATGATAATGTTAGTAGAGGAGAGTACAGGAAACAATCCTGGAAACAGATTAGGAAATGGTATTGTAATAGTTTACACTTACTATTATATGAGATTAGCCACACCAGGTCAGAAAACAAAGTATATCTTGTTCAGCAACTTAATTTTGATACCATTCTGTGGCAGACAGGGAAGACACAAGAACAAGGGCACGCATATAATTATACTTATATAGATATACTCATACTCTCCATTAGCTTGGTATTCTCTGAAATAATTATTTCTGGATTTTTTTGTTTGGTTTGGTTTGGTTTGGTATTTCCTTCCATGAATTAAGATAAATGTTTTGACCCTATGTAAACTGAGTCAATCATTTACTTACTGGCAGACACAGAATTTCAGTAAGAGCAAATTGGTAGCTTACCTCCTGTTTTGAACTTCCAGTCTGATTATTTTAGTCTTTAGATTCCATTTTCATTTTATGACAAACAATGAACATTCATTCCTTATTCTTGGCATCCATGATTTCAGAGACTTCTGTTGCATGCCTGAGGTTTAAAATACAGCTGTCATATGGAACTGTTTATATATCTTTGAGAATCCTTGCTGCCATTCTTTGTTTCTTTTCTAGTGTTATTGTTCTTTTGGTACTATGAGGATCAGAACTATTTTGTTCTCTTTTCCTTTCCTTATCATTCTGAAAATATAATTTTTCTCTTTTCCTTTTTTTTCTGTTTCTTTCTTTTACTCTTTTTTCTTTCTTTCTTTTTCTTTCTTTTCTTCCTTTCTTTCTTCTTTCCTTCCTTTTTCCTTCTTGTCTTCCTGTTTAGCTAATATTTTCAGAGAACTTTTCAGTTTAATTGAAACATCTTAATTGAAACACCAAGTACTACCATATTACTCTACTGCACTCTCTGACAATGTTTTTAACACTCTAACTACTCATTTTATATATATAGATATATGTATATATTTATATATACACACAGACATGCACAGGTATATCATTTAGGGTATGAATATGTGCTTCAGAAATTCAAGATAAAAATAAACATATTTATCAAAAGCATATTTTAGCCCAGTTCCTGGAAGATAGTTCTCTACAAAATATGAATCCTTCTCATCACTGGCTACGTTTATAAGTTTAAAAGACTATCGTGCAGTGACTGAAGGGTAGTATGTAATTCTCCATATTTCAAAGGAAATAGAAAGCTGCTAGTCCATCTACTCTAGTATTTTCCCTTTGCTACTGTCAAAAATAATATGTTTCAAAAAGTACTGTAGCAGGCATATTCACAACAACCCATTTGCAGAGTGTATTTCTTTTCACATTTGTTACACTTTACAACTTGAAACAAGAGGCTTCAGTTCTTCATCCTTCAAGTCATAGCCATCACTCTTCAGGGCATAAAGCAATCTTTAACTGACAGGAGCACAAAGATATGTTCTGAGGAGCTAGATTACTGCATCATTTTCCACCATTGGTATGTTACATCTTCCTCTGAAGTATGTGGCCCTGGCCAGTGTTAAAGGCAGAGTACTGAACTAATAACAGGTCTGCGCCAGTAGAGCAATTCTTATAAGAGTGTGGATTATCCAGTGTGTGTATAGCATCTATACTACATAAGAATTTAATTCCAGCTGAAAATGTATAGCAGTGCCTATCAAAAAGCCGACTGACTGTACTTGTAATTCATCTAATGACATATATGCTTATATGATATTGGATTTCACACCTGTGGTGCAAGCTTTGCAAGTAGTCATTTATTATTTTTTTCCTAGAATTCAAATTTGTTGTTTCTTTTATTTTCACACAACTGCTATGAGAAAAACTTTACAATTATTATAAATATCTTCCTTGTCTATGTATTAAATGGAGAAGACTGCAGCCTGGAATTGCAGAATGCTCTATCATAACATTTTCTTATCATGTATTTGTATGTGTGTGCTAGCTGTCAGTGTTTCTTTAATTTAAAAGAGCCAGTCATAACTGAAGATAGTCATTCTTTGTCAACAAAATATTTTCAACAAGTTAGTAAAAATTGGGACACTTCAAATTCCTGTTCTGCCTTGAGTAAATCACTGTTCTGCATTCAGTAAATCAGTTAGCACCTACTAGCCAACTAAAAATGGGGATAATGACATCTTTCTAACTCACAGAGGTGGTGTGATAAATACACTAAAGTCACTAACCACACTAGTGATCATCTGATCAAAGATTTGAGATCAGTGATCATTCTTTTCTATGCAGCTTATGAAGCACTGGCACAGGTTGCCCAGAGAGGTTGTGGAGTCTCTGTCCTTGGAGATCTTCAAAAGTCACGGCAAGTAGTCCTGGGGTGGCCCTGCTTGAACAAAGAGACTGGACCAGATGATCTCCAGAGGTCTCTTCTAACTGCAACCATTCTGTGATTCTGTGATTCTGTGATCAGTTTTCTAAGTCAAAATCCTCAACTGTTCTTTATTTAAGCTGCTTCAGAAGAAAGACATCGATCAACCAGAAAAGTCAACTATATATTGACAGTATGTGTGTACTATAAATCAGATTCAAAATGTTTATATCGATCTAGACCCTTCTGTTCACTTCTAAAATTGTTTTGCTGTATTCATACTCTTCTGAATTTCAGTCCAGAAAAGACCATTACGTCATTTAGGTCTACATGAAATTAGGTCAGCATGAAATTATAGAGTATTTAGATACACGTTTTCACACCAGTTTGTGTGGAACATGAAGAATTTATTATTATTATTATTTATTTATTTATTTATTTTTATAGTCCTCTGTTCTTTCAGAAGTTCAGTCTTTATGACCTGTTTCCTGCACAGCTGACCTATTGTGGTGCAAAAATCTTCTCTCCCACTTCCTAAATTAATATTTTCTCATTTATATGTTATTCAGTTTGCATTGCAGAAATTGATCTTAGTCTATGAGGTTTTTAAAATGGATAAAAGTAGTTTGATACAGAATAAATAAAAGAACTTAGAGTATCTCTGAACTTGGACATATAGAATGATGCAGATAAAAAGAAAGTCTAAGCTTAAGAATTGTTTGCATCTGGTAAATTACAGGGAAATGTTTATTGAATCAAATTACTAAGAATACTATCATATACGTAACTTCCAACGTTGAAAACTTCCTTTTTTAAGAATTAGAAAATTAATGTAACATGTACATGAATTAGATTTATTTTTCCTAATAAATACATTCAAATATTCAACTGTTTAGTTTTTTCATGTATTTTTCAAAACATGTTGTTCCAGAGGTCTGTAAAGTACCTTCCTAGCTCTTGTAGATTAATCTGCATTTAATTAAATTTGTTGTCTTTAATAATTATGGGATCTGAAAATAATTAGAAGAGTTTAAGGTAGAAGTAGTCCAGTTCTGGGTTGAATTTCTTAAAACTATTGACCCTTTTTTAAAACTATGTGGATTCACAGAAATCATCATCTTCTTTGTACATATATTTTCACTGATTTGCCACATCACAGATTTATAATTTTGCAAATTATCTTGAGTATTGGATAAAATAGGATTTTGATCAAATGCCATTTATACATATTGTTGCCATGCAGAATTATGTATACTTTTGAAGGAAAATGCTAGACTCCCATAAGTAAGGTAGTTCTTTTTTGATCATCTGTATGGTGTCACAACATTAGCGCCCATATAATTCTAAACAGCCATTTTTTTCTGCTAGATCTTTTATGCTCAGGGGTGACAGTCTGTACTTTTAATTACAAAATTCTTGTATAACATACTTTCATTAGCCTTATCTCTGTGTTTTCTAGTTTTCAAGGTTACCTGTGCTTTCACGAAAGACACAAAACACTGGATTTAATTCTTCTATGTGGACTGCAGAGAAATAAGCATATCCAACTTGAATAAATGTTCAAAAATTTTCACTAAAAGGTAGCCTACCTAACAAAAACTGACTGTCTTGTTAAGCAGCATAGTGTGCACAGAAGACCAAAAATGGTATAAATTCCCTTGCCTGTAAATAAATACGTCTTCTTGTGCACAAATTCTGTTCTTACTCTCATGTAAGCAAGGACAGAATGAATGTCTGTATGAACTTTTTGTGAAACACAGTTCTTTGAAGTGATGTTGCTTCAACGTGTGGAGTAGAATTAGCAGCACAGCTCAAGTAAGACACACCTCTCAGGTGAAGTAAAAATACACTGGTAGATGTGCTACTGGTTAAAATAAAACTTTAGCATGCTGTTTAAGTCCTAAGATATTTTTTAGAAGACCTCACCGGAATACTGATAGCTCTGTCACATCCCACCTGCGGGGAGGGGGGGAGTAACTCAGATTCACAAATCCCTTGGTGTGGACTATGGTGAGGTAACACTCAAGATCTATGCATAAACATCAGCTTGAGTACGAACAGAGAGAACAAATTCTCTGTTAACGTTGGCACTCTCACTGTTATATATATCTATCTAAGCTATGTGGCTTTATGGGAGATCAAGGTAGGCCTGGCATTACTTGACAGCTTTGAAGGAAAGGGAAAGGAAAAAGAGCGAGGGAGGGAGAGATCACCAGTCTTGGATCAAACCTGCCAGTTCGGGTAGTTGGCATAGAGTGAGTCTCCCTACAGATTTCTACATGCCCCTGTTTGCCCCAGCTCTAGGAGCGGTTGAAACGCCAGTACTTTTCCATACCTTTTAGGGCAAATCAAGAGGAGCGACACTAGTCCCCTCCCCATGACTTCCTGTTTCTCTGTCTCTCTGTCTCTCCAGGCTTTGTCAGAGCTCACAGTACAGTCACTTGGGACTTGTCCCTTACAGGGCTCTTAACGCTTCTCATATTAGAGTCCACCGTAAGAACTTCTGGGATGCTTTCTTATGACAATATGATACTAAAGACATGGACCTGTAATCCATTGTTTTCTAAAATCTCAGACTTTTTAACAAGTATACTTCTCCATTTTAATCCCCAGTGAAACATTTTCAACATTTGTGGTTCAAAATCTTATTTGGTTTAAAGGTGGTGCTCCTGTGATATGGATTTATTAATCAGTATTGTCTACAGTTTTAAAGAACTCATTCAGTAGCCCTGTGAAAACAAATACTGAAACACTTTCTCTCTTCTAATTGCCATTGATTTAAGGAATGATTGCTTTTTTTTTTTTTTCTGCTTGTTTCATTGTTTTTGTTTGTTGTTGTTTGGTTTGGTTTATTTTGTTTAAAGAATTTGGTGACTTGGTATGTTCTGGAGAAATTTATCTGAATAGCTTTCACAGGATGGTTTGTAGGTTTGTTAGTTTTGCATTTGCTTTGTGGTTTTAGAGAGCTACACAGGATGTACACTTCCTTTGCATTCTTTCTTTCTTTATCAGAGCATAACCATTTTTTTCAAGCACCGATGTTATTTTTCTCATTTATTATTGGAACTTCTAATTCACTTGGAGACTCTGCAAAGCTTCACATAATTGTATTCATCTATTTTGAAAAATCTTTTTTTTTTTTTTGTTCTTTTTCATATGTTTTACTTTTTTTTTTTTCTTTTTTCCCCAAGCAATTTCTTGGAAGTATGAACTCTTTTATAATGATTTTTCTTGATTTTTCATTGTGACTCCAGCTTGCCCTCTTGCCCTTGTAGATGAATATATACTGAGACTACATAAGTTTGTGTGTGAATGTACAAATATTTGTGTGTATATGCACACATATATAAGTGCATGCATATGTATGGACGTATACAGTTGTGTGTGTGTGCATAATAACATATTTAGAAAAAACATTTATGGAGACACAAAATATCCATATTTAGGTATACAAAGAGGCACACAGACCTTAGCTGCCAGAGTGGCTAGCTTTATAAAACTATCATGGAGCATAATTTTCTTTCTATGCTCTTTTCAAGGACTTCAGCTTTTCATGACACTTTGAGAAGTCAAGTGTATAGTAATATCTGTTCATCACTGTGACAAAGCATTTTTGTCTTCTGCAAATTGAAGTTCATTACATTAGTGCTGATGTTCTCTCAGCAGGTGGTTGATGTCAATTATTTTTTGCTTCTGTATAATGAAAGCTGCTACATATTCATTTCAATTCTGTTGCAGAGCTCTGAAGTTCTGACAAGCTGTGAGCAGTTCTTCAATCAGGTAAACTTATGACCAGCTTCATACTAGTTGGAATCATCATGTCCTGACTAACCTGGATTTCTCACTACCTGTTTCTATGTTTGCCTCATGCACAGTAGCTAGGTTGTCTTTTTCCTTTCTTTTTCAGAGCTTGTGGCAGTAGACAGGCATCCAGACCTGACTTGTTCACTTTCAACAAGTGTTTCCAAATATTGGACAAGCTGAATTTATTGTAACAGATGCATGCACAAGATAATTCACATATCTGATACTTGGACCATGCCCACATGTATAACCTGCCTTGCCCTCGTCCAAGTCAGCATAGTGTCTCTAGTCAGATCAGGCTGAGTTCTGCTTCTCTGGCATTAAAAGCCAGGTTCTCAAGACTAGTGTCATGACTACCTGTATCAGTCAGGTGGACACAAAACAACATGACCTTAAATCTTGAATAAATTGCTTCTTAATCATGTTGCATTCAGATGAAAAATCCCCAGCATATGACCATGTGATGTTAGATTAATCAAGATTTTCTTCTTCCAAAGTCTTCGATTATCTTATGATCCATAAGAAGGTCAATGTGCATTCTTATTATCTGAACAACTAAATCTGTTGAGGAAGAACAGGGTGACTGGATACCCTGTCCATATATGTGTCTAATACCTCCCATCAGAGCATCCTCTCTAGTATATTCCAATACATTGCCAGTGGCAAGTCAGGATGTAGCAACAAATTAATGAAACACCTAGTATAAATAAAAAAGGGTTGAAAATATTCAATTCATGTGACTGCAGAATTAGTTTTTATGGTGGAAAGCAGAAACAGTATATCAGCTGTGGACTTGCCTCTGTTCGGCAGAATTGGTTATCTTGGCTTACATAGTACTGTATACATCAGGTAGGTAGAAAATTATTAGCATGGTAATGTCATCTGTCATACTGACAAGTTTAATCAGAGGGAAACATAGAAGAAGAGATTGCAATATAGAGACAGTCTTGGAAAAGAAGATTAAGTTTCACAACTTCGTTAAAACAGAATCATAGACTCTGTGGCTGAGGCACAAAGACACCTCTGGAGATCATCTGGTCCAACTCCTTGCTCAGAGCAGGGCCACTGAAGATAGATTGCTTGGGGCCATGAGCAGTTGGTCTTTGAATATCTCCAAGATGGATATTTCATAGCCTATTTGTACAACCTGCTCCACTGTTGGACCACCTTGAGAGTAAAGAAGTTTATTCTTATGTTTATGTGGAATTTCCTGTATTTCAGTTCATTAAGTCTCATCCTGTCACTGGTTGCCACAGAGAAGAGTCCGGCTCTGTCATCTTTACTCTGTCTGTCAGGTATTAATACATACAGATAAGATCCCCCTCAGCCTTCTCCAGGCTGAGCAGTCCCAGAGCTCTCAGCTTCTGTTCTAATCCCTTGATCATCTTTCTGGTTCCTCCAGTATGTCCATGTCTCTCTTGTAATTGGAAACCCAGAACAGGAACCAGCATTCTAAACATGTCTGACCAGGGCTGATCAACCCTCAGCCTTCTGGCAATGCTCTAACCAAGGCAGCCCAGTGTGCTGTTGGTCTACTTTGCTGCAAGATCACAGTGCTGACTCATGATCACCATGGTGTCCACCAGAACATCCAGGGCCTTCTTTGCTAAACTGCTTTCCAGATGCAGAATATACAGGGACATGAGTATATTCCTCTTATGGTCAGGACTTAGCATTTCCCTTTGTTGAACTTCATGAAGCATATATTTGCCCATTTTTCTATCCTGCTTAGGAGCATGCTGTGAATGGCAGCACAGCCATCTGGTCCATCAGCCATTCCTTGCAGTTGTGTCTATCTGCAAACTCACAGAGGGAATTCTCTGTCCCATTATCCAGATCTTTAATGACAATAATGAATGGTATTGATGCCAATATATTTTCCCAAGACAAGACCTATGTGATGTTGTAGAACCCGCATTCATTGCTTATGGAAAAACAAGCAAACAAGCAAACAAACAAACAAACAAACCACACACACACACACACAAAGCAAGCAAACAAGAAAACTTTAAGGTCATTATATTGCAAGAAGTCTGCCTATCATCTTCCTTATCAGATCTAAATGTTTCCATGATTTTTGTTGAACCTTATAATATATTTCTGCTATTTTGAGAAAGTTTTTCCCTGTGGATGGAAATAATATGTTGAAAAATAACAAACTACTAATTTTCAAACCAGCTGTCATGATATTGACCTTAATCTAAAAAAATAATATTTTTTAAGTATTTAAGTAATATTTGTGGGTGTGCGTGTGTGTTGACCATTTTCTGAACTTTTAGTATTCATGTCCCCATATTTCTAACTTTTATCCAAAGCTTACAAAAAAAAAATGCTATAAAAAAAATTAGAAAGTAAAACTTCAGAATCTCTGACATTGAGCTGTTATAAAATAAAAATGATTGGCATCACGGGAACAAATAATGATATTTCACTGCTTTCAAGACCTGTAGGCTAACAGTTAGGTCTCTGATCTGAAAAGAAGATGAGCTACATAGAAAAAAGAGGTGTAAGGAAGAGACTCGGGTTTATACAAGTCATGAATGTCTTTGCTCAGACATCTGCAATTATTAAAATCTTGTACTTGAATGACACCTGTTAATTTCAGCAAACCCTTACCGTGGTCATTTAGCTCTCTGTTTTCATATAGTACCAGATTTTCCCTCCCCTCCCCTCCCCTCCCCCTTTCCCCCTTTCCCCCTTTCCCCCCTTCCCCCTTTCCCCCTTTCCCCCTTTCCCCCTTCCCCTTTCCCCTTTCTTATATATGCCTCCATTTTCCTTTTAAATCTCAGCTTTATCCCTGCATGCATCTAATCCCTAGAACAGCTGCCTTTCCTAACCTTCCCCATACTAATAGTCTCAGAAGACTGGTCTCTGTCACAGTTCCATGAATGAGAAAGACCTGCAGGGCTTTCATAATAATTATATTTCCAACTAGTTCGGTAAGGTTACATTTTGTGTTAAACCACATTCAGCTATGAAGCTATGACAATTGAAAGATCTATTATGAAGGATGTGTATAAATACTACAGAATGCTGGCTTCATAGCTGTTTAGAACAATGTATCTCAGGTTGTGATTTCTAGATCAATGATTGTCCTTTTTGAAGGAGAGCAGCAAAATGCCTTTTTTTTTTTTTCTTTCAATATCATAAGATACGTTTTTGAAGATAGTATAAACAGAGGTAATATGACAGAAATAAAGATTTTTTTTTCTATATTCAGAGCAGCAGAAATTAAAAGTTTCTGTAGCATTATTTCACATTATGGGAAATAACTGAGTGTGCACTCGTAGCATATATCTGTGTATATGTTTATATACTTAAACCCGGTAGCCCTTGATTTTGAAAAGAGTGAAAATCAAACTAAGCGTTCCTAATTATTCGTCCATCTGTATCACAATGTACCGTGCTTTAATGAGGAAACTCAGGAACTAACTGTGCATGCTGACAGCAATATAATTGCTCAGGAATTCATAAAGGTGGTATCAGTCCTCATCACTTCTATTCACCAGGACAAAAACTGGTTCAAAAGAAACAATTCCCTTGAACAGCAGTAGATTTAAGAGGATGTCTTTCCAAGCACTGCTCATTCTTCACTTTTTATTTTTATAAATTCATAATAAAGTATATTCCTACATTACCGAATGGCATCTTTTGGGGCCAGGTTATAAACACACTGATAGTCTTTATGAACAATGATTTCTGCTCTCCCTCCTTTTTTAGAGGTCACAAATAATTGATATGCTTTTTCCATGAAGCTGTTCTTTTTCCAACTTTAAGAATGGAATCTGTGTGAAATCTTTGTAATTTTTATTAAAAAAATGTTTTGTGTTTCTACTTAAATCATAAATTTAGAGAAAGAGAAATGTCACAAGTATATATGTTTATGAGGCTTCATTTAGCCCTCAAGACATTAAAAAGCATTATAACTTTCTTTTTCCCTTCACACTACCCTTTAATTGAAATGATCAAAAATAATTCTAATTGGACATTTTATTTACCGATTTATGACTTTCCAGAATATTCCATTAAGTATTAAAATTACACGGAGAAAATTTGTGTAAAATTTTAGGGAAAAAGGCCACAAAATAATTATAACAGTCTCTATTATTTCCTAATATATATATATATATTTAACTTTTATATGTATTATCTATCTCTGTACATTGCAATGTTGGTTATAGACAATGTGCAGAGTTATATTGTGGGTGTTTCTTTATTACAATTTTTTAATGACATTCCTGCATTCCTGAAATTTGTAAAATAAATTGAGTAAATAAGGAGACAGAATTGAATCTCTACTTACTTTGGCTTACAATGTAAATATGTGACTACATACTTGTTACTGTTGTGAAACATCTTTTGTAGATAAATATAAACAGTTATTTATTTATTTATTTTAATCAAACCAGCACATTTCAGGTGCAGTAGATTGTTTTGAAATAAAGTTACTGATTTTTACCACATACAGTGTTTTACATCATGTCTATGAGACTAGCAATACTCATCTTGATATTGAACAGCTTTATAAATAATGCTATGAAAATTGTCATAGAAATAAAAGTTAAAATAAAACTGTCCTTTAAAACAGTTTCCTGGTGACAGAAGTCCTTTTTTAAAAAAAAAAAATAAAAAAAATCCATTAGTAAACCATTTTTGAAAATAGAACAAAATTGTAGTGTTTGACTATAATGATTCACATATACTAGTGTCATCATCATTATATAGACATTACAGATGGAAAGAAGAAAATATATTTGCTAAAAAAAAAAAAAAAAAGCAGGTTTGACTTGATCATTTTCTACCTGCAAATATATAGCATATACTTTGCCAGTCCAAATAAAAGTATATGAAATTGCTTATGTATATCAATACTAAAATTATATACACACACATATATATATATGGTTAAGAAGAACATGTATTGATTGCTCAAGAAAACTAGATGCCCTTTAGGATTTTGAATTCTCCTTATAGCTCCACCTAGCTTAGATTAAAACAAGTGCCTGTGAAACTGGGCTTTAAGAATGGGAAAGTCTGGAGATGTTTATCTATAAATCTGATACTGCATGAGTCAGAAAACTCTTGAATGGAAAGACAACAACATAGAATCATAGAATTATTACGGTTGGAAAAGACCTTCAGGATCATCTAGTCCAACCATCACCCTACTACAAATGTCATCCACTAAACCATGTCCCTAAGCACCATGTCCAACCTTTCCTTGAACACCCCCAGGGATGATGACCCCACAGTTTCCCTGGGCAACCCATTCCACTGCCTGACTACCTTTTCTGAGATGAAATATCTCCTAATTTCCAATCTAAATATCCCCTGCTGCATCTTGAGGCCATTCCCTCTCTCTAGTCCTAACACTAATTACCTGCAAGGAGAGCCTGACCCCCAGCTCCCCACCACTTCCTTTCAGGTAGTTGTAGAGAGCAATAAGGTCTCTCCTGAGCTTCCTCTTCTCCAGACTAAACAACCCCAGTTCCCTCAGCCACTCCTCAGAGGACTTGTGTTCCAGGCCCTTCACCAGCTTCTTAGCTCTTCCCTGGACATGTTACAGGGCCACAATGTTCTTGTAGTGAGGGGCGCAAAACTGCATACAGTACTCGAGGTGCAGCCTCACTAGAGCAGAGTACAGGGGAACAATCACCTCCCTGGTCCTGCTGGCTACACTATTACTGATACAAGCCAGGATGCCATTGGCCTTCCTGGCCACCTGGGCACACTGCCGGCTCATGTCAGGTGAGCATCCCCAGACCCTTTTCCTCTGCAGAGCATTCTAGCCACTCTTCCCCAAGCCTGCAGCATTGCATGGGGTTGTTGCGACCAAAGTGTAAGACTCGGCACTTAGCCATGTTGAACCTCATCCCATTGGCTTCTGCCCATTGACCCATCCTCTCCAGGTCCCTCTGCAGGGCCTTCCTACCCTCTGGCACATCCACACTTCCCCCCAGCTTGGTGTCATCTGCAGACTTACAGAGGGTGCACTCAATTCCCTCATCGAAATCATCAATAAAGATATTAAAATGGATGGGCCCCAACACCGACCCCTGGGAACACCACTGGTGACTGGTCACCAGCTGGATTTCACTCCGTTCACCACCACTCTCTGGGCCCAGCCATCCAGCCAGTTTTTAACCCAGCAAAGAGTGTACCTGTCCAAGCCATGGGCTGCCAGCTTCTCCAGGAGAATACTGTGGGAGACCATGCCAAAGGCCTTGCTGAAGTCTAGGCAGACTACGTCAACAGGCTTCCCCTCATCCACCAGGTGGGTCACCCGGTCATAGAAGGAGATGAGGTTGGTCAGGCAGGACTTGCCTTTCATGAACCCATGCTGACCGGGCCCGATCCCCCAGTTGTCCCGCATATGCTGTGTGATTGCATTCAAGATGACCTGTTCCATCACCTTTCCTGGCACTGAGGTCAGGATGACAGGTCTGTAGTTCCCTGGGTCCTCCTTATGACCCTTCTTATAGATGGGCATCTCATTAGCAAGTCTCCAGTCATTTGGGACCTTTCCGGGTGACCATGACCACTGATAGATAATGGAAAGCATCCCAGCACTCACATCTGACAACTCCCTCAGCACCCTCAGGTGGATCCCATCTGGCCCCATGGACTTGTGACAGCCCAGGTGGAGCAGCAGGTCTCTAACTGTTGCCACCTGAACTGTGGAAGGGTTTCCTCTAGTCCCCATCCCAGACTTCCAGGTCTTGAGACTGAGTACTCTGAGGATAAATGGTCTGGCTAGTAAAGACAGATGTAAAGAAGGCATTAAGAACCTCAGCATTTTCCATATCCTCAGTAGTCATGTTCTCCCCTGCGTCCAGTAAAGGATGGAGATTGTCCTTGGCCCTCCTCTTGCCATTAATATGTTTATATTAAACATTTTTTATTATCCTTAACCACAGTGGCGAGGTTGAGCTCATGCTGGGCTTTGGCCTTCCTGATTTTTTCTCTGCATATGCTGGCAACTTCTTTGTACTCTCCCCGAGTTGCCTGTCCCTTCTTCCACTGGACATAAACTCTTTTTCTCCCGGACACTCAGCAAAAGTTTTCTGTTCAGCGATGCCAGTCTTCTTCCCCACCAGCTCATTTTACAGCACACGGAGACAGTCTGCTCCTGTGCCTTTAAGACTTCCTACTTGAGGAGTGTCCAGCCATCCCGGACCCCTCTGCCCTTCAGGACCGAATCCCAAGGGACCCTCCCTACCAGTGTCCTGAACAATTCAAAGTCTGCCCTCCGGAATTCCAAGGTAGCAGTTCTACTGACCCCACTTCTGACTTCACCAAGAATAGAGAACTCTACCATGTCATGGCCACTCTGCCCGAGACAACTCCCTAGCACCACATCTCCCACTAGTCCTTCTCTGTTTGTGAACAGCAGGTCTAGCAGGGCACCCCCTCTGGTAGGCTCGCTAACAATCTGAGTCAGGAATCTGTCTTCCATGCACTCCAGGAACCTCCTAGACTTCTTCCTCGGGGCTGTAAAGTCCAGCATATGTCTGGGAAGTTAAAGTCTCCTATGAGAACAAGCCCTGGCGATTGAGCAACTTCTGCCAGAGGCTTATAGAATGCCTCATCCATCTCTTCATCCTGGTTTGGCAGTCCATAACAGACCCTCAACAGGATGTCTGCCTTGTTGGCCAACCGCCTTTTCCACAGGGACTCTACCTTATCATTGCCAACCACAAGCTCAACAACATCAAAACACTCTAATACAGAGAGCCATGCCACCTCCCCTCCTTAGTTGCTTGTCCCTTCTGAAGAGCTTGTAGTCATCCATTGCAGCACTCCAACCATGGGAGTGGTCCCACCACGCTTCTGTGATGGCAACTAGGTCATAATATGCCTGCCACTCAATGGCTTCCAGCTCCTTCTGTTGCGCATGCTGTGTACATTGGTGTAGATTCACTTGAGTCGCGCCATTGCCCTCACCCTCAGCCTGGGCACTACTCCCCCAGGCTCATCTCTGTCGAGCCTCATTTCATCCCCATCCTCCTTCATACCTAGTTTAAAGCCCTCTCGATGAGCCCTGCCAACTGCCGGGCTAGAGTCCATTTCCCCCTTTGAGACAGGTGGGACCCATCGACAGCCATCTGGTCAGGTGCCAAGTAAAAAGGGAAATATTAATTCTAAGTGTATCTGTGTTTCTTGACTCTTGTCAAATGTAGGGTTTGTTCATGATTTAAAGTAAATTGTTTCTGTATTAGAGAGAAAAGTGGACAGTCTACTCTTTTTGCTGTAATATTTTTTTCATTTTGCTTTTTAACATTGACATGAGGAACATTAATGAAGGTAGGAAAAGCATCTTTGAGCTTTACATTTAGTTTTCCATTTCACTGTAGATTCTGTGAAGTTGTCTTATTATCTTGACTGAAATAGAAACTTTTTTTGGTCAACAGTTTTATAGCTTAGATCATCTGATTAGCGATTTTTCATGGGCCACTGAAATAAGACTTTTTTTTTTTTCTTTCAAATTTACTTTATTTTCCATTGTAGAAGATACACACTGTCAGCTGAATGTTTTCCTTAATATTCAGTTAAAGCAATCTTGTTATCTTTTACATGACTTTTCAAAATAATAAAGTTTTTTAAATTTCTTTTTAAATGGTCTTTTAAATTTCTTGAGGTTAAACCTTTTGTATATGTGTTTGTGTGCATTTGGGGATATTTCAACATAAAGGCTTTTTTTTTTTTTTGTATTCTGCATTTTTTTTTTCTTTTTCCTTTTTCTACTTAGTCCTAATAAATTAATGACCTTTGAAGTTACACAACAAAGCAGTATTTATTGTAATTAAATTATTTTGCAGTTAGTCTTTTCAGGACTTCAACTCAACATTACAGCTGCTTACAAAGCATTAAGTTTAATCAAATTTAGTGGATTTTGTTTGTTTATATATATATATTTTATATATATACAGCCTTTCACATTTTATTATTTCCATATTTCTTCAGTTTTTCTGGCTGTGGATAAAGCAAAAATCAGAGTATATTTTACCTATTTTTTGGTCAGTTCAAGACAAGGAACCAAAAGTATTTGAGCTTGTGGATTGCTCAGCAAGCAGCAAAATGTGTTGAGAGAAACTTCACGAAGTTTGAGAAGAGGAATTTTTGTCACCTCCTGCACCCAGGGAGGAATAACCTCAGGCATCATCACAGGCTGGGGGACAACTAGCTCAGAAGCAGTTTTACAGAGAAGGACCTTTGGATCCTGGGGGTCAAAAAGTTCATGAATCAGCAACATGCCCTTGGGGCAAAGGAAGCCAGCAGCATCCTGGTATTCAGCCAGCAGGCTGAGGGAAATAACCTTTCCCTGCTGTTGTTCACTGGTAAGACACATCTGGAGTGCTGTGTCCAGCTCTGATCTCCCAGTATAGCAAAGACCTTGGTAATGTGAACAAAGTCCATCAGGGGCTGGAGCATACAACATACAAGGAGACACTGAGTGAAACAGGTTTGCTCAGTAGGAAGAAGGCTCAGGGGAGATCTTACTACTGTCTTACTGTCTACCCTTCTCTCAAGTGCATAACAAGAAGACAAGAATCAGAGGATACAAGTTGCAAGAAGTGAATTTCCAGACAGATAACAAGAAAAAGAAAAAAAAATGGCACTGAGTGGTAAAACACTTCTACAGATTCCCAGAGGGCTTATGAAATCTCCATTCTTGGAGTTACTCAAGGCTTAATAGGACAAAGCCCCAGGCAACCTGCTCTGCAATGAAATTAGCTCTGCCGTGACTTAGGATTGTGCCAGGTGATCTGACAACTAGTTGATTTTCCCAAACAGATTATTTTATGTTGTGATATGAAGTCTAATATCTTCACTGCTAATGAAGTATAAGGAATGTAGAGCTCAAGTGAAAAACTGGAATAGGGATCAGAGATAATTCTTTTGAAGAAGTATAAAGTCTTTCATATCCACTTATTATAGTGGATAATTCTGCTGTGCTTCCATAGGAGAAAATTCCTCTTAGCCATATTCATCAGGGCAATATTTTCAGTGGCAAATAAGTGAATTAGTTGACTACTTCCTGTTATAAACAGTACTGTAGCACTTGGCTGTTTATCTGAAATTTAGACTCTGAAGAATGAAGTTAATAAAGTTATTTAAGTACTTTAATGATGAACGCAAGACCTCCAAAAAGTCAGAACTTTTAAGGGATTAAGCTAGTTTGAAAAGTTCTTCCTGCACATCAAAAATGAATATTGTTCCTCTGGCTTGCAACCAAACATAATAAACAAAAATTCCGTCTTCCAAAGCCAAACTAAAATACAGTCCCTTCAAAAGCACTTATGATTTTTAAGCAAAGAGTGGAAAGGAATCAACAAAGAACAGAGTGAAAAGGAACAATATTAAGTGAAATCTTAAATCCTTATTTTGTGAAAAAAAAAATCTAAATAGGTTTTGCTATTTTTAATCCCTCGAGGTAAAAAATAAACAAATATATAATGATGATGAACATTGAAGTTCCAAAGTTTGTTCTCTAAAAAATGTTTAAATTCTTTAGAATAATAAATATTTTGCTTTTCATTAACAACAGAATTTCTGTTTTAAAATATGTAAAACATAATATGTGAAAGGTTTGCTATCAAAAAGTGAAGCTCACACTACCAGGCAAGCATCATCTTAGAGATGAGGAAAAAAACAGTGCGAAGAAGAAACTTTCATACTTCTGAGATGTCTTTTAAAACAGTTCAGGCAAGTTAAAATAAGGCTCATGTAATGACGTCAAAATCAGGAAGACTTACTATATATATAGTGACTTACAGACGTTACTTTGGATAAATTATGCACCAAGAAATTCAGAGTTTTTATAGTATTTTAAGACAATGATTTTACAAAAATCAAAGATATAACAATTCAGACTATTGACTGATCCATGGCTTGGATATTTAACTAATAATCTCCAAATTTTCCAGGTGAATGAAACAATGAAACTTTTCAAGACTAGCCTAAAAATCTTAAGAGGATTAATTCAGGTGATTTAAAGTGTTTCCTCCTTACAGTCAAGTCTGAAACACTGTGCATTTTTACAGCAATACAGCACTTTTGACTCCTGCCAGAACTGGAAAGTGTATAAAGTCTAAAGAGAAAAAATATGTATTTTAAGAGAATTAAGTAAATTTCATGGAACTTCCAGTTCTCTCTCATGTCTTCAGAAGCTTATTTTATTATCATATTGCCCTCCAGATATCATTTAATTTGAAATAATTTTGCTGTAAATTCAACCATTTAACTTCTATATCTCTTTGGGTGTATACACTTCTGTGAGTTTCAAATATAAATATCTACAATTATAAAAATCTTTGTAGGCTCAATATATGTAAAGAAAGAGACATAACTACTTTTTCATTTCAAATGCAAAAATAAAACATATTTTTGACACGGTAAGGAGGACTACATGGCAAAGACCTTTTTTTTTTTTTTTTTTACATTTCTGAGCATTCAGCTTCATTCAGCTTTTTGTTGTTGTTGTTATTTTATATATTCTAGAATCCTATACCTTTTACAAATATATTCTTAGCTGTTATTGACATTGTCTTTTACGTTCTGCTATACAGCTATTTTGAAAATTTCTTTGTCAAAAAGAACCTTTAAAAAAAGCTACTTTGTATTTCATCTTAGACATTACTTGCATTTCATCCTAAAACTACATTTGTTTTGTTCTTTTTTTCTTAAAACAAGTAGCAATCAACTCTTTTGCTTTGTCCACCCTTGGCTGACAATCATACTGCCAAAATGTATGAAAAATAAAAGTTTGAGAATTAAATAATTTGTAGATTTTTTTTCCTTTTTAAATAATGAGGAAAAAAAAAGGGGGGGGGGGAAGGAGGAGAATAAACATGATTTGTCTTTCTTTTTTTGTTCTGTATATGCCAATTAGAGACAAATTTTTGTTACTATTGGCCAGAAAAAAACCGAAGGATCTTGTGATGTGTCTTTCTGTCTCTAATCCTTTATTTAACATTGTAGTGAGGTCTGTAAAACATTGATAAGATGTGTGTGTGCTGTAGGTCCTCTGAGCATTTGGCATTAGTACCCAAAGGCCGTGAAGATTCGGATTAGTATTATTGTGTCGTTGAGGTGGTTTAGATACGTCTTAGAACTTGGTATATTCTTTCCAAGGAAGAATGTCAGCCTGACTGTTGTATGACATCATTGTAATGATTATCTGACTAGAATCTTAAAACTTTTAAGCAATTCAGTGTAAATTTCTGATGGTGATCTTTTTAGTCAAAGCAACTTTGTCATCCTTACAATATGGGAAATTTACAAAAGTCCACAGAATTGCTTGTTCTTCACTTCAGATACAGAAAACTTTGTCAGAAAAGCTTTATGATTTTTTTTTCTTTTGATGGCCAAATTTTAACTCAGATAATACATTTGTTTCAAAATGCTTTCTCATTTTTTTCTTGTTATTTATTGGAGTGAGAACATTATTCGTTTTTGGTGAAATATTTCCCCATGAACATTCCTTTTTGCATATGAAAAAAAACAGTATATAGCCCATTTTGCATGAAGAATTTTGTTATTGTTGTTGTTTTCTAAGTGATGCTTTTAAAGACAAACAAACCCAGTAACACTAACAAACTTTACAAACACTGCATTTTTTTCAATGTAATTTTCTGTGGTCTTGTATTTTGATTGAGATTGTTCCATGCAAGACAAAGAAATACTATCTGCTTATCTGCCTGCTGAAACAAATCAATGAAAAAAGCAGATGTATATTGTATTCTGGATGCAAAAACGTGGTATAGGATTTGTTCAGTGAAGTTAAAGAATAATTAAAAAAAAATATTTTTGAACATTTTGATTTCACTTGGTACCTTGAAAATAGATTCTACTTATTTGAAATTTTATTCTGTAATATCTTACTTAAACGGTTTAAAGGGGTAAAGAACTTATGTTAATTACCTAGAAGAAAATGAAATTTATCATACAGAAATATATATGTATATATATTTATGTATGTATTGAGTTTCTTGCATTTAGCAATGCTAAAATACTTTAATCTACCTGTTAGAATTTGTAAAAAGATTATGACTTTTCAAAAGCAACTGGCAATTTTTGTTTGTCTTGGGATAGTACATAAGAAAAGTAATTCAGGGAAGGGAAGGGAAGGGAAGAAGGGAAGGGAAGGGAAGGGAAGGGAAGGGAAGGGAAGGGAAGGGAAGGGAAGGGAAGGGAAGGGAAGGGAAGGGAAGGGAAGGGAAGGGAAGGGAAGGGAAGGGAAGGGAAGGGAAGGGAAGGGAAGGGAAGGGAAGGGAAGGGAAGGGAAGGGAAGGGAAGGGAAGGGAAGGGAAGGGAAGGGAAGGGAAGGGAAGGGAAGGGAAGGGAAGGGAAGGGAAGGGAAGGGAAGGGAAGGGAAGGGAAGGGAAGGGAAGGGAAGGGAAGGGAAGGGAAGGGAAGGGAAGGGAAGGGAAGGGAAGGGAAGGGAAGGGAAGGGAAGGGAAGGGGTTAATCATTTATTTGATTTCTAGAATATTATGAAAGACTTCTTATTTTACTAATTGTTCCAGTATCCCTGACAAACTAAATTCTAGCATAATAAAACACACAGAAAAAATATTCCAGCAGTTTCAGTATTTTATTCAGAAGCAATCCTAGCTTGTATAATAATTATGTTTAGTCTTGTCTTACTGTCTTACCCGCTCAGGATCAGAGAAAAAGTACCTTTTGACACTAAACAACTTGATATATCTGTGTTCAATTTTTTTTTTTTTTTTTTATAAAAGAGAATATAATATAGTAATTATGAGCTTTAGATTGTCTTAGAAATCCATATGGAAATCTTTTGGAGAGCAGGGGATTAGAGTAGTGTATATATATATATATATTTAATATTTTTTTAATTTTATTTAATTCTGTATAAATATATCCTGTTGTGAGTTTATTATGGTCAGTGCTTCAAAGTGTCAGAAGGAAATAAGAAACCACATTTTGGCTTTGAAAGTATTTGTTCTAAAACCTAGGGGAAGACATGGCAAGTTCAAAACAAAACAAAACATAAACAGACTATGGAGCTTTACTTTTTCTATTTCATAGTTATCTGTTGCTGCATAAGCAGACAAGTTAATATTAAGCAGATTTTCAGAAGTAACATACTGATTTTCTTTTGGGTTGCAAACTTCTCTTCCATTTTTCAAAATTCTGCTTTCCTGCTCTGTTAAAATATTGATTTTTCTCTACCATTATATACTTTTAGTGTTCTCTACATCAGTACACATTCCCACCAGCCTGATGAAGTAGGCAATAGGCAATAGAGAAGTAATACCTATTTTTTGTCACAGAGTACTGAAACTCAGAATAAATTATTTGTTTGTAAAGTGGCTTGCCAGTAGAGAGCTGTATAGCTCCCAAATTCAGAGCTTACATACACATTCACATGTCCTAAACATTGGTGCTAATAGCTATTCTAGTAAGTTTATGCATGTCTAGTATTTCCTTTTTCTTGCTAGGTAGCTGTCTATTGCTGGTGTCAGATTAGCTTTTTTTTTTTTTCTCTCTCTTTTTTTTCTTTTTTTTCTTTTTTTTTTCCCCCAGAATAAACAGGATGTATTGTACTCAAATAAGAGATGTAGGTGGCCAAAACAGGAAATAGAAATCTAGCAATGAAATATGCAGATTTAGACTCTGTTATTTTATGGATGCAATCCCTTGAAAGACTGTACCAGCATTGGTAGACATAAACTTCAGATGAGGGACTCTATAAAATATAAATTTTTGTTTGTTCGTTTGTTTTGTTTATCCATTTGTCTGTCAGTGGTCAAGTTGCAAACTATTTAAATGTATTTGTGTGTGTGTGAAACCATGTCTGAAAGCACAGAAGAAATAGAGATAAAGCAAACCATTACTGAATATATAATGAACTGCACTATCCTTGGGCTATGCACTGCTTCTGAAGTCTTGTGCATCAACTCAGTGAGGTATTGCCATAGAGATGACACTTCCATAATAACATTGTAGAACTTGTCTTGCATATTCTTTTTAGCTCCCCACCCCCCCACCCCCTAAGTTTAATTACAATAAAATATAAATATAGGCCGTACGTTAACATGTGATTATTTTTATCATTTTCTGTGAGTGGATGAACTTTTCAGATGAAATTTGAAAAGTTAAGAATTCTGACATACATTGAGGAGGAAATCAGAAAACCTTAAAAGAGGGGTACAAAGTAGTTTGCTCTTTCTAGTAGCTAGCAGAAAACTTTAGAGGAGAGGAAAAATGGTAATACTTTTTTTTTCTTTTTTTTTTTCTTTTTTTTTTCCTGTTTGTGTCAGTTAAATTTAAAGAAGGGAATGTGAAACAATTCATTTTTTAACAAAGAAATATGACTTGAAATTATTGGAATGTGAAGGAGACGAACTTTTTGCTTATTTTCTTTCTTGCACGGAAAATAAAAAAAAAAATAAGTTTGTACAAAGCAAAACCAAGTGTTTTGGTGAACTATTTCTATCACAAAAATACAAAAATGATGTTTTTTGATTGTAAGTTATTTTGAGATGTTTGTGTTATGTCTTTTTGATCATCTGAGCTTCTAATACCTGTTTTGTCAATATACAACTAAATATGCATTTGTAATTTTATTCAATATGAATGACAAAATGGCTTTTTTTTCGTATCTGGAATGTTTTAAATTCATGGAAACCTCAATCTAACCTGACTGAACATGTTTAAATAATTTATAAAGAAATTCTGAAACTACTTGTTTTAAAGTATACTGCTTTTTCTGTATAATAATACACCTTAAACTTTGGAGGAAATTTATAGTTACTACTGTGAATCCTTTTTTCTGTTACTCACGTTGAATATTTCTTATATGGCATGTAATTGTACTGAGCCAGAAAGATTAGTCACTAGATAAGTAGGTACTGTTCCACAAGGATGACCAAATCTGTTCCAATCATTTTTTAGTCTGAACAAGCAATTCCTTTTTTTACATAAGAAATATATAAGGTTCCAGAATGCTTTTACTTTTTGAAAGCAAATAATAATACAGTTTCCATCCCTATTCGGAAACAGAGTCTTCTCTCGGATATATACACACATAACTACAATTAACATCAGTAGCAGCTGTGCATATATAACTAAGGGCAAATCTTGGCCTTTAATCAAAATAATTTTCTGATACAGAAATCGCTAGTTATAATTATTCAGTTTATATTGTAGATGAGCCATTCAGTTATCCTTCTTTCTTCAGTAGCATATCATAAAGTGTAAACCATCAGAAATTATTTGTTGTGCATTATTCTGTTGCATTTTCAAGTCAATTAATATGTATTTATATTAATCTACAAAAATAATATGCTCTAGACAAGTCTTACTATTCTTAGGGTATATGAAACAATCCAAAAATGAAGTCCTGTAGCCCCCCTAAGTGTAGTATTGACCTCACTAATAACAGGTTTCAAGCCTCATAGTAGCTCTGTAAAGCCTCTGGACTTTTCAGGTTTTGTTGGGACTTCTCTTGGCCTGATCAGAGGTTTGTTTCAGATTGTTTAGCTGTAACAGCAATATTCTAAAGAACAGATGGCCATTTCCTAATTTGTTTTACTTTTGCTGAGCTTTGTGTAATAGTGCAAAATAATCATAATTTTTGTATGGGTAGTACTAACCAGTAATTATTCTGTGTAGAATGAACTATTTATGACCCTAGCATAATGAAGTAGTGTAGTAGAATAGAAGCATGGGAGTAAAGCAGAGTCCTTAAAAGTGAGGAAACAGTGTACAGTTTAGAAAGTACTTGCATGGAGTGATAATAGAAGTGGCCCAGAGTGATGTTAGATGTCTTGGGACTACAAAAAATTCATCAGTGGTCAATCAATAAATAAAGAAATGAAGCTTTCAGAGCTGGGTAAAATAAGTTTTTAGAGGTAATAGAGACAACAAAAAGCAACTATCCAACATATGTAAGATAGAATCATAGGATCTAGGTTAGACAAGACCCTTAAGATAATCAGGTCCTACTGTCAACTTAACACTACCAAATCAACCACTAAACCATGTCCCTAAGTGCCATATCTACGCATCCCTTAAATATCTCCAGGGATAATGACTTCATCATTTCTGTTGGTAGTCTGTTCCAATGCCTAGCTGCCCTTTCCATGAATAAATTCTTCCTAAAGTCCAATCTAAACCTCTTCCAGTACAATCTGAGGCCATTTCCTCATGTCCCAGCACTAGCCACCTGAGAAAATAGATCAACACCCTCCTTGCTACAACCTACTTTCAGGTAGTTGAAGAGATCTATAAGGTCTCCCCTCAACATCCTTTTCTCCAGAGATGCTCGACATATAGTAAATTCTGATGTAGTTGGAAATTACAGACCAAAAGGAAAGTGCAAGGTAGAAAAAAAAATGGCGTTAAAAACATATAAACTTAACCCTGAAATGAGACGCAAGAGACTATCAACATTAAAATGATTCTCCTCAAGGGGCATCATATGGGTGCTGATGATATTCCCCAAACCCTAGACTAATGTTGCAGACAGTAGGACCTTTAGAAACAGTGGAAGGGTGAGAATAACCCCACAGAAAAAGGTGCATACCAAGAAGTTTCTGTATAACCATTATAATTTTATTATTATTGAGATTTTTCCCTCTATAACCATTATAATTTTATTATTATTGAGATTTTTCCCTCTATTTTTTTTTTTTTTTTTTGTAATAAACAGATCAAGAGTAGTAGTAATTATCTGAATAGGAGTTTGGGTTATACTGCCAGCAAATAATAAACATTGCATAAAAGTGTTTTCCTTTTGTCAATAAAAAGGGGTTGAACATAAAAGTACACATTAAATTTCCTTTGTAGAAAATGCACCCCTTATATTGAAGCATAGATCGTGTGCTCTGCTCCCACACTTGAGGAGTCTCTGTGTCTCAGGTACATGCCTCATGCAGAACAATTCTTCAACCTGTTCAAGTGCGAATTGTCAACAAGACAGATTATGTAGCAAATTATGGCATGGCTTCTTCAATGTCTTGAATAGATACTTTTGTTTCTAAGGGATAGAGATAACATTCTTGCTTCCTCCCAAAGAGCATATGTTAGACAACTGTAGAGTTTGATGCCTTTCTCTACTTTCTTTATGTCTTTCTATAAAATAAATAAAGCCTGGAAATAATATTTTTCAACTCCAGCAACTCTCACATGTAAAGACCATACATGGGTTTATATTTTTCCTAGACCATAAGCTAATAAGCATAATCCTACCTTTATCTTCTGCTCCATTTTTTTTTTTCTAGAAAATAGGTATTTATAAGAGGTTACACAGTCTTGTGTGAAAGTTCTCCACTACCTTGTTTATTAAGAATCTGGTTCTTGCTGCCATAACATCTTGAGAGCAAATCCCTCTCCAGTGTCACAAAAACAAGTTCACTGTCTTTTCATGTTATTTCAACCATTATGAATTAAGGAAATTTACTAACCATTATTAGAACCTCTTCTGATAAATAAAATTCTATGTGTCAATCAGGGCGAATCTCTTCCATATTCTTGTATATATTGATGGTTCACAGGGTCTGATCTAAAACCTTATTGTAGACAATAGATAATGTTGGACCTAGTCAAAACTGGTGAAGATAAATAAGTAGAAATGAAAATGGAGCTCGTAAAGGGCACTAAATATTATCATCTATTTCTTATTTGCACTTCCATCCATTCTCCCTGAGTGTTTTAAGATGCTTTGTAATGAAAGTAAACAACACATTGAATACCAAGGGATGAACAAGAACTGAAATTCATTTTTAGGATGAGGAAAGTGACATGAAATTGAATGGAACTCTTACCATCAGTGTTATTCATATGGGCCATTTGTTGATTAAACTATCTGTTGTACCCTCAACGTGTCATATCACATCAATCAAATACAAATTTAAAGTCATATTCCAAAAGATAATAATTGCCAAGATGCCACGTGTACCATCTGAATGGTAAATTTAAACTTTTGCAGTAGTTCAGCAGCTGCATGAACCTATGAATAATTCATTAACTATATGAAATAGTAGATTAGAATTAACCAACTAGTTGCATATTTTAGCATGGAAGGAGTATAACTAACCAATTCACCAGATACTTCTTAATCTTAATAAAATATGTTTACATATTTTATGTAACTTTCTGCTTTTTGGAAGATCTACTTAATCTTTAATATATACTGTAAACAAATAGAGAGGAATTGAGCTAAAATTCAGATTTACAAAAAGAAAAAAGGAAATAAAAGTTTTCAACTATGTAATGAAAATGTGATTTCTAATATCGTTTCAGGGACATTTGCACTTTTTTTTATTTTTGAAAGGCAACAGTAGATTTTAAAAAAAAATAGCTTCGTCATTTTCACATATTATTTTCAAGTCAAAGGTTTAATTATTTATTTTTCTATCTATCTTATATATACATTAGGATTTTTGTTTAAATCATCTATATTCTAAATAACTAGCCTAAAATTCCTCACTCTTAAATTGCCAAAGATAGATTGGCACTGGACTTGAATGGTTTCTTTAGTGATAAGTAAGAAACAACAATATTCTGGAGGGCTTCAAGACACTGAAAAATTCCTTCAGTGCACATTTCTGCTCTCAGACAAAGTGCCAACACCTAACCAGCTCATTTTGTATCTATGGATCCAAAAGTAATGTATTTTTAGAGCCAAGAAAAAGGATGTCATGTTTCACCTGATGCGTTACTGAAATCACAGGATTTTATTCACTGGTCTTGGAGCCTAGACTAATGAAATATACATACCTGGACCAAAGCATGTTTTCTACCAAGAAAATTGGATTTCTCCAGAAGAGTCCAAGAGTCTAGGTAGAGGGATGAGTGAAGTCTACTTTGGGTCTTATGATCATGATCCCAGTTATCTTTATTAAACAGCAGTGTCCAGAAAAATTCACACTTTGTGGAGAAAGGATTTCCTTCTTCAGAAATCTGCTGGTCTAGAAAGCTTACATAGTATGTGTCTCTCACCCCATCACAGGGGCAATGTGACCCTTTATTAAATAATATGATGATCTCAGGGTTTTAAAGAAGAAAAAAAAAAAAGTCCAAAACGCACTCTCTTATCTAACATTAATGTTCTTTAAAGTATTTTTAAAGTCCCCATTCATATAAAAGAAAACTGTTTGTCTATCTGCTTACCTATTACAGACAGTGCAGTAGCTATTACCTTGATTTGATGAGTCTTTTGCATACTTTTTGTCTGTAATACACCATACAGAAACAAATAATATTTTCTTCTTTATAATAGGAGCATAACTGAGGTTTGAGACAGTCTACATGGCTCACATTTCAAAATCTCATCATCAAAATGAATTTCTGACCTCCTTTTTTTTTTTTTTTAATTAATTGTCTTGCTGTAGTTCCATAATTACTGAAGTGACATGAAGAGAGCAAGAGGGAGGTGAGGTTAGAGAGGGAGAATCAGGACCTACAGGATTGCCTAAGAGTGTGTGTGAGTCAGCACAGGCAGGCAGCAGGAACAACCACAGACCCACCGCTAAAATACAGACAGCAGATTTATTATTCTAATTACCTCACCAACTGGGAGATCCCTGAAGCAACATCCAGGCAGAGGAACATAAGCAGGGATGCAGGCACCACTAAGCTCAGTCCATGCTAGAAGATTACCGGCTTTCTGTCCATACATGATTATCAAGGGTTTGTGCAGGTGCAAGTTTTTACCACCATGCTGTGAGCCTCATTGTGCTTCTTTGATCTTCTCAAAGGCCAGGAGCTCAAGCACGTCCAATAAGGTGCCTGTGAGTCTACCAAACCCCTATGTCATCTATACATACAACTTCATGCTTGTCAAACACATAGAGCATAAACAGCAGTAGATACAATTTATGTGCTTTTCTACTTTACTACTCCCCAGACTTTACACATTCCCAACTGCAAGGTAACCTGAGCATATTTACAGTCTTCCTTACCAGTCTTCCATTCGGAACCCATCCTCCTTGCCAACCTTATGCTTTTAACCCATTCCTCCCAACAGAGGAACAATGGCTCTCAGAACTGCTCCTTGGGCAGCAGTTCCCTCAGTGTCTACTCCTCATGCCTTGCCTAGGTCACACTTTTATCCATGCCATTCATAAAGTACCCATAATGCAGATACCTAGATGTAATGACTTTGACTTATAAAATCGTTGGCGCTGTTGACTAAAAAAACCTTCAGTTTTGATAGATTAAGTAGGTGAATTAGAACAAAGTATTTACAAAATTACATGTTGGAATTTAAGGAAGATGTTGATTTATTTTTTCAGGTTTTAAAAACAGAAACAGTCAAACTCAAAAACATTTCAGACAAACCATTTATTTTCATCACCTAGTACTGTCATAGGTGATATTTCAGTATCATAGAGATCCCTGTCTGTGGAGCCCCAGATCACAAAAGACATTTTTCTGATACCGTATTTCACTTTATATCTATGTATTCCTCCCTGTAATATAATTACAGTTTCCTTTTTTTTATCAAGAAGATACTTCAGAAGATTTTCCTCCATCTTAAATAGTAATTTTGGAAAATGAAGAATATGTAAATCAAGCATAAATGATCTCCCCATCATCTAGAGACTGTTTGCTTAGATGCTGGAAAAATAGCCTTCATCATACTGAAAATAAAATAAAATAAATAAAATAAAATAAAATAAAATAAAATAAAATAATAAAATAAATAAATAAAATAAAATAAAATAAAATAAAATAAAATAAAATAAAATAAATAAAATAAAATAAAATAAAATAAAAGATAAAATAAAATAAAATAATAAAATAAAATAAATAATGTCAGTTATGCATACAACATTTAAAGAGTGACATACAGAACAATCTGAGGAAAAAAGATCAACATTCCATATAACCCATGCTTTGAATTTTGTAGTTATTAGGTATTTTACTTAAAAGTGGCGTAGAAGAAATAAAGAAACTAAAATGATTAAAAATGACGAAATTAAATAAAGGGAAGATGACACTTTTACATTAGAAATAGGGAAGGTAAAGTGGAAAGGTAAAGATTACATTATTATTATTATTATTATTATAACAGAAAAAAAAATAGCAATTGAAAGAAAGAACAGACTTTTAAAAACATTTTTCCTAAAAAGGTGATTTCACTAAAGGTGATTCTTGGCTACTATATCTAATCAAGATTTTTTTTTAAAAAAAAAAGCATTAATCAGTAATTTGGAATAAAAAACTATCTGCTATTAAGAAATAATGCTGTTAATATGCAAATATGTAAATCAAGTTATAAGGCATAAGTCAGACTTTGTGTTTTGCACATTAAAGAGGAAACTTTCCTCACAGCTACTCTATAATTGATGCAAAGAACCTTCCTCTGAAGTTACTGGTATATTGAAGAATATACTGAATTAAGATAATATGGTTCTTGATATTCTGCTGCTTTTCCATTTAAGTATTAAGGAATGATTTTTCTACACAACAAATTTGAACCCATAAAGAAGACATCAGTATTGTGAGTGAAAATATTTAATGATAACCAATATTATTTTGAAAAAATCAATCACCCCACTGATTCAAGGGAAATAAAAAATATTGTTTGATTTAATATGACTGTGAACTACAGTTGTCCATAAATGAAACTTATTAATTACTGAAATATTATTAATATCCTTTATAGACAATGTAGGTGAGGATCCAAGTCAATCCTCATCAGTGACAGAAAAAAGGCACTGGTCCAATAAAGAAATTGCTTCATCACAGAACATATTTATGCTGAATAAGATTTTTCTTCCCCCACAGATCAGGGAAAGTGTTTTACATCAAAACATATTCTTGTAGGTTTATTTTTATCTGATATTATTTGCAGGGATGAAGCAAATTAAAGTTTTGATCTTGAGGACAACAAAAATATATCTGTTAAACATATGCAGTATCATTCTGACTTTAGGTGGTCAAAAGTAATGTTGTTAGTGAATGAACTTCAGAACTTTTGGAAAGCAAATATTTCTTTCACTCATGCTTTACAGGACATACTGAAAATTATGAATGCAATTGTCTTCTAAGTCATTTTGGTTTTATGTTTTTATATCTGAGGTTTGGTAATGAAGGAAGAGCAATCAGAGATTCATACTTTAAAATGCAAAAGTGAGATCTGCTTTTTGAGATAACTGTTATCTCAGTATCATTACACGTGTGTTTCTAGAGATAAAAGAGACAAGAACATTCTTTGAGAGTGAGAGATGAGAAGTAGAAATTTATGCCACTTTGTCCTCCTAGGTTTCCTCTCTTTCACTCTTCTGGATTAATTTATACTTATATTGAGATAACTCTCTCTGTCTTCCATTAGTCCCTCACATCTGAACTATGCTTCAGGAGAATGATATTAAATTACTACTAGCTGGTTACCTTCAAGGGTAACCAGCCTTGGAAACTCAACAGGTTTTAGGCTGTTAAAAAATTTGAATGAAAATTAATTAATTATTATCAAACTGGTTGCTTCAAGGAGGGATTAGAAACAACGTGCTGCCATTGTCAAACAATTCATGGTTTCTTCTATCTTCTATATGTTCATGGGATTAAGAGCATTGAAGGAAGGAAGGAATAAATAAATAAATATAGCTTTTTTTTTTTTTTTACCATAAGGAAAGATCCAGTATGTAGTTATTGTATAAGATGGTATAAGATGACCATGTACATTGAAAGTGAAAAAATAAAAAAATAAAAAACATAAGGAAGATTTTCATTACTTTCAGAACTACTGTATGTGGCAACTGGATGCAATTCCTAGAGCTATTACTTTTTCCTTCTGCTTCAAGGAGAATTTACCTTGTCCTCCTGAATGTGTAGGCTAAGGTTGACTACAGTTGGCACACAGACAGATTAGTTACACCAGTTATTGCTAACTATATGCTTGAAGACTAAGGCATTGCTTCAAGAACCTCTAAGGACAGAAACATCCCATTTTATCTGCCTCACTGTATTTCTGGATATCAGCATTTTATGGACTTCTCTAACAACAGCTTACTTTGCTTTTCTGATACTCCTCTGAACTCTCCCCATTTAATCAATTCTCCTGGCCGGAAAGGTGCTAATTGAAAGGTCCTGCTTCTGGTTGTCGAATAAACAAAAATATGTCACTTCAGTTTCTTTTTCCAAGATTAATATTCAAGTTCAGGGGAAATTGAAGAACATGAAATTTTGACATGATTATCTAAACCTGCAGCTCAAATTAATCACAACCCTAGTGTATCCTAATGCTTACACATGCATCAACCTTTTCCACATGTGGAAGTGAGTTCACTTCACTGCTTTTTTGGATAAGAAAACCGTCTATGTTAAGTTTAAGATGAATTTTTAAAATATTTTTGTATTTTTTTTAATTTTCCCCTGAAACTTCTACAAAATACATGGAAAAAAAAAATTAGCTGTTGGAAACTTCCCAGTATTGTAAAGTTAAATTAAAAAAAAAAAAAGAAAATCTACTTGGTTTCAAAGAACTAGAAATAGGAAAGGAAACTGGAAAATATTTCATTGCCTTATAGTACAGAGCATGTAGGTATCAACAAAGGCACTTTGATTTAGTGTCTGATACTTATTCTTCAAGCATATTATAGACTTTTTATCAAGGCTAGAGTGATATCACCAGGCTGACCAGAAATATGATGAAATTCCTATTTACAAGAAAATGGTTGTACCTTGTCTACAAAGGAAAAAAAAAAAAAAAAAGTCATGACTGATAAATCATTGTCAACCTTTTGTGCCATTGTTTATTCCTCTCTGTATTATGTGGAAGTTCTTTAGAGTCTCTCAGTCCATAAATCATTGGTTATTTAACCATTTGAAGATAGTGAGGGTAACATATAATTAGCACTTTCAAAATCTTTTTATGTGATGTATGTAGGATATTTGCTTAGAAAACACAGAGATGTGCATACTAATGAATATTTGTTTGTACCAGAAAGAATGTGTACAATATATATTAAGTACCTTGATACATATTTCAGAGATTTTTTTGGTTTACTCAGTTTAATAAAACACATGGCACATGTTTTTGATAATGATTTTTGAAAATGTGAATTTTGATAATGATTTTTTTTTGTGTTTGTTTTGTAATATGTAGACAAATGATTGAAATCCTTTATTACATTTTAGAAAGCTCTAAAATTACCTAGATAACCTAGAAAAGGAAGAAGCTGTTTTCAGGAAAAGAAGTTAAAGGAACAAAAATGATCCAGAAGGGAAGGCTAGTTTACGCTGACCTAACAGAATTGACCAAGTGATCTGTTTAGATCCCTTCCAGCAATAAATCCTATGAAAGGAGAAAACAGCGGAAGATGGGGAAAGCAAAAAATACAAAAAATAAAGTAAATAAAATTCGTGGAGAAAGGAAAGATAGTGCAGGAATTTCAATATGTTGCAGTGAATGATCAGTTCTACAACTCAAATAATAAAGATATCTTGTTTTCAGATCAAGTCTTTTAAATCCTTTGTAAGCAGCCTTTTTGAAGGACATTTTGTAGGTAACTTGCAAAGTTCTGAAGGACTATTCTCTATGTCAGGGGTATAAAGGACTACATCTTCACAGAGCAATTTTGTAACTAGCAATGAAATATATAACCTTTTTTATTTTTGTTCTGTAGATGCTCACTAGGGTTTTCAAAAATCTTTGTCTTCCTGACTCCAAAATCACATACAATCATGGATATATATACTCACTTTTAAAACTTTGAACCATGAATTATTCCTGCACACTTTGACACTGCCAGTTGGAATCACCTTCCTTGCCTTAATGTGAGGGCAGTCCAGTAATGCCAAAGAACTTTTGACATGACAGTCATCTTATGCTTCTGAAATATGTAGGGTAGCAAGGCCAGTAAGCTCTTAGGAACAAAACAAAACAAAAAAAAAATAAAAAGACAATTCCTTTTAATCCTGTGAGCATTGTCCTGTCAGGATGTCTTGCATTACTTAACGATTTTGAGGAACTGCATACTTAAAAAAAAAAAAAATGTTATACAGCTTCTGTCAGCACCTCCTACACTGCTCTCTCTTTCTCTCTTCAAGCTTTTATGTTGCAGGATGAACAACACTCCATAAGTGCAGTTTTAGCTCTTCCCCATCAGAAAAGTTTTTCTGTATAAGTGTCCTTTTATATCAAGGTTATTTAAATGTGCTGGATCCTACAGGCTAGTCTCAATACACACTTCATCAATACACACTATCTGTTTTGCTTGAGTCATAATAAGATAGAGATTTGTCTTTTGTTTTCTTGCCTTTCCCTTTAATGATGTTCTATGCCCATGATAACTTTAACAGCAATTTATTGAAGTATTTATTATTATAAAACTCAGTCAAGAAGAAGAATCATTCAAAAGCACTAAACACTGAAAATATGTGCTTGGGCTTCACTACCACATCTACAGCTAGCACAATGTTTAATATATTAATTGGAAAATTGTTTATACGCATAAAGCAGAGCATAAAAGTCTTACTTTCACATATATGAAAATGTTGAAAGCCAAACTCCCAGTGCTTGTTCATAATAGTAATCAAGATGTTCAAATAAACTTTCTTCAGAAGGAAATTTCTGTCATTTTGTCATTTTCTTTCATTCTGTCATTTTCTTGGTGTGGTTTGTCTTACAGGGAACACAGGGTAGTGCCTTTTGGAGTGAAATATTCACTCTAGAAATGGAGAAATATATATATTTTTATTTATTTTACCTTATCTCTCTGTGAATTAGATATTCCCATTACTTTCAGTGAAATAATGTTATTATATCAGATTCTGACCATCCCTTGGCTGTTGGGGTGCCAGGCTGTGCCTGCCAGAGGCTGGATGAAGCCAGCATGGTGTAGGTCTCTGTTTGCCTTGTGGGATCACCAGGAGTTAGTGCTTTTTAGAATCAGACAAAGTTTATATGAGGTATTCAGGGTACACAGGGAACATCATTTATCTTTTAGCATGCTTCAGTGTTCCTTGATGGCACATCTGGCACCTTTGCTAGCTGAGGAAGAGAAGGCACAACAGAACATGATGCTGACTGTCCTCTGCCCTCCTAATAGTGTGCTTGAAAACAGGGAACAGTACGAAGACTGTGAGACAGAGAAACATAGCTATTTGTATACCCTGTGCCACTTCACTTTCCCCTGTGTCCCCTTTCGTAATCTGAGTTTAATTCTGTTTGCCTGGAGAATTGTCGTGCCCCACGATTGCATGAGATACTGTCCCAGGATAATTTAATTTTGAAAACCCACCATTGACAGAGAGCCCCATATCCTGTGTCATTACATGGCCCATTCATGTGAAACGCTTGGTTTTCCTAAAACCTTTCTGTGGTTTCACAATTCAGTGAATATAATACAAGCTTACATTTATTGTTAGATATACTTTTTCATACTGAAGCACAGGTGTTTTTTGAGATTTCTTTGGTTTCTCCCAAATGAATAGAATTGGTCACATTAATGGTTAGTTACTGCCACATAAAACTTAAAATAGATTTCCATACAATAATTATATTACACTAAAAAGATACATCTTGAGAAGTGGTTTGCTGAAATGATAAGGAAAAGGTTTCAGAGGTATCTGTAACTGTATGTTTGTATTTCTATTTCTAGACTCTCAGTTATATTTCTAATGAGATATTTATGGCTTAATATGAGTAAAGTTTTATATACAGCAGAAATAGTTAATTTGATTATATGACTCATGCATTAAAACCAAATTCACTGAATTTTTCTCCTGCTTCCGTTTCCTGGGAAATATAACTCTTGTTTAAAAAGTTCTGATACTATACTGGAATTTTACTGATGCATGCAACATAATTCTCACTATGTTATTCTTTTCATTGCCTTTATAAGGAAGCACATTTGAAAAATTAAGATATAGTAATGTAAACTCTTTACACTGATCTCCTTAAACATCAAAATTAAATATTTCAAGAAACAAAATCAGTTTAATGCTGGAGGAAACAAGGGACAAAAATGTATTTCAATTATTTATGACTCCTTTGTATGTACTAGGCCACATTGGTATTCTATTTGCACAGCTATACAGAAGAAATATTGCATATGTTATTTTTAAGCAAAGAAAGAAAAATTCCTTTATCCTATTATCTTTGGACTTTATATTGATTTTTCTTAACAGCTACTTCACATGAGAAATTAAGGAAACTGAAATAGATAAAGCCTGCGGTCAGACTAGAAGTAACTGTGAGAACCCTGCTGTTAAGAGAATTTCTGAGAGCAGACACCATAGGCAGAGTGGCTGTATGTGAACCAGGATGCTGACAGGCACCAGAGAGGATCACCTGAGATATGCCTGATAGAAACAATTTTGCTGGGTGATATCTAAGTCATCTGGTTTTGATGAGATAAATATTTTAAGGTTCTGTCAGATTCTAGAGCATTTTTCAGTGAGACTGAAGCATTTGGGAAAAGCCCTGTAGTACAGACTGTAGGTGACTCTCATAGAAGAATCAGGCCGATGGAGGAAAAACAGTTCTGAGGACATCTCCTTCCAGCTGTACCTTTTTATTTTGACCCATTAATGTCAACTGACTAGTGTGTGTTACTCCTGAGAAAGACTGGAAGGTATGAATTAATATAACAGTGTTAAATACCTGTTACTAATATTATGTGGGATTTTGTCACCAGTAAGCATGATTCAGAGAAAAACTGTCAAAAATATTAATTCAACAGAAAATTTTGTCTGATCTACTGAAACTCAAGACTTGAATTATGCTTGTGTAGTTCAGGCACATACTGCAATAATTTGAAAGTGAAGTCTGAATCCTACATTCCTGTCACTTATTATTATTACGAATTCATCACATTCATTCCTATATACTTCAGTTTGGTAAATGTATTATCATATATTAGAATATGGTTATATTGCAGGCAATAAAACCTGTAAAAATTTTTCCATATTATATGATGATTTTCCCTTTCCTTTTCTTAGTTATTTGATAGACCCTAAATAACAGCTTTTATTTTAAGTCTTTCTGTTTTCTAGGCTTAAACTTATACCTTTGGTTTTGGAGTTTTATGCCCCATAGTTTTTGGAGGCAATGTTCAGAAGCATTACATGAAGGACGTATTATTTAATGGACCAAAGTTCAAAATGTTCATGATTCAGAATGTCATAGGTCACTACATGTTGAAATGACTGCATATTTCCAAAATGATGCTAGTTCTGAAATATATTTTAGGAACTGACAACACTTAATTAGCTTGGGAAAACACAAAGACTTCAAAAATGCTTTGACTCATGATTTATGGGGTTTAGGCAGGATATATTTCTTTTGCTGTGTCCTTGGTGGGAAACTGGATTTTCAGATTTTGTATCACTGTTCATTATTTTTACATTTAATATGGTCCATAAGGAATTCTGCAACATTTGAGGCCATATTTTTTATTTACTTTGCAGTTCTTAATGACATTTTGATAGCTCCATAATGAATTAGAATTAATTTTTTTATGCATTACATCTTTTTTCCTTTCAAATATAGTTGCCTGTTTGTTCTAGTGTGATATATCTTAGAAATCAACAGTCATAATACTACTGTGAGTTACAGTCTTGTCCCTTCCCTTCTTTAACCAACACAGAATATCACAAAGTGTTTTGCTGTTGTTGCTTCCTTGTTTGCTCGCTTGCTTTTTTTCAGTATGGCCTACTAGTCATACTAGTCTGATGATTCAAGGCTTCATTGTAAATTCTTTTATGCCTCTTTAGACTAGTGTTTTTGGAAAGATTATGACGTGTTATTATGGAAAATCTCATATCTAGTGCTCTTTCTTTTGCCATTTGTTTGGTTGGGATTATATTTTTTTCAGAATTCTACATGAACGAAAGCATGGTCCAGACAGAAAAGGTTTAACATAAGATTTTATTTATTTATTTATTTATTTTCTACAGACACACACACAGAAAAGAATCACAGACTTATGGAATGTTAGGGTTTGGAAGGGACCTTGAAAGGTCATCTAGTCCAATCCCTCTGCTGTCTAGTCCCCATCTAGTCCCCACCTAGTCCAGTGTAAATATCATCATGAATAGCTTTTTGATATTAATTTTCACCTGTCTTACATATCCTGAAAGACTAAAAAGCCAGTTATTAATTCATCTAACGATATTCCCTGAAAAATGTACTTATGAAAAATTCTCTAAACTTTGCTGATTTATACGTTTAGGAACACTGTCAATACTGTACCTTTGCATTTAGGTCTGTATAAAAAGAGTATGTATTCTATTTCAGTGCATATTAATAGGTTAGTTGATGAAGCAATTATTATTATTATTTTTTTTTTTCCATTATAAGCTAGTTATGCAGATATGAACAACATTAGTTTTCTAGATGTCCAGGAGACATATTTACTCAAGACTGACAAAGATAGCTTACCCTACATGTCCTCTGCCAACTGGAGCTAACTACAGATTTTTCCACTAACCATGCAAAAGTGTTTCCAGAAGTTATTTTCCATTGCAGTCCATTACCAATCCCACCAGGGACTCTAATTAATGAATTGAGTAAGTGTTGTTGCTTCTTTCCTCCATATGCAAGAGACTCATTTAAATAGGTGCTGATCTTTAGCTAGGAGCAATCTGAGCTGGTAAATCCCCATTGCTCAGTATTCTGTAGAAATGGCGGTATCTGTCCAGAAGCAGTGAATTTTGGGGGCTTTTTTTCAGTATTGTGTGTGTTCAGAACCCGTTTCCAGGTTCAGAGCAGTTCAAGAAGAGCTAGCTTTAGGGATCTGCATCTCATTTCCAGCTTTCATTAATAGTTCACACAGAGTTGGCTTGTGTATTTACACACTTGGTGTAGATTACCTTCAGTCACTAAGATCTTAAATGGCACTGATTTACAGTGGAGTTCCCTTCAAGACCTCAATGGCCTCTCAGAATGCCTGCTTTGCAGGCTTTTTTTTTGAATTTTGAGTTTTTCATTTCATAGGCTCATTTCATGAGTTTATGTCTCAACTCTGGCAAGAGTAAAAACCACAGTGGAGCAACAGCTCTGAAAAAGATGATCATAAACAGTTTTTGAGTGTGTTCATGTGATTATTTCTTAGTGTTGAAATATGAGATATGACTGTTACAAGTTTATTTTATTTAAATATTTAAATATAAATATTTTCCTTATCTTTACTGATTAATCTTTCTAAGAGTTGATGAACATAGTGAAAAATCCTCAGGGTTACTGATCACAAGTCCTCTCAAACATCTTTCATGGCACAATAGATGGGAATATATAATTATTCTGAAAAAGTTACTATTTCAACATTGTCTGAAAATGTACTTTTTTTTTTCCTAAGAATCATTTAATAGTCATATAGTGATACTAGAAAAAACATCATATATTTATATATATATGTATATATAAAAGACATCTAGATGATGTGCTTCTCTTTCAAATCTAGTAAAAGTAACCCTGAAACATTGTTAAGTACTAAACATTGTATATTGCTTTCCAATGAATATTTTATGCCACCTAAGGACATTATGCTTTTGTAGCTTCAAATATTTAAATTAATTAACCAATTCAGTAGTAGTCTCCTACAACATGAACAAAGTAAATTGTTAAAGAAAATCAAATTATCATTATAAATATGAAATACTTTCTTTAGTATAATGAGTCATATTAAGACAAAAATATTATCCTTTGCTACAAATTAGTTTATGTCCCCAACTTTCATAGATTGTCTGTCAAAGAATTCATAGAAAGCCTGTGTTCTTTTGACAATCCAAACCTTATTTTTTACCAAACTTCTTTTACTCATGTTGTTTTAATGGCTAGAGATTGTGTAATATTTCATCCCACATATGATAAAAAAAAATCATTTAAAATTTATAAACCTGTTTGCAGTATTAGAAGCTTGCTAGGTGACATTTGTACATATTTATATGTGAATATATAGTAGTGTATATATATATATATATATAATATGGGTATATTTATATATTTGTATACTTCGATATATGCATGCATTCATATATAGATTTAAATATGCACAAACAGCTGTTTACATAGCATCTAACAACATTCTTAGTATTCAACAACATTCTTAGTTTCATTTGCCTTTCTGTAAGAAGGAGAAAAATATGCAAGAGCACTTAAAGATGCAATAAGATTTTTATTTTTATTTTTTGAAATTACTTTGAGGAAAGCTTAATAATTTTCACTATGGAACTTGTGTCAGTCATTGTTATCATACAACAGTGGGAAAGCTTTTCCTGTCTATCACGTTCAAAGTGATGTTATTTAATCTTGTCAAGCTTAGGCTATGTAAGTTGACAGGACACTGTATGATGAGGACTCTACATTAAAAAAAAGAAAGAAAAAAAAAAAAAACAGTGAAAGAGCCAAGGAGTGTACCTGTATGTAGGAGCACAGTGTCAAAGACTCCATGTCCTCTTCTCTGATAAGGTGAGCCCAACTTATATCATGCTAGAGAAAGATTGTCATGGATAAGGCTTCTAGCTGTGTCAGAGGTGATTAATGAGAGAGATAAGAGGACATCCTCCTTTTGACATTAAGGGGCAGGTAGAGGAGAATGAAAGAATGAAGGAAAGCAAAGCACTTTCTCCTGAAAAAGTAATGAGGGTGAGCAGAACTCTGCCCTCAAATTAGAGCTGTGTCCATTTGTCATTAGAAATTGACCCCTTCTATCTGATAAGGAACTTTTAAGAGGAGGTTGGGAAAAAAATAAAATAATAAAAAAAAAAATGTCCCCTATAAAGAGCTATATATGAAAATCTTTGATAGAAACAAATTCATCAGGATGACAACATAATGTGAGAAAACAATCAATTAAACAACAACAACAACAAAAACAATAGAAACAGGTATTTCTCAGAATAATATATGGTATTCTTCAGGTATGTATGGTATTCTGAGGTAGGTTTTCTGGAGATATGTGTAAATTAAGACAGTATCTTTTCTAAAGATTGTTGAGAAAACTGGAGGAAAGAATAGTAAAACAAAACAAAACAAAATAAAAAAAATAAAAAATGACAAAATAAAATAAAATAAAATAAAATAAAATAATAAATAATAAAATAAAAAGTAGTGCTGCAGATGTTTTGAAATATGCATCATGTGCTGCAACAACACAGGGAAGTTCATGACCTACCACCTCAGTTTCCTGAAGTGGGTGAGCCAAAAAAATGTGGTCAAAGAAAGTGGAAATGTGAAAGATCTTCCTGTTTCATGCTGTACAAGAAAAAGATCATTCCTCATTCACTGAAGTTATTGAAAAGAGTAATTTTATTCTAAGCAGACAATTTGTAGGTAAAACATTATTTTGTTAGATGCTGGGTTTGTTATAATCAGAACCACAATGTAATTTGCCATCTGGGTAAAATGAATCAAGCCTCATGAGAAACTTGAATGGCAGACTAAATTATGTGAAATCTCTGGTTTGAGTAGTATGCTGCAATAAAGTTATTTCTTGAAAAAAAAAAATCAGCTCTGGTAATTCTGGAATATTTGTACTGCAGTGTGGGAAGAACTTATACTTTAAAATTTTTAAAAGGAATTGCTTCCTTAAAATTATTTGTGTGTATGTGTGTGTGAGGTCAGGAGGAGCGTGCATAGGGCTACCTGTATGGATATGAAATTCAGACATGCTGCATGTCATTGTCTCCTTCATTTTAATAATTTACTTATTGTTAAACTATTATTGATGAATTAATTATTGATAAATTAATTATTATTATTTTAATAGTTTACTAATAATTAAGTATTTTAAGTTAATAGTTAAAGTATTAAGTTGATGTTAGATTTTCTGAAATCCTGTGTCATTAGGATAGCAGGCTATTTCTTTTAAAAAATACTCCTGTTTTGAAGTCTGTCAGAAAGTAAGATGATGCAGTAAGATTATATTAATGTTATGATTATTAAAGGTTCCCAGAAAAGATTAATATAGAAAAGATATTTTCATTTATGAGAAAGAGGAAAAACAAATAGAGCGAGAAATTAATTTGCTGGAAAATATAAAATGGAACTCTTACTGCCTGAGTTGGCTAAAACCTGAATTTATCTGTAATATATTTCATTTCAGAATTTCAGCTGGGAATATGCAATACAGTTGAAACATCTTAAAATGAAGATTCTTCCAGGATAGTTTCTTCTTAACATAGTGATAGTATTGAGCAGTCATATTTGATTAAAAACTTTTTTATATATATCCTATAATAAAAACTTTATTCATCAAAAAGCAATGTTAAATAAATTTGCTGGAACAGCTAAGAAACTCATATGAAATACCTACAAATAAAAGGTTACTGTGTTTTAAAATTACATGGTGATCCCCAAACCAGCGATGTCATTTTCAAGATATATGCTCTGGACATACTGTTTTCAGTTATGACAATACGGCTTAAATAATGTTTCCCCCCTTTTTTACTCTCTGTTATCTACCTGTTTACCTGTGTGTGGGGCCAGTGCAAAGTAGTTTATATAAATATAAACTATAAACAGTTTTCAAATCTGTTTGGCATGTTTATCATACATCTCATTATGAAAATGATCTTCGTTATAGCCACAGATAGCAAAAAAATAGTTATGTAGTCCAGGAGAAAAGAAATAAAATGGTGCTGCTAGTTGCAGCTATTTGCTCCAATCCACACAGGATACAGCGAGTTAAAATAAAGATTTCTTCAGTCAGAGTCAGCTGCCTTCCCACCCACCTCACAAATCACCCTTCAAAATCAAGGAAGAAATAGTTACTTTTGCTTGAAACATAAGAGACACAAAAATAGACATATTTTATCTTGTCCATGTCTGGGAAAAGAAGGTATATGGGAGTTCAAATAAATCCATAGTTAAGCTGAAAACCTTACTGAACAGAAAGAAAAAGTGTGCAGCACCACAATATCATTAGAAGTTTTATCCTGTATAGGAAGCTGTAACATTCATGTTACCCAAGATTACTCAAAGGTTTTTAAACAGCATGTGGCAGTAAATAGTATTAGAGAACTTTGGAGAAAGAGAACATAATAAAATGAAGGCTCAGCCTATAGTGTTCATTATGTTAATTTAGATTTTATTTTATTTTTTATTTTTTTCAGAAATTGAGTTACTATTACATAGATTACAAAATTTATACCACAGGTTCTTCCCTGTGTCAGAGGGGAAAAGAAAACATACCTGTTTTTATTACATTTTTCAAGAGTTTGCTGTATTCTCTTCTCTGTGAAAAGATAATTCCCCAACTCTTAAAAACATGGAAATAACTTCAGCTTTGCCTTTTTTTTTTTTTTTTTTTAGGAAAACCACATCTTTTTTTTTTTTTTTTCATAGATTTTGGTGTTATTGAGGAAAAAGAAATCTTGAAATTATTCCAACTTAAAAAACACTAGTTCACTAGATTTAAAGGATAATTTTAAAGAAGGTTTAACAAGAAGTGAACCTTCTTTTTTAAATAGTCAGCATAATGCATGTTATGAAGTCTTGAAAGCTGGACAAGAATAGGCCCCTTGAGCAATCAATACAAGTGAACATATAGAAAAAGATCATTTATTTGGTACTTTTACAATACTCTGGGTATACTCAAATAAATTAATGCAACAGCAAAATTGCTTGCATTTTTTTAAATTATTTCAAGGTGGTCAGTTCTAAAAAGTACAACATAATTAACAAATAGGGGAGAATGTTAAAAAAAAATAATCTCATGGTTAGGGTTTATTTTCTGATTCATATAGTGATTCATTTCTGATAGATCTCTTTCATACCCACACGCACCACATTTACTGCACACTAATGACAGTGCTGCGATATGAACACTATAGGTGGAAAAAGGGGTAATTGAGATTTCTCATTAATGATTTTTTTTTTTTGTAAGAGATAGTAATATCTAGACCAGCCTTTCTTCTACTACATTGTCAGAATTTTACCTCCTGCTTTTAATCTTATTTTAGCTTAACTGATTTAACTGCTTGGTGATGGTTTTTTTTGTTCTTTTTTGGTTTTTTTTCAAAGTAAATATACATTAATGCCTCCTGTCATATTAACAGTTCATTTAATCCTGAAGCTCTGCTTTAAACATGAAGTTAGGACCAGGGCATAATATTTCAGTTTCAGAAGGACACCTATCCATTGAGAAAACCTGAGAAGGAAAGGAAGTAGGCAGAAAGTAGAACTCAAATTCTGCATTAAAGATCTTCCTTCCCACAATGAATTCAAGGACATCCCGTTTATTTTGGCAAGTCTGTTAAGAAATGAAAATAGGGCTTATTCATAAGAGCTTCTTATGGAGAGAGGTGAAGACCAAGAAGCATTTGGAGGCAGTTCATGGAAGAGTGAAGAGACAGACATGAAATACCAGGCATTTAGTTGCTTGAGCTGGCTGTGAAATTGTTCTGACATCTTGACACTTTCTACAGTGAAGGAGGAGACTGTCTAAATATACTAATTAGAACAGATGTTGTCAATAAACCTATGTTAACCTGAATTATTTTCTTGACTGTTGAAAACTACTTCTTCATTTCCTAGTCTGCTAAGAACATTTATATATTATTGAAAGATAAGTGAGATAATATTTCATTAATTAAAAAATATAAATAATTTGAACTAGAAAATAAGTGGAGAATCTCTAGAAGTTGCTTTACATTTTTAAGTAAAATACTATTTTCACTATTAAATTATGTCATACAATAGCAACCTAACATAATGATCTTTTGAAATATCTTTGATTACTGGAATAATATAAAACCAACAATAATAAAGTAATGTATCTAAATACATTGGTGAACAAAGTTTGAAAATATTTTCAACTTTAGGCTGAAGACAAACTTTGAATAGAAATAAAACTTTTAAATAAACTTTCATTTGACAGTCTCTGCACAACACCAGTGTGGTTCATGTTTCCACATTTATGACCATGAAGTTGTTTGAAAGATTCAGAAAACCAGAAAAGAAACAAAACCATGTAAAAGGTGAAAAAAATGTTGAAAATGCCATTGAGAAAGGCCACTTTTTGTTTGTTTGTTTGCTTGCTTGCTTGCTTGTTTTGTTTTCCTAAAAATATAATAAATGAATGAAGTTGTGACTTTATTTCATCATATGGATAGCCTTTCACCGAGAAGAAAATATGCAGAGACAATATAAGGAAGAAATGTATAAAAAGAGTCAGCATCTACAAACTGGCAGCAAACAAAATCCACAACAAATAAGGGGTGTTCTTTTAATACTTGAGGACATTTACCTGTTGGAGAAAACTACCTACAAGCTATTAGATTTACAAGATTGATGAAATGTAATCTCTTGAAACGTAATATGTAAGAGATTTGACCAGATAGCCAAAGTTCTTTCTTGACTTAATTTCCATTAATGTATGACTTGTTTATATGGGGAAAAATATTGCCCCATTTTAAACTGAAGTAATTTAAAATAAAAGTTATATTTACAGTATTTATTTTGGTAACTCACTAGAGAGAGCAAACAAAGTCCAATTCTGCTCTTGCATACTTTTAATTCCAGAGAAATCCCACATGCTTCAAGTTACTCTTCATTCATACCAAATTATGTACGTTGAAATTGCGGTTGGTCACGGCACATAACCAACTTTTGTCAGCTACCAGACATTTCTGAGAGGCTGTTTAACATCTTTAAATGCATCTGTATGTACCCTCTGAGATTTCTATCGAAGGCACACACTTGTACTTCCTTTCCATTAAAACCATCATCCAGATGACAAGTAGAGGATCTTGTGTGCACAGGGGACCAAAATACATCTCCTAAAATCTGTAGCTCAAATGTAATCTTTATGGTTCTTACAGTCTGTAAACTAGGAAAATCATCTCATGATTTCATGGCAAGGATAAATAGATCTTTAGCTTTGGACACAAACATATTAGAAAGATAATTGAAGTGAGATGCATTCAGTAAACATTATTTCCCTTATAATTATTACTTTCACTGTCTTTATGGGTAGATTACCATTCAAAGAACTTGTCTTGTTCTATTAGAATCATAGGGATATCACAGGAAAGAAGGATATCACAGGAAAGAAAGGCAAAGTAGCTTCCATTTTAGTTCTTGTAAATTGTATATTTGTTACTGAAATTAGGTGGGATTTTTTATTTTTTGTTTTATTTTGTTTAACAAGAGGAAAATTGGACATGATCTGATAATACTCTTTCTTTCTTTTGTTGTCTTCACCTCTCAGAAGAGAGAGATGAATAAACCAGTGTTTGCGGCCTCGAAGAAAATCTATATATTATACTCATATTATACTGATTCAGCTCTCTGATTCTTCTACAGGCTTTCTGGAGAGATTTTCATTTTAAGTTAGGCACACACTTCATTTAAGTCTAGAGATTTCAAGCTGAGAACTGTGAAGTCTTGTTTAGGGTAATTGTAACAGGAAGCCATGCATTCAGATATATTCCAGGGCATTATACTTATAACTTGTGAAAGGAAACTGCAACAACACGAGAAGCTGTACGAAATGTGAACTTTAAAATTTAATTGATTATTAGTGTGTTCTTTCTCACATTTCAGAGAAAAAAAAAAAAAATCTATGTTCTGCCTTACACTATCTTCTCTATTGCTGTCTATAGTTACAGTATCACAGATTTCTAGGTTGGAAGAGACCTCAAGATCATTGAGTCCAACCTCCGACCTAACACTAAGTACTCCACTAAACCATATCGCTAAGCTCTACATCTAAAAGTCTTTTAAAGACCTCCAGGGATGGTGACTCCACCACCTCCCTGGGCAGCCCGTTCCAATGCTTAATAACCCTTTCAGTAAAGAAGTACTTCCTAACATCCAACCTAAAACTCCCCTGTCGCAACTTTCGCCCATTCCCCCTCGTCCTGTCACCAGGCACGTGGGAGAACAGACCAACCCCCACCTCTCTACAGCCTCCTTTCAGGTAACTGTAGAGAGCGATAAGGTCGCCCCTGAGCCTCCTCTTCTCCAGGCTGAACAAGCCCAGCTCCCTCAGCCGCTCCTCGTAAGACTTGTTCTCCAGACCCCTCACCAGCTTGGTCGCCCTTCTCTGGACTCGCTCGAGCACGTCCATGTCCTTCCTGTAGCGAGGGGCCCAAAACTGAACACAGTACTCGAGGTGCGGCCTCACCAGAGCCGAGTACAGGGGCACAATCACTTCCCTAGACCTGCTGGCCACACTGCTTCTTATACAGGCCAGGATGCTGTTGGCCTTCTTGGCCACCTGGGCACACTGCTGGCTCATATTCAGCCGACTATCAACCAATACTCCCAGGTCCTTCTCGGCCAGGCAGCTTTCCAGCCACTCATCTCCGAGCCTGTAGCTCTGCTTGGGGTTGTTGCGCCCCAGGTGCAGGACCCGGCACTTGGCCTTGTTGAACTTCATACAGTTGACCTCAGCCCATTGCTCCAGCCTATCCAGATCCTCCTGCAGAGCCTTCCTGCCCTCGAGCAGATCGACACACACACTTAGCTTGGTGTCATCTGCAAACTTACTGAGGGTGCACTGGACGCCCTCATCCAGATCATCGATAAAGATATTAAAGAGGACCGGCCCCAGTACCGAGCCCTGGGGGACACCACTAGTGACCAGCCTCCAACCAGATTTGACTCCATTCACCACAACTCTCTGGGCCCGGCCATCCAGCCAGTTTCTAACCCAGCGAAGCGTACGCCAGTCCAAGCCCCGAGCAGCCAGTTTCTTGAGGAGAATGTTGTGGGGAACGGTGTCAAAAGCCTTACTGAGGTCAAGGTAAACCACATCCACAGCCTTTCCCTCATCCACCAAGCGTGTCACTTGGTCATAGAAGGAGATCAGGTTCGTCAAGCAGGACCTGCCTTTCATAAACCCATGCTGACTGGGCCTGATCGCCTGCTTGCCCTGCAAGTGCCGCGTGATGACCCTCAAGATAATCTGCTCCATGAGCTTTCCTGGCACTGAGGTCAAACTGACAGGCCTATAGTTCCCCGGGTCTGCCCTCCGGCCCTTCTTATAGATGGGCATCACACTGGCTAGCCGCCAGTCAACCGGGACCTCCCCCGATAGCCAGGACTGCCGATAAATGATGGAAAGCGGCTCGGCCAGCTCCTCCGCCAGTTCTTTCAGTACCCTCGGGTGCATCCCATCCAGCCCCATCGACTTGCGCACATCCAAAGTTAAAACATTTTAAAGCTTTGAAATATATATGTGGTCATGTGGTCTACTGAAACCTGTGATACCTCTGATACTCAGAGGTAAACAGTTTTTCACTTGAATAAAACCCATATATTCTCAGATTTATTGATATATATAATCGGATCAATGATTAAGTGCCATTATGTTCTCGGATACTTTCAATTAAATTTTGTGCATGAGAATATTTTCCCACTACTGGAAACTATTTAATATTATAAATCTCCACTACTTGGGAATTATTTTGTCCAATACTCTCTGTTCAATACAATCTACTCTTAAAATAGTGTCAGAAATCTTTTTAAGTATGCTTGTATAATATATTATATATATCAGGAATGACTCTAATGGTCTTAAAGTCCATATACTGGAGTTATACCAGAGTGAAAATAGAATCAGGTGTTAAAACTTTTTCATGACCTTAACTTTATCAATAATGAATTTGCATTTATTTTGGACATATTAGGCAGGAAACAGGATCGGACTTGAATTTATTTTAGAAGATGCATACGGGTTCATCACAGGATCCAGAAATCAAAGTCACATACACATGGGAGCTCTGGTACCAAATCTCATCTAAGTGTAGAATTCAAGTAGAGTGAACATGGTGAGTAATTCATCAGCTTGCATACTGCATCTCCAGGGTCTTTTCTTCACTAGGGGCTCAAACCCTTTTCTTCAGCTCTAATTTTTATAAAAAGAATATTCTGTACTTACGTACAACAACTCCGTACCAACTAGAGTTGGACTGGGCACTGATTCAAAATGACTTTGATAAAGGCCTAGAGACATTCCATTTCAGCCTTCTGAAAATGACTCAATGTTTTGTTCATAGGGATTGAATTTAATGATCTTGATACCTACAGACACATCATTTTTTTTCACATTCCCTTCTATTTGTATAATTACATTGAAGGTTGGCACCAGAGAATCTGGTGCTCTGTCAGGTAATATATGTTTTTTTCCTAGTCTAGAATGGGAATACTGTACAGGCATTGAGGTATTATTCTGCTTTGCTGGATCAGGAGGAAAAGAAAGAGTGATAGCTTTTTGTACCCAGAACTATCACAGTTTTCTATTCACTATTCATACTACTGTCATTAAGGTTTTGTCTCTGAGGACTGTTTTCTATAAAGAATTCTATTTATATATGTTTGTTTCAAACCATACACAAGATTTCCATGTAACTTCAATTCTGAGAAGAAAGTATGTTATTTTTTGATGTAGTAAAACCCCTCCATTTTCCTCTCTTTGTAGCTGTTGGCAGGTCTAATTTGTCAATGGTGTCACCATATATATCTTACACTCCACCTGCATTGTAGATATACAACAAGACCACTGGAATGTTAGAAGAGACATACTTTTGCTTCTCTAATATTATTTGTCCATCTTAATTTGTCATATTTTATTTTTAATCTTTCTTTCACCATTTCTATGCATGCACATAGACAGAGATATGATTAGGAAATTACTGTTTACAAATGTAATGACTGCACAGATATCTATTAATAAGAAAATGCTTCCAGATATTGCCAGAATAGAAACACACAAAGAAAATTAAACATTAATAATGGAGTTTATTTTATTGTATTTTGCTTTATTTTTGATGGAAAGTTTCACTGAAGGGGAGGAATGTTGTTAACTATAAAAAGACAGAATAACATTTTCCTGAATTACACAATGCCTGAGTGAAAGTGCTTTGTAAAAAGATAGACTAGTAGAGCTGCTTAAGAATAAAATCACGGTATTTTAAGAATTCTCTGCTGTCAAAAAGTTGAAAAGATTGAAAAGTTAAAAAAAAAAAAAAAAAGAGCTGTATTTAATAAAAGACATTTCATAGCAGTCCTCATGATTCATAGTCAGGTCCTCTCAGGAAAGTTACCGATGCATACAAATCAAGTCATTAAGCACGTATATGATGTTAACAAACATCAAATGTAAATAAACATTACATGGATATTTGTAAGAACACATTTGGTGTCCATGAAAGTCAATTTGTATGTTGCTTTTGAGAATTTACCATAAAATAATTTTCCCTTTAGCTTATAAATAATGACTATAGGAAATGCTAACAGGTCATGTGGGACAGCAGTAAAACCTAGCTGTAAAATATGAAGAAGAGAAACACCTAAAACACCTCTGTTAAAAAGTGCATGCGTTGCCTGCAGTGCCTGCCCAGTTACAAATGCAACTTCTTTTTACTCTCACAGTATATTATCATGGATTTTAATGATATTAAAGGCTGTGACCCTTGAGAATAGCATACTAGATTAACAATAGCAGAAGTAGGTTATTCATTCTGTTCATGGAGACACAGTTAGTGTGATATGATAAAAGAATGTTAGGAATAGCAACAGAAATTTTAAATCATTTTCAGAAAATTGTTCCTGCTACCCATCCTTTTGTGAGGTGATAGGCCAACAGAGGGATGACTGGCATATACTATCTTCCTTTGCTGAGTTGTGTTCACTCTTCTGTTAAAAAGGCTATGATGAGACCTTCCAAACTATTGTAGGTCTTGAAGATGACACCACACATAGTGGTGGTCCATACACGAGACAGTTAAAGGTGCACAGTAAAATATACATGCACACATACACAAATGCACGGAACTGTAGGGAAGGACACATTCTGGCTGAAATTGCACATATATTTGAGCATTTCTGATTAAATGCTAGAAATTAAAGTATGTAGACAGTGTGACTGCTCTTAATTATACTACTTACATGTTTTTCTTCTAGATTAAAAAACAAAACAAACAAGCAAGCAAAAGCAACAACAACAACAGAGGATTCAGACAGAATCTCTCACAGCAGACAATCATTTCTGCTTTCCTGGAGTTAACTTGGGCTGAACCTCTACATCTAGGCAGTTGTTCAACAACCATTGCTGTTGTAGGCTTCACACTGAGAATTGACTCTGGTGTGATGCAACAAAAAAAACACACATTTCTGTTCAGTACTTTCCTATTTTTTTTTTCTCTTTAGAGCAGTTGAGATCTCTTTTTGGCTTTCATTAAACAGGTTCTCATTAAGCTAAGTAAATAAAAAATAATGTCTCTTTTTGGCTACTAGATAATCTCTTTGTGAAGGCTAAGAACATACATCTCTGGAAAGATCTGCAAATATACTTCACAAATATTTTATAAACAAGATTATGTGATTTTTTTTTCTAATCATGTAGAATTGTATTAATCTTAAATACTGTCTGAAGGCCTTATTTTTCAAGTAAAAATAAAAGGTTACTAGATTAGCTTTCTTGTAACATGGCATACATAAAACAGAAAAAGTTCAAAACCATCAATACATAGTATCTACTCAAGGCAAACACAGTTACAACATTAGAAATCTCAAGAGATATGCAAAACGACTGGCTGCTTTAAATTGCTGTGGTAGTATGCAATTTTATTTAAAAAGAATCTGTGATATGAGCACTACCATTATATTATATGCAGTTGTTTTAGTAACGGGAGATTTCTGAAATGTACTCAATATTCAATTCATTTTATCATCTCCTTTGCCCTTCATAATGAATTCACAGTAAAAATAGCTTCACTTTTAAAATCTTTGTGATACATATATAGGCACTCTTGTTTTGTTAGAAATAAGTTCATCTTTTAAGAATATTTGGTTGTTCCATTTTTACGTTATCCCATTACTATCTTATGATGAAGAGAAGAATAAATACTGGAAAATACCTAGTCATCATGTGAAAGCCTTTGGGGCAGGGGGTGGTGGTGAAAAAGAGGGAAAATAAATTTGTGCCGTTACTAAAAATGAACAAGAGAGGTGTCCAGAGGAGGAAGAGACTCCTGTTCCCAGCTGATTTGGTCTAGTAAGAACTTTGGAAACCTAGAAATACTGGAGAGCACCTGATGAAGGGAAGGAGACCATATATTCTCCTTCCTTGAGCTGTAAGGAATCCTCACATTTTTCTTCACCAACAGTAGAGAGAGTAGCTGCAGGTATCACTAATTTCTTCTTAAGTGAAGTCTTTGTTCAGGTCCCTTGAAGGTTCATAAACCCTCCAGATCATTGTCAGCCCTCCAAATAGCACAAAAAAAAAAAAAAAAAAAGTATTTTTCCCATATATTGTATAGATTACCTGCAATTTTATTTGTTGTGTATAGGTATATATATATTTATATATATATATGGATAAATAAAATGTATTTATCTGTACTTATCCTCCTTCCCATAAAAGTTTTTAATCTTACAACACTTCTTTCCTCCATTCTGCATCATTTTATAGGTAAAGCACAGCAGAGGAGATATAGAAGAGATGCCACAACAGATAAAATATCTTAATTGCTAGGAGAATGTTATTTTGTTATACTATGGCTTCTTAAAATCAAGGGATGATTTTTCATTTGTGTTTTGGATAACTGTGTCACAACTGATAAAGTTAAGCTATAGAACTAGCAGGACAGCAGTAAAAAATATTATCCTGTAAATTTAGGTACCTCTTATATATTTATTAGTACTTCTTCTATCCTGAGCCATCGTGGTTTTGAAGGAAAATTAGATTTTTAATTGTACCTGTGTGCTTTGAAAAGAGAATTTTCTGTACTTGTTCGTGAGCCTCGAGTTTTTTTCACAAATAAAACTGTGAGAGAAAATTGCATGTCCTGTGCTCTGGAAGACCATCTGTCCTTTATTTTAAGATGTGTTAGTACAGAATGGTGTGTCTTACTGAGCTTATTCCTCTTATTCTGTCTTGGAAGACAAGATCTAGTGAAATATTTGAAGGTTAGAAAAGTTATATTAGGTAGGAAGTAGTAACAATTTCGTGTTGACTGAGATTAAGAGATTAATGAATTATTTTAATTATTTGTGTGCCAAGTAGAACCTTTCTGTTTTAAGAGCTTTAAAAACAAAGATAATCTTCTAAGTCTATAATAGGAAACACATCTTAAATGCAGAGAAAATGTGCATAAATTTTGTGAAATTTGAATGTGGCAGCACAGTAGAGGTGAAGCTTTCCATAACTCAGCATGCCTTGAGGTTCAGTTCCTAGTGAAGACAAATATACATATATAAAAAAAATGCATATACCTAATCTTAAGCTCTGTCTGTTCTGTAGTAGGCCCTGGTTCTTCTTAACTTCAATTGCCTCATGTGCATGTACACATATACGTCTCTCTGTGTCTCTATCGACATAGAGTCCCTGAAACCTCCAGTAGCCACCTCTCAGATCTCTTGTCTCTCTAGCACTTGACCCTCTTTCATTCCTGGCTCCCAGGTAATTCACCCAACTCACCAGACTGTCCAGCCTGATGCTTACTGTTGACATACACTGACACATGCACTCTCATGAGCTACATAGTTGTCCCCAGGCACACGGCCACCTTGGTCCCACTCCAGCAGCTATACAGCCACACTCACATGTACACAGATGATGAGTTCATCACCCAGAAAAATGGTTAGAAAGGAGTCTAACGAAAAGGAAGGACAGACTGCTGATCAGGTGCAGAGCACGACCAGGCAAGTGTGGTGACCGGGCCCTGCTTACCTTTTCTGCACTGGTTCCTCCCCAGACAGCCCTTGGTTCTAAAGGTGTCCAAGAGCCTTTACCTGGCCTTATGGTGAAAGGTGTTTCCCTGGTAGTGGTGTTGGCTACCTCCTGTGACATAGCTGGGAAAGGCCAGGACAGAGTTCCCTCAGCTGCCTGTGTGCCTCTGTTCTCCTTCATTTGTGTGGAGATTAACTTTTTATGACGTAACCTAATGAAAGGATTTGATCTTCTCATTAGGCAGAAATTGATTTATTTCTTTTGCTTAAGAAAGTTGAATGCAAATTTCTGTGGCTGAATTGAATACGTGCACTTCCTATGCCAAAGGCAAGCAAAAACCCTAAAGAAATCACCAATTCCCTTAAGCCCTGAGGTTTCCATTTAGTTTATAAGGTGTGACCAAGTTGGTACTGGAATAATATGAAGTTGTTGGAGCTTTCTGGAGGAAGAACATGAGTATCAAGGATGCCTGCAGTGCCAATGAAAGAAACTTAGTGAAGTAAACTGCTTAACTGTCCTGTCTGTTGTAGAGATAAGATTTATTATTATTATTATTATTATTAATAATAATAATAATAATAATAATGTGTGTATTGAAAACTCTCCAAAAAGAAGTACTGTGGTGTCCCTCTATAAATACAAAAACAAATGTGTTAATTCCTCTGCCTCATATGCTTGTGCAGGCAGAACTGAGAACAAATTCAATTTTCTCTCTTCCAAATCATACAGTGTACAGACAAGGTGTGAAGAAATAATACTCAAACGTGAAGAAAATTCTGTAACTTTCAAACCATTAAAAATTTATAGCGTGAGTTAAGTGGAAAATGTATTGGAACCACGGTTTACAACAGAGTAGTCATTTGTTTCCCATTTTAAATGTAAGCTTCCATCTTTTGTCCCTTAAGAAGGGCATAAACACATTCTCATCTAATTAGTTATGGGAAACATGTACTACCCTTTTAGTATTTACTGTTTGATAAATGCAGTAACAGTAAACATCTTCCTGACAACCACCTAAAATAAAACTTTTAATTTATCACATATAAAATCATAAGATAATTTAATGGACTGGGAAAAAAAAAATCTGTATATTTCTTTACTAACTAGTTTTCTGAAGTTAGTTAACCTGTAGGTAGACATTGTTAATATCAGGTAATACATAACCCTTTTTTATTTATTTATTTATTGTTTGTTTGATGCTTTTCTGTTTGCAAAGGAAGACAAAGGAGTTTGCAAAGGAGAAAATTATTCCAAACCTTCTCAGTTGCGGAGGCCTAGTAGCTACTTTGCCTATAAAACTGAATAAACACAGTTTATGACTCTAGGTAAAATGTTTCTGTTTTGGGGGGAGGACTCACAAATGACATGAAGGGAAAGAGGTGAGCAAGAAGGTGAAAGTGAATAATTGAATAGAGAAAAAGAAGTGAATTTGCGAAAGTGAGTATTTTATAATTCTTACAATTAATACTTCATAGTACACTTTTTATTAACATCTCTGCACCTTGTTGCTTTGCTAGTCTGACCTAAAATTTGGTCAGTGTTACCTCAGTTCCTCTTAAATATGAGTTATTACTTGGAAAGGGAATATACATCTCCATGAAAAGAAAGGTGTTCAGAATTAAGATCATATTAATATTTTCAGAAAGTTTTCCACATTCCTTTTAATATACTACAATTTTTTTTTCCAGCACCTGTTTATATGATCTGAAATACAGACCAGAATATTCTGCCAACATATTTCTGAGATACATTTAAATGAAAATTTGAAACATAAACAATATTTGATAAAACTCACCAAAGTGGGCTGTGGGGTAAGGCTATTCAAGACTTCCAGCAACAGCAATAAAAAACCCACATGCATATACCAAAGGGTACTCAGGGGAAAAGTAAAAGGCAATATGAACTGAGCTTGGCCACGTTGGCAGCTTTCAGTCTCATTTTTGTCTTAAAAAAAGTGCCTCAGCCCATCTCTGATTATTCTTAGCCTTGGCTCTGATTAGACAAGTCTCCTAGCCGTTGACTAAAACGTAACAGAAGGAAATGTTCAAGAATCCTTCCTACAATTCACTGAAGAGCTCTACAAGTGTGACATTTGTAGGTAAGCTTAATGGCTTCATGAGACTGACAAATAAGGCAGGTTGTAGAGGTGACCAGCTCTCCTCAGTGCTACAGTTTCAGTGAAACAGCATGGTTAGAGGTATCTTGACTACTATATTTCTTAAGCTACAGATGGAGCTGATGCAATCTGTGACTTTCACTGAAATTTCTTAAGGGGAATTGTGCACATCCCTGTAGTTAATTCCCCATCCTTTTTCCACCCCGTGGTGGAAGGTTCTAAGTTGAGTAAGAACAGAGCAGTAGAGAAGAACAAAGAGACAGCACAAATTATTCTTTAATGAGCATAAGCTAACTAGTATTCTCCAGGCATTGACAGGTCTACAGTAGAGAAGGTGTTCTTGAGATTTATAAGAAAAAAAAATAAATTAAAAAAAACACTTTGCTTTTGAGCTTTCAGCGGAGAAAAAAATGAAGACTGAAGAAATTTTTTAGTCTTTTAATACATAGGCATTTTGAATTATATCTTTCAGTCTTGTGGTCTCAACTTTTAACAGGTCATCTGAAAATGTTAATGATTTTGAATGTATACTGTACTTTTTGGCTAGTACGACAGCATTTCTTGCTCACAAGTGTCTCTTGTCTGAAAAGGTTTCCTAAAACAGCACTTTTGGGATTGCATATTTGCTGTATGTCATTGACTTTCACCTCAAAGCTGTTTAAATTCACATTTTTTTGTTTAAATTCACATATTATAAAGTTTTTAATCTCTTTTCCTTGCAGATAAATCAAGAAAAAAAATCTTGTGTTGACACTTTTTTTTTTTTTTTTTTTTTGCATTTCATTGTACAAACCTAAAACTGTTATCATGTTTATTGACTACCTATAATACAGATAGATAGATACAGACAGCAATTTTATGTTCAAACTATTTTGTGGTCTTCTCCAAGAGCTTCACTTTTTTCTTTTTTTTTTTTTTAGCATAACTCAAAATAAAATATGAGGTTGCTTGTTTTGCATGGAAAACTACAAAATGCTCTGGCAGAAATAGATTTCCAAGCCAAATAATTTGTGCTTTTTCAACTGCAGAACACTTGTCTTTAAATTATGCTCCTGTCGATAATGGTGAACTTGCAGAGTTGAAAATGAGGTCAGAGTTTTGCCTTATCATTCATAAACCATAAGAGGTTCCAGCTGGCTTTCCCATCAGCAAAGTAGCTGTACAGGGCCATCAGATATAAATAGGAAAAAACAAAGTAAAACTATTTTAGTCAATTACATGAATAGATAAATGATGCTACTATATTTATTATACTTATATGAAAGAAAAATATCAAATATCAATAGACACATTTTAAGAGTTGATTCATTACCTTACAGCTCATTAAACTTTTAGAGCAAATTATTCACAATTTTAAGTACTTAAACTGGTTCAAGGGTTTGGTGGAGTTTAAAAAATAAATAAATAAATTGAACTCCATGGTATTAAATTAAGATGATACATAGTCATGGACCTAATTAAGAAAGTTCTATATAAACAGATTCAGATTTACTCTTTATATATTATATCAGATTTGATCTTTGTATATTATCTACTGCATTTCCTTTCTTTGACAAAGAAATAAAATAGTAGTATTAGTTAGTTGCTTAATCAACTCAGTAGATCTAGCTCAGCTTAGGGATGGCAAGAATTTTCTTTTAGCTCGTGAATCATCAAATTCATGTTAACATAGTTAAGATAGTTCTGCATTTGCGATTTATTCCTGTGCAGTGCTGCTGAAGATATTGTTCCACAGGTGTAGAAGGTATCATTCAACATCAATAAGTCTTGCATTTGTGGGTGAAGATCAGGTTTAATCATGGGGGAGGCAGGGCAAAATGATTTTTCTTTCGTTTAACTTTAGTGTTGATGAAACTTGAGATATAAAACTTTTGAGCTATACACATAGAGCTTTTTTTTTTTTCTGGAATTTATAGAGATTGTTAGAAAAGACACAAATTATGAATTCTCAAAAGCTGAAAAATAACAGATAAACTAATTTGAATGCTCAAGAACTCAATTTAAATTGAAACAGAATCCTTAAAGTCTTAAACTGAAACAATGTTAGCTAAAGGGCTTTCATAGAAGGATTAACTGCATGAGAATTAACTACGCTGTGCCTAGGTGTTAAGCTCCTAAAACATTCTGAACTATTTATGTATGTTTAAATAGTTGAATTAATCAGTAATGCTTTAGTTAAATATAAGCTCAGTGCTAAAGTGCCTTAGAGACACTTCAAAAGTATTTTTTCAATTATTTTTTTTAAATATTTTTTCTAAAGTATTTTTCTATTTAATTTTGTCATAATTAGGCCAGTTTAATTAAGAGAACCTCTGCACCATAACTATTCCAAGCTTGGTAAGTTTATAGAGTTCACTGAGTAATTAGAAATTTGCAGGATTTTCATCACATTGAAGGCTGTATGTTTCAAAAGGTTGGTTTAAGAAAAAACTTGGAAGGTGTAAAGTGCAGGAAAAGTGATAAGTAAGGAAGTAAGGAAGTAAGTAGAGGCTCTGCTAGATAATACTAGGTGACTAGCCTGTGTAAAATTAGACAAGCAAGTACTTGACTATATTGGTAAGATACCTTTTGGTGGCTTTCTAGGGTTAAAGAGACTGGAAAGAGAAAAGATTTTTAGCTTTTTAGACCATTAAGGTCTAATCAGAACATGCACACTCTTGCAGAGTTAGTACAAGTAATTAAAAGAGAAGGGGGAAAAAAGAAAAGGAATTATTTCATAGAATCATAGAATCATAGAATATCCTGAGTTGGAAGGGACCATTAAGGATCATCAAGTCCAACTCTTGACACCGCACAGGTCTACCCAAAAGTTCAGACCATGTGACTAAGTGCACAGTCCAATCTCTCCTTAAATTCAGACAGGCTCGGTGCAGTGACCACTTCCCTGGGGAGCCTGTTCCAGTGTGCAACCACCCTCTCTGTGAAGAACCCCCTCCTGATGTCGAGCCTAAATTTCCCCTGCCTCAGCTTAACCCCATTCCCGCGGGTCCTGTCACTGGTGTTAATGGAGAAAAGGTCTCCTGCCTCTCGACACCCCCTTACGAGGAAGTTGTAGACTGCGATGAGGTCTCCCCTCAGCCTCCTCTTCTCCAGGCTGAACAGGCCCAGTGACCTCAGCCGTTCCTCGTACGTCTTCCCCTCCAGGCCTTTCACCATCTTCGTAGCCCTCCTCTGTACACTCTCCAACAGTTTCATGTCCTTTTTATACTGTGGTGCCCAGAACTGCACACAGTACTCGAGGTGAGGCCGCACCAGCGCAGAGTAGAGCGGGACAATCACCTCCCTTGACCTACTAGCGATGCCGTGCTTGATGCACCCCAGGACACGGTTGGCCCTCCTGGCCGCCAGGGCACACTGCTGGCTCATATTCAACTTGCTGTCTACCACGACCCCCAGATCCCTCTCTTCTAGGCTGCTCTCCAGCGTCTCATCGCCCAGTCTGTACGTGCAGCCAGGGTTTCCCCGTCCCAGGTGCAGGACCCGGCACTTGCTCTTATTGAACTTCATGCGGTTGGTGATCGCCCAGCTCTCCAACCTATCCAGATCCCTCTGCAAGGCCTTTCCACCCTCATTCGAGTCCACAACTCCTCCAAGTTTGGTGTCATCAGCAAACTTGCTCAAAATACCTTCTATTCCTACATCCAGATCGTTTATAAAAATATTGAAAAGTACCGGCCCTAAAATGGAGCCTTGAGGGACTCCACTGGTGACCGCCCGCCAGCCTGACGCAGCCCCATTTACCATAACCCTTTGGGCCCTGCCCGTTAGCCAATTGCTCACCCATCGTATGATGTTTTTATTTAGCTGTATGGTGGACATTTTGTCCAGTAGGATCCTATGGGAAACCGTGTCAAAAGCCTTGCTGAAGTCCAAAAAAATCACATCAGCTGGTTTCCCTTGGTCCATCATACGGGTGATCTTATCATAAAAGGAAATCAGGTTAGTTAGGCAGGACCTACCCTTCACAAACCCATGCTGGCTGGGACCAATGACTGCTTTGTCCCCCAGGTGCGCCTCAATAAGTTCGAGAACCATCTTCTCCATGATTTTACCAGGCACTGACGTGAGACTGACAGGCCTGTAATTGCTAGGGTCTTCTTTCTGACCCTTCTTGTAAATCGGCACAACATTTGCCAGCTTCCAGTCTACCGGGACCTCTCCAAATTCCCAGGATCGTTGAAAAAAAATTGAGAGAGGTTCCGCGATGACGTCCGCCAGCTCTTTCAGCACCCGGGGATGAATCCCATCCGGACCCATGGACTTGTAGGGATCCAGGTGGAGTAGCAAATCCCGCACACGTTCAGGGTCGGCTGGGAGTTTGTCATCCCCACCGTCCCGGTCCTCCAGCTCAGGGCACCCTGGGTCCCGAAGCCCATCATCGGCATTGAAGACAGAGGCAAAGAAGGCGTTAAGCGTCTCTGCTTTGCCTATGTCATTGTCTGTGAGGAGACCTTCCCTATCAAGGAGCGGCCCTATGTATTCTTTAGTTCTCCTTTTTCCATTCACATATCTGAAAAAGCCCTTTTTATTTTCTCTCACAGACACAGCCAGCTTCAACTCTAGGTGTGCTTTGGCCACATGAATTTTCTCCCTACGAACATGAACAGCATCCCTGTATTCTTTCCATGACACCTGGCCCTACTTCCAGTAGCGAAACACTCTCTGTTTCCGCCTAATCTCCATTAGAATGTTCCTGGTCAGCCACGCCGGCCTCCTGCCCCGCCTGCCTGACTTGCGATATTTAGAAATTGCCTGATCTTGTGCTTCTAGGAGACATCGCTTAAAGAATGACCAGCACTGGTGGACATCGAGGCCTTCAAGAGCAGTTTCCCAGGGGACCTTGCTGACTAGTTCCCTGAGCAGCCTGAAGTCCGCTTTCCCCATATCTAGGGATGAGGTTTTGGTGACACTTTTCCTTCTGTCACCGTAAATTTTGAACTCAACCACTTCATGGTCGCTATGACCAAGGCGGCCACCAATCACCACATCTCCCACCAGACCCTCTCTGTTTTCTAGCAACAGGTCTAGGAGGGCACCTTTCCTAGTTGGCTCCGTTAGCACCTGCACCAAGAAGTTATCATCTAGGTGCTTCATGAACCTCCTGGACTTGCTCGTGTCAGCCGTGTGGCACTCCCAGTTAACGTCTGGCAAGTTGAAGTCCCCCATAAGGACAAGGGGAGTTAATCTCGAGGCCTCTCTTAGTTCTGTAAAGAATAATTTATCGGCGCTATCGTCCTGGCCAGGCGGTCTGTAATAGACTCCCACAACGACATCCCCTTTATTCGTTCGTCCCTTGATCCTTACCCAGAGGCTCTCAACTTTGCCATCGCCGACCTGAAGTTCCACACAGTCCAGCCCCTGCTTCACATACATCGCCACCCCACCACCTCGCCTACCCTGCCTGTCCCTCCTGAAGAGCCTGTAACCATCTATCGCAACACCCCAGTCACAGGACTCATCCCACCAGGTTTTGCTTATGCCGATGATGTCGTAGTTGCGGGACTGGGCCAGGACTTCTAGCTCATCCATTTTATTCCTCATACTGCATGCGTTCGTGTAGAAGCACTTCAGGTGCATCTCCTTACACTCAGCACCTTGTGGATCTGCCCGAAGGACCTCACTGGCACACAGCCCCTCTGATTCTAGCGTACCTTCCCTTAGGTCTTCACTGGCGTGCCTGGTTTTAGCCCCTTCCCCCTTCGACTCTAGTTTAAAGCCCTATCTATCAGCCCTGCCAACTCCTGACCAAAGATCCTTACCCCTCTCCGAGAGAGGCACATCCCATCCGGTGCCATCAGGCCCTGTGTAGCATAGACCTTCCCGTGATCAAAGAACCCAAAGTTCTGCCGGTCACACCAGTCTCGAAGCCATGAGTTTATGTGAACAGCACGCCTTTCAGCTTCGATCCCCCCTATCGGAAGGACAGAGGCAAACACAACCTGCGCCCCTGATCCTCTAAGTAGTCGCCCCAAATCCCTAAAGTCTCTTTTGATCGCCTTCGGACTTCTCGTTGCTACTTCATCGCTACCAGCCTGAAAGACCAGTAGCGGGTAGTAGTCAGTGGGCCGTACCAGGTGCTTGACTTTCTTGGCGAAGTCTCTCACCCGAGCCCCAGGGAGGCAATAGACTTCTCTGCGGGTTGGGTCCGGTCGGCATATCGGTCCCTCTGTCCCTTTCAGAAGGGAGCCCCCCATAACAATAGCCCTTCTTTCTTTTTTGAAGGATGATGTGGCAATGCGATGTGTAGGTCGCCTTGTCTTAGGCGCCCCCTCCAACTGGGACGGGTTTTTATCTACTTTGTCATTCAGATTGTCTTGTTCTAGTCCTTCATATCGATTATTTAAGGGTAGATGAGAAGGTGAGGTGGGCAGAGAGAGGGCTCGCCTACCACCCCGAATAGGCACCTGCCTCTATTCCCCCCCTTGATCTAGGTCTCCTCCCGCTGCCTGGCAGGAGGAGGGAACCTCTGTCTTCTGCATAACAGGAGACGCCTGTGCTGTGGCAGGCTCGTGAGCCTGCCTCAGAGACGGTAGAGTGCACCTCCACCAGTCAATTTCCATCTCCGATTCCCTGATGCTCCTGAGCCTGTTCACCTCCTCCCGGAGCACCGCTACCTGGCTGAGCAGTTCTTCAACCTGGGCACACCTCCCACAGGCATACCCACCACTGCTGTCGGAGACCGACAGAAGGCTGGGGCACACTCTGCAGCCCAGGACCTGGACGGCTGCGTTTTTCCCGGAGCCCTCCGTCTGAGTAGCCACCCTGGTGACCGTGGCTGGAGATGCCGCACGAGATGCGGAGGCCACGGTTTTCTGTCTGGTTGATACCATGGTCAGGTTCTACGCAAGCAGGTTACAAGCACCGAAGGGAGAGGCAGCTGCAACAGAGCGACAATGGGTCCCCACCCTTCCTGCCCGCGCTAACTGCCGCGTCACTCCCCCCGCATCACTCCCTGTTTGCCGGCCCTGTTCACCGCGCTCCTGGTCGCTCGCGCTCCCTAAGGGCTGCCTTTGAACGGCCGGGGGGAGGAGCTGTCGCTGACGCTGCTGGCTCCGCCTACGCCTCGTCAGCCTCCCTCACGAGGGCTGCCGGTGCCTGGCGGCTCCCTCACGTAGGCTCGATGCCCGAAAAATAGCCCTGCCTGTCCCGATCCCGCGCTCCGCTGCAGCACACGTCTGCCCCAGAGCCGGTCGCCTCGGCAAGTGGCTCTGAAATGGCGGTGGTGCCCGATTTAAAAGGCCCGCCGCTGACGCTGTCGCTGACGCTGCTGGCTCCGCCTACACCTCGTCAGCCTCCTTCATGAGGGCTGCCGGTGCCTGGCGGCTCCCTCACGTAGGCTCGATGCCCGAAAAATAGCCCTGCCTGTCCCGATCCCGCGCTCCGCTGCAGCACACGTCTGCCCCAGAGCCGGTCGCCTCGGCAAGTGTTAGACGTAAGACAAGTTAGTTAGACGTAAGACAAGTATTCCCAAGCAAAGTAGGCTATGTCTATGTCTCTGAAAAAAATGAAACAATTGCCTCATATTATGAACTCACTTTTCTAGTTGCTGTTATATTTGCTAAAATGACAAGAGGTACTACAGTAGTGAAATCCAAATACATGTTATGAATTCTGAAGTATTTACAAAACGTAAATCTTCATCACTCTAAAAGTATTAATTTAATTAAATTAAATGTTGCCACACTATTCATTCCCATGAATCCACCAAAATCCTGAAAACAGAAATAAGTTTATTACTGTTTAAACATTTCTTCTGCTTGAACGTTTGTTTGTGTATATATCTGTTGAAGGTGTTAAATAGTGGAAATAGTGGATAGTGGATAGTGGAAATTGTGAGCGGCTGGTTCTGTTGTAGGATATAAGTTGTGATCTTACAATCCTGAATAAAATTGACGGTGTTTTCTGAGCCAATGACAGATCCATTCAGAAAAAAAATAGACAGAAAAACAGGGCTTTTTTTTGTTTGTTTGTTTGTATTGTTTGTAGTAATCAGGCATTGGAATGGGTTGCCCAGGGAGGTAGTGGAGTTACCATCCCTGGGGATTTTTAAGGAAAGGTTGGACTTGGTGCTTAGAGACATGGTTTAGTGGGTGACATTGATAGTAGGGTGCTGGTTGGACCAGATGATCTTGGAGATCTTTTCCAACCTTAATGATTTTATGATTCTATTGTTGTTGGTTCTCTGTGACCATAGTTATTGCAAGAAAGGATCTGACCAACTCACAATCCAACTCACAGTCATGGTTATCAAATTTGACTACACCTTTGGTTATACAACCAGGTGAAATTGTAGAATCACCTAAAATTGTTTTTATTTTTAGTACAAAACCTATTGCTGTATTCAATCTTAGTGACCCCCCCCCAAAAAAAAAAAAAAAAAAAGTTTCCAGGGAAAACAACTGTAAAAGTGTTGTCCTTGATGTTTCAGAAATAATTCTATGGTAACCTTTTCTTTATCATAAGTGCACAATTTCATGTTTGATATTAATTCTATTCTTATGGGTGTAGAATGATCCGAAGTGAAAGGAATTTAGTGCAATTGAAATCTTAGGTGCAAGTAGATTTCAAGACCTGCAGGCTACAGTTAAAATATTATTTTAACTTCACTGCAAATGAAACTCATTCAGTATCAACTTTTTGAAAAGTTCATATTAGGATTCCTGGAACAACCAGCATTTAAACAAGCTGTTGCTTACTATGTGAATAGAAAAATATAACAAAATACTATCTCATCTTTGGATGTAAAAAAATATTTGGGTATAATTTTTTTTCAACTTAAACATATTTAATTAATACAAACTGATATAACTCAAAATTTTAATATTCATGAGTTCCACTGTAATAGATGAAATAGATGAAAATTAATTTTGTTTTTGTGTGTTTATCCTGTTATCAATTTATACAGCAGACACAAATCACTATTAGAAGCTATAAGAAAAAAGTTTTTAAAGTTTAGGGACTCTAATCAAGTACATTACATGTTTTCCATCACTGTTTTTATTTCCAGAGTAACTGAATTGCTTGTTGTTGTATTTGTTAGCGAATAGAATCTTCGTCTTGAAACCTCTAGATAAATTTTCCTGTAAAGTATATGTGTTCTATTGCCTTTTGACGTATTCCTGGTTATTAATGTTGGGTATTGTTACAGAGATCAAAGTAATATTATTAGCATTACTTCTGAAATCTAAACTCTAAATTAAATCTCGTCTTATTAAATAGTATCCTTTAGTAAGTTGTTCCTTTGCTATTTTGATAAGAAAATGAGATCTGGGTAACTTAGGCCTGGGTGTCATCATTAGAACTTTTTCAGCAGCTCTACATTAAGCAAGGACTGTTAAATCCCGGGGGAAGTTTTCTATGAAGAAAACCTCACTCCTGGTTTCATGCTGGGAAAAAAATAATATAATATTACAGAATTAAAAATATGTACTAGATTTTGCAAATAGTCATTTAGAGATAACTATTGAGAGATATGATAAATCTAAATGCTCCTATTTTGGCATATAAATTAATGTTCTCATTTTCTTGAATGCTGGCAGTTGTGACTTTTCAGTAGACATCATTACAAAATTTAAATATTGCATATTTCCACTACCGTTCATATCCCCAAACTGGAAGCATGACAGTCTTTAAATACCTGTCTTTAAAACCCACTCCAAATTGAAATTAATTAGGAAATTTCCACTGAATTCACTTACATATGAATCAGTCTTTAATAATTTCTGAGTTATTAATTTTTAATGAATTTATAGTAATCTTTCTTACGCATCTGTGCCTCTTACCATAATATGATTTTTAAAAGATCTGCTTTTCACAGTCTAAAAGTTCTGAATAACTAAATGTGTGATAGGTCATAGTCAGGTGTTTCAGTTAATGAATGGGATTAATCTTACTTAGTCAAAATGTACTAATACAATGAAAGGATAGTTGATAACTGTAATTTTTGTACATCATCATGCCATTTTTTTCAGCCAAAGTAAATTAACAAGTATACACATGACTATGTTCACCATAGTCTTAAAACATAGGCCACCTTAATTTCATGGGAAAGTTAATCTAGTCTTTGCATCTACAGAAATTTGCATGAGTGTTATCTCCTTTTCCAAGCTCTGCCTCATTACTAGTAGCTCCCAAAGCTCACTCTCATGGGTCTTAAGGGTCTGTCCAGTCATGTGGACAGTTGTAATCTTTGTATCTACAGAAATTTGCCATGAGTGTTATCTCCTGTTCCAAGCTCTTCCTCATTACCAGTAGCTCCCACAGCTCACTCTCATGGGTCTTGTGGGTATGTTGGAAGGGTGGCTGCAAGAAATCTTCCCTACCAGGTTTACTCTAATGAATTTAGATAATTAAAATAATGAAGAAACAAGAAACAGTGGAATGGTCCTAGGCAATGAAAACTGAAACTGACAAAAAATCCCAGAGACATTGGAACAGCTGAACTGAAATTCAAGCTATTAAAAATGCAAACTCTTTGTTGTTCAGACTTACCTGTGCAATAATCACATGCATATGAAAACATGGAGTAGGTGGCTTCTGTTCTTGTTCGGCTTACCTCCCATTTATATTTCTTGTCAAAAATGCCAGTACGCTTTCACTTGTGTGTAAGAGTAAATATTTAATTTCATCACATATTATTATGACTTATTTTTCTGGCTCTGGAAAAGACTGTTATGACAAAATTTGGGTGTTAGTGATTTTTAGGTGGTTATAAATAAATAACCTACAACAAGAGTTGATCTTTGGGGTTTGTGTTCCAGGTTAGAGTTAAGATACTGATTTTCTCACAGACAGGTAAAGTGATATAGAAAAAGTTGTTGATGTTTTTTTTTTCCTAATAGTTTATAGACAGAAACTTTCATATCTTTTAACAGAACTCTGCATGAGATACACCATTTTCGACATGATACCTAGTAATGGTTATTAGTTACTTCATGGCTTGTTTAGGTAACTCCTGTTTATGCTTTTCCTGAAGGAAATGATTCTCACAAAATAAAGAGGATACAGAATGTATGGAATATTATATTTCAAAGCTTTCTATCAAATCTTTTTTTTTTTATTTTTATTTTTAAATCTAACTGAGATTTATGAAGTCCATAATGTTTGTATGATACTTGGTTAAATATATACTTATATATTTCAAAATTTTCAGTATCTGTAATTATTAAGATGTATTTATTCACAATAAATGTGAAACCGTGGGTCTTATGAAGCTTCATGGTAAGCCTTTTACCAAGTTAGATGCAAGATTTACATTAGATTGTTCAGAAGTACAGGTACAAATACACATTAAAGCGTGCAGTTTTGCCCAGAGGTGCAAAGCTGAGATGGTCCTTTCTACAGTGAAGAACTGTTCTGTTTCATAAAAACAAAATAAACAAAACAAAACAAACAAGATTTTAAATTTCATTAATAAATAACTTTTGTAAAGATTGGGGAAGAATAATTTTATATTTTTGGTTTAGTTCCTTAACATATGGATAATAAATACTAATACATTAAAGTCTGATGATGGTAGCAAATCAGCTCACTTGAAACTTAACAAGTGTTAAAAAGAAGTGTAGCTTCTTTTCATGTACAACACCCCAAAAAAGATGTTTACTGTTGCTTTACACATACACACACAAAATTAAGTTCTCTGGAGAACTACAAAGAAAATGCATAATGAACCCTTATGGTATAGGCACATTATTAAGCTGCTTTTTTTTTTTTTTTAAGTTTAAAACTTTGACAAAATAATTTTAAGTGATTGCACAGAAACAATTTAATTCATTACATTATAAAACTTGTGGCATAAAATGCATGAACTGCATCTCCCTTTGGATTGCAGATCTTGATAGAAACTGAAGTAAATAAAATGCCTTCTCATCATGGTTTATCCTGGTGTATTTATACTCATTACATATCATATTACATTGTCACAAACCTCCAGTGTCCACAGATTAATCTGTGTTCTGTGCGAGAATGTAGAGGGCAGAATTATAAACAATTATTTTTAAGTTAGGAAGCATCAACAAAAATATTTTAATTCCCAGTGACTAATATTCTAACACGGGCCAAGAACCTGAGGTTTTGTATCACTTTTATTTTTTTTTATTTGTCTTAAAATACTATTATTACACTTATTTTCACAAGAAAATGTATAGTTATATATGAGCACAATATGTCATAGCTATTATTAAAAGAAGTTGAACATTTCCTTATTTTAAAAAGACTGACCCAAGAAATCAGAAATCATAAAAGCAGAGATCTCTTAAGTGAGAATTGTAAGCTAAATTAAAAGAAATGTTTGTGACTTTTATTTTGTTTTTAATAAAGATGTAAAATTTCAGCATGAGTAGTCCCCTTGCAGGGATGGTAAAAGTGACCAACTACTTCTTTACATTATAAACTTACTCACAGTTAGGAATAAAGTGTTTCTCAGCTGTCAGAATCTTAACTAGTATTTCGAGATAGTAGTTACTCATGGAAGCCCAGTGTTGTGGTTTAACCCGGCTGGCAGCTAAACACCACACAGCCGTTCGCTCACCCTCCCCCCTCCCTCTCTGGGATGGGGGAGAGAAACGGGAAAGTGAAGCCTGTGAGTTGAGATAAAGACTGTTTATTAAGACAGGAATATAATAATAACAATAATAGTAATAATAGTGATAATGATAATAGTATTAATAATAATAATGTGTAAGAAAACAAGTGATGCACAATGCAATTGCTCACCACCCGCTGACCGATGCCCAGCCTATCCCCGAGCAGCCGGCCCCCCACCCCGGCCAGCCACCCCTATATATTGTTTAGCATGACGTCAGATGGTATGGAATACCCCTTTGGCCACTTTGGGTCAGCTGTCCTGGGTCTGTCCCCTCCCAGCTCCTGCTGCACCCCCAGCCTGCTCGCTGGCAGGACAGAGCGAGAAGCCGAAAAGTCCTTGGCCTGGTGTAAACACTGCTCTGCAACAATTAAAACATCAGCATGTTATCAGCGCTCTTCTCATCCTAATCCAAAACATAGCACCCTACCAGCTACTATGAGGGAAAATTAACTCTGTCCTAACTGGAACCAGGACAGATATCCACCCCTTATTCCATACCATTTATGTCATGCTCAGGTTACACTCTTTCCAATACATTCTAATTAATCACCATTTTCATCTATGATATATAGCAATCATGGTAGTGATGACATACAGTATTATATAGTAATTAACATACTACAATTCAACTCATGGGCTATTCTCACCCAGTATCAAATCCCCTTGAGGTACACACCGGACCTCCCCATTCTTTTGCATTACCCACCAAGTGCATCCAGGTCCCTGAGCAAAAGCAATTCCACGAATGGGTTTGCCTTTTCCCGAGGCAGGAGTAGCCCAGACTGTTTTACCCAGCATGTTTCTTACGTGCACTACAGGAACTTTATCCCCTTCTACAGTGCGTAACAGGTTTGATTGGGCAGGTCCAGCTCGGTTGGCAGATCCCCTGGTATTGACTAACCAGGTGGCCTTTGCCAAATGTGTATCCCAATTTTTGAATGTCCCAGCACCCATTGCTTTCAGTGTAGTCTTCAACAGTCCATTGTATCGTTCAACTTTTCCAGAGGCTGGTGCATGATAGGGGATGTGATACACCCACTCAATACCATGTTCTTTGGCCCAAGTGTCTATAAGGTTGTTTCGGAAATGAGTCCCGTTGTCTGACTCAATTCTCTCTGGGGTGCCATGTCGCCATAGGACTTGCTTTTCAAGGCCCAGGATAGTGTTCCGGGCGGTGGCATGGGGCACAGGATATGTTTCCAGCCATCCGGTGGTTGCTTCCACCATTGTAAGTACGTGGCGCTTGCCGTTGCGGGTTTGAGGGAGTGTGATGTAATCAATCTGCCAGGCCTCTCCATATTTATATTTCATTTTATTTATTAAGTAAAATGCTAATAATTTTATGGATTTCTTGTGCATTTGGATGCAAATTTAGTGAATGATATATTGAAGAAAGTATTTGATTAATGAAAGAGCTATGGCTGGACAGAGTTAGGCCTACTCATTTTGCAAGGCTTTTGAGTATGACATAACAAAATTACTGTAAAATGGATGATATATGCATATTTTTTAAACATTTCCTCTACATTCTTCTCTTTCTGGAGGTGGCTTTAGGAACATTTTCATAAATAATGGGTTGGATAATTCTAAGAATATAATTTCTTTTCTGTTCTAGACTCTGTAAATGTAGGTGCTGCTTTGTTTCAAGGTGTCTTACTCTGGAAAGCTGATAGTACCTATGACAGCCTAGAAAATCAGTGGCAGTTATGGTCTCATGCTTACAGGGCTTTAAAACAAAAATAATAATAATAATAAAATGCTCCCTAAGACTGTGAAGTTTTGATGAGAATAGACTGAAGTTTACTTCTAGGTATAAAAGTTTACTTCCAAATATATATATATATATATAAAAAAAAAAAAAGTTAAATGTCGTTCCTGAAGACACATCAATAAAAAGACTTATAAGGGATAATAATTATTATTTTCGTGGCATGATTACATTTAATAGGTCAAAACTGAGACATTCCTGTGAACACAAATTGGAAAAAAAAATTGCTTATATATTGAATAGTTGTTATGTTAAAAGTAAATTTTATTTTCTCTAGTCCTTCCTATTATGTGTATACTTTATTTAATCAAGTTAAAAAATAATGTGTTTTTATTTAGCAAGTCTAATCCTCAAGGATCCATTTCAAAATAGATCATTCTAATGTTAAATATAAATACAAGGAAATTACAAACTTTCTACACTTGTTTCATTATTGTATATGATATTAATATTGCTATTAAATTATTTAATTTGTATTGTGTGTTCTGTTTTTCTGTGCTTATCAAATATGCTTTATTTCAATATTAAATAAATTGGTAATTCATTTTAAAAATTACTTTAAAAAAGGCCTTCCCCATATATGTTAAATTTATAACTTATACTATCTGCTCTGCCCTAACTGCGTAACTAAACATTATCAGATATATATTTAATGTCTGTAGAATAGTAGCTAGTCTGCAAGACCAGGTTAGATCTATTAATTTCATATTCTTGTGATCCAAAAAAAAATGAGAAATTAAACTTTTAGCTGTCAAGAAATTGTTGAGGGAAGATGCTATCCACTGAGAAACTTGCTTCTTAAAATGTTTTTTTAAACTTTGAGATATTCTTTGAAGATAAGATATAAAGATGTGAAAATATATGTTAAGCTGCATGGATGTCCTCTCTATTGTAGACATTGCTATATTTTGCCATGATAGAAGGAGGGATACTGTGAAAGTCTAGATATAGTAAGTTCTTTATTTTAAATTTATCAAAGCCTTATCTGTATTATTGTGTAAAGTTACAGATTTATAGAATAAAAAATACTAACTTAAAATGAATAAGTTAAGGGGACTGATCAGAGTTCTTCATATGAGAAGAAACTGTCAAGTTGTTAGCCATCTTAAAGTATTGATATGATCTGCTGTCCAAAGGTAAACATCAGTGAAGAAGGAAATAATTTTAAAAGACAATGCTGATAGATGATCTAGTGGTTATAAATTGATCATAAATGTGTTAGAACTGACAAAGTTTCTGAACATTAAAAGTTTTGGAACAGTCTTCTGAGAAGAACTGTAGTGCAAAATACAGCATTTAAAATCAAACTTGAAATATTTATATAACCTCTCTCTCTGTGAAGCTTCTACTGAATCTTCAGGTTTTATTCCATCAAACCTATTCATCAGTAAGAATCACAACTGCCTGTCACATAGCTGGCTCAAAACAAAGGCTATCAGCTATAAAACAATATAAATGTGACAAACAAATGTTATGATTTTGCTCCAAAAATAGAGCCATTTGTTGCCATTTGAAGACTGCTTTTCATTTTCCTATAGACAGACTACATGATATATTTTGGGTTATTCTTTCTGCTTCAGATGTCCTTTTTGTATTGTATTACGCCATATCAAACTTCAGTTTTTTCTTCTGAAACATGGTTTTCAACCTGCATTTATAGCTGTCCTCTAGATAAATGTCATATCGATACATTTTGGCATTAGCAAAAAGTAATTGAAAAACATTTAGAATGTACCATTAAATTTATACTCCTGGGCGTTAACATTTCCTCAGCTTTGATGGTGAGGAAGGGAAAAATCTGTGTCTTCTATTATGAGAGTCTTGATAGCAGTAGATTCCCTTAAGGAGTCTGGAAATATGTAAGCAATCTGTGTCATATCCATCTCTTAACATTTAAGAAACTTAGTAAATATATTATTTTCAGAATTGTACATGGATATATATTACTAAATCCCGGTTTTCATGATATTGAATGCTCTATGACAGAAGATATTACCGTAGTTCTTAAAATTTGTATATGCACAGTGAAGTTTTCATTATGTGCGATTCTCGGATCTATCACATAAATATTAGTTATATATGATACCATGATTATACTGAGTTTAGTGCATACCAGTTTAGCAGGCTCCCCAATTTACCTGAAAGCTGTCCCCAAGTAATATGGCAAATAAGCCAGTAATGAACTACATATTATTTTTGTTTGTTTCCTTACATGACACCTTTGCACATTGTACATTATAGAGATCAACTGATAAAAGGGTTAATATCCCTAAAAATCCCCTAAAATTAGTAGTATCTAATTTTCATGTTGTTTCATGTGTAAAAATTTTCTTCATTGTTGGGAAATCTGAAGTTAAAACTAAGTACTTTTCCAGAAGTGTTTTTTTGTCATCTCAGTTATTTCTGGAAAATTTATAGCTAGTTGTGTTAGATCTGGAACTAGATGATCTTTAAGGTCGCTTCCAACCCAAGCCATTCTATACTTTTTTTGCATATTTGTTGTTGTTGTTGTTATCAATCTCTTGACTATCAATACAAACTATTATGTTGTGGTTTGCAATTTACTTGCAACTTTACATCACTAAGTGTATAGTGTATAAAGTATCTTTCAATATTCAAGAAAAGGGTTTCAAAATTTTTATAAACGAACAATGAAAAATTTTCTCTAAGAAATAAGGAATAATGTGCTAAACTAATTTTACAGAAGAAACAGAATGTACTTCTCTTCTTACTTCTCTTCTGTTGTGTAAGGATATGCTTGCCTTGCAACACCAGAATTATTCTGGCATTTTTAATAATTAGGTGTATGAAGGTGTTTAACATTGGAAATGTTATTGCAACTTCAGTAGAATTAAGATTTAATCAGCATCTTCAACCTATTCTATAGCAGCAAACAACAATGTGTCTATGTTAACATTAGGAGGACAAATATGACTGGTTTCATAATCTGCATGTTTTTTCGTTATGCATCTTCCATAAAATGTCTGGATTTGGACAGTATCTAAATAACTGATATTTGACTTACAAAGGTGACATTTCAGAGCACGACTTATTATGGGAGTTCTCTTATCTGTATTTGGTGTATGCAAATGTTGTCTCACAAAAGTAACTCATCAACAGACACCCAGTGCTACTAAGAAGAATGTAAGACTGAACAACTTTTCTCAAAAAATTACAGTTTTGTTGATTTTTTTTCCTTAGTAATAAAGTCTTAGTAGGAAAGAAAAGCTAAAGAGAGAAAAAGAAAAATGAGAAATATTAAAAGGCACAGAAATCATGAAAGACGTTGCTTGGATAGTCATCCTGTTTTAAAATGTTCATAAATAAGTTGTTTGTTTCATTTGCCATACCTTATGTTTCATAGTTATTATCATTCCCATGTGATCAAATTGCTTTCTTTAGATGATACAGAACATCTGACTGAAAAAAGAGAAAGATAAAATAGACTTCAGGCTCTTGTAGAAATGAACCAGGATTACCTGTTTCACTCAGATAACTGTCAGCTAACACTTTATAATTGCACATATCGTGGAGCATAACGTAGAATCTCACAAGAAGCAAGATCTAGTATGGAAAAGAAAATAACATAGCCAAATAATTTAATTCTTTTTGTTTGTTTGTTTGTTTTTGTTTTTATTTTTGTTTGTTTGTTTGTTTAAATACACAACTTTTTCTTCCCAGTGAGAATAATACAGAATTACCAGAACATATTAATTTGAAACTTTGCAAATATACCTAACCTTTCTGTTTTTGGATAGTTAGAGATTTCTCTTTAATGATACTTGTAAAATTACTTTTAGGGATTTGGTACATAATTATATTCTGAATACCAAGCTATTTTAATTACCAACTCTCATATACTCTTAACTAATGTGTGTTTATTAAGGTAGTTGTATGTATATATACACACATTGATATTAAAAACAAAAACACCACCCCACCCCACCCCCGCTGCTGTTGGTCACAGTGTAAGAGGTGTTTGGGAAATTAATAATGTATATACAAACTACATGCAACTATTGTTAAGATTTTAATTTTAATTATTTATGAAACTGATTTATTGTTGGTTTAATTTGCATTAAATTATTTTAATCTGATGACATGGACTATTGTTAGAATCTATTATAGATTGTTTCCATAAGGTTTCTTTTATTAAGCATAATAATTTTGCTTTTGGCTAGTAGTTTTTGATTGGCCTTGGAAAAACTTAACTCTTGGATCGCTGTGTTTTCATGTTTGCATATCTAAAATCTGGATTTAATCTCCATGCTTCAAATGTTACTTGAAAATTAATATTTCTGAAAGAATTTTCAGCATGAGGAAAAATTCTACTAAAGAATGTGTGACAAGCAGAATATATTCTATATAATAATCATAATACTTTCAATAGACGAAAATGATTTAGTAATATATGAGACCTTGATTATCAAGAACTAAGAAATCAAACCCAATGTTGGCTTTTGAACTTCCCATCCTCATGAGATGAACATATATATGTATGCAGGTAGTGTTTGTACTTGTAGTGTCCTCTCCAGTGTTCTTGAAAAGTCATTGGGAAAATAAAGCCCTCTAGTCTTCTTTCCTCCACATTACTACTACTACTACTGCTATTATTATTTTATATTAAATTAATTTTTATTTTTATTATTGTGCTTGTGTTGATTGTTGACCAATTGTATGTATAATTGTTGACCAATTATATGTATGTAAGGATAATCACAAGAAAATTAAAATCAAGGAAGTTGCATTTTGCTATATTGGCAATGGTGAAAAGAACAACTTTTTTGAATAGGAATAAAATTTTAAAGAATTTTTTTCTCTGCCATATCAAACAGAAGCATCGGTCTGTCGTGTTTCTGGTATCCTCTGGAGAAAAGTTCAGAGCCCTTGCAAAGTCAAAAAAATATAACTAACGAGCTGCTGGTAAGCATACATCTGGTGGTTGGTGCTTATAAAAGAACTAATAGCACATTTCAGAGGTATGGTAGAAATTGCTAAGCTTAAAAAATAATCATAAACTATTGCATTGGTATGTGCCTTTTTTTTTTTTTTTTAAGGGAGTTGGGGGTTGCATTTTTTTACTCATTGACTTTAACCTTCAATAATTCCTCTGCTCTCTTTCAAAATATTAAAAAATTCTCCTCTGAATTTAATATTGACACATTTGTTACTCTTCTGACTATAATACATTCTAAAGCAGAGTTCTGTAATTTCTGTAGCAGTGGCTGTATTCTCTGGTGCTTTGGGGATCCATATTGTTTTTACTCTATAAAATGTTGATAGGTTATATTTCATACCCTCAGAAATAAATATGTTTGGTTTGAAAAACGTTGTTTGTGCTTTTCTTGTGCTTTTCTCAAAGTAGTATCTATCATTGTACTGAGTTTAGATGTTCTGAGATATAAAGGAAAATACTATCATCATCCATTAGCACACATGCATCAACCACTTTCAGGAATTTGTATAGCTTTGGTCATTTTTGTAACATTGCTTAAGTTCCTCATTTATTCTACAGTTTAAAATACAAGTTAGAGAGAAATATTGAATATATAAGTAGATATCACTCAAGTATTCTCTTTAATTTACTTTATAGAATTATACTGAAAGGAACTTTTATATGTGCATGAATCTGAGAAGTTACTCATATCCATTTGCCTTGCCTTTAAGCAGAACAATGAAAGCCGGAAAACCTTTACTTCCATTTTAATTTTTGTTCTTTTTCTTTTAACAACAGGGTTTGGAGTTTGGTCATTCTGCTTTATAAAAGTGTTTCGCTATTCTTTTTAAAACTACAGATATGTGTGTTCAAGAAAAAAAAAATCAAGATAATTGTAACTTTAAAATGAGTAACATTCTTTTTTTTTTTTAAGATTAAATCAAGTTTGATTTAAAACAAACTCACTGATTGATGAATCTTTTTTTTTTTTTTTCCCTGTTTGAATTTAAAGAAATGTTGCTCTTTCTATACTGAACACTGCATCTATGGTACACCATTTGTCCACAACAAAACACAGTATTCTCTTTTCCCTCAGAAAGGGATGAAAGTGTAATCAAAATGAGTTCATCCTAAGAACTCTTATGCTGTCATTAGACAGTGCTGAAGACTGAATGATCATGGCAAGTCTGAAACTTCGTTCTTCAGAGAAAGTAAGTACAGTGATGTTTCTATAACATCAGCTTTGCCAGCATCTAGGTATAAAGATACTATGGTGGATATAATGAATACTGTGACACTATAATTTTAGTATGCCTATTTGATTACTTTCCCCTAAAGAGTAAGAGTGATCTAAGACCAAGTCAGGCTGAGACTTTGGAAGTCATTGTGCTAACATTATGTTTTGGTATCTGAAAGCAAAAGCATTTCACTTCAGTGCATGGGCAACTGTTTTGGGCAAGCATGTTACCACCACAGAGCTGACTGAAACTTAAACCATTGCTCTTTAACCTACCAACTGCCATATTTTGGGTGAAATCCTGTTTCAAGCTAAATTGATGGGATTTCTGCCAGTACTTTAAATAAGGCAAGAAGAATTTTCTTGACATCTTTGAAGAATTGTACTGGCAAAACTCCGGACTTGTAGTTAACTGAGAATGTATAAAGTAGTGTATCCATGCTGAGCATTTCTGAGAGTCAAGAGAGCTCTAATAAACAGTTGATGAATTAGGGTGGGTGTTATTACTGTTGCTTTTTATGATGACATGCCTGAGAGAAGTTTCCCGTTTTAAAATTCACTGACAGAATTCAGCAGAACAGATAGAAGTCAAGGCTTCTGTATAAACACTCAAGTGCCCTAGGTATCACGGCATTCTGTGGGATGTTTTTCCTTTGATTCTCTTTGGTTATTTTCAACTCCATATTAGCATGTTTTAATGCTTTTTAAATACATTTTTGGCTTGTAGAGAAACTTGGGGTGGAAAAAAACAAAGGAAAAGAAGTTTACACAATAACAGTATATAATGATTAGAATCTTTCTAGCTGCAGAGGTTTGCAGTGGAATGTACTAAGGAGTATAATACGAAAAGAGTACAAACTAAATTAGAGGGAAAATAATGAGATTATGAGTATCTGTGAAGTTCTCATGGAAATAAATATATGGCGGAAAAAAACGTGTAAACAAGTAAGCTCCCAATGTCTGTCAGTTGGACAGACAGGAGACAGGAAAGGGGTGACTCTCTTTTGCTGAGAAAAATAAGTACTTCTGATGTGAATCCTGTATGCAGAGAATTTTACTTTTTTTTTTTTTTTTTTTTTCCCGTTGAGTTAGAACAGAGAACCAAATGTAACCACACTAGCTAATTTCTGGAGGTCTACATCAGTAGAAGGTTGTTATTCGTATTTCTTGCTCATTTTAAAAACTTCCTTCAAAGCCATACCAACTCTTGTTCCCTTGACACAAAGAAGGCTAATGGTATCCTGGGCTGCACTATTATTGCCAGAAGGTCAAGGGAACTGATCGTTCCCCTCTACTCATGTGGTGGTTTTACTCAGGTGGGCAGCTGAGCTATACCAAAACCGCTCTCTCACTCCCCCTTCTCAATGGGAAAGCGGGAGAAAATACAATGTAAAGGGCTCAAGGGTTGAGATAAAGACAGGGAGAATCACTCAAGAATTATCGTGACAGGTAAAACAGAGTAGGGAGATAGAAAATTTATTGCCTATTAATAACAAGCTAGAGAAGTGAGAAACAAAGAAAGAAACCAAAAATACCTTCCCCCATCCACCCTCTTCCACCTTCTCTCCCTGAGCGGTGCAGGGGAACAGTGGAATGGGGGTTGCAGTCAGTCCTTGACATTTCATCTCCGCCTCTCCTTCTCAGTCACTTTCTGCCCCTTCTCCAATGTGGGGTCCCTCCCATGGGATGCTGTCCTTCCCAAACTGATCTTGCAGGGGCTTCTTGCAGGCAGCAGCTCTTCAAGAACTGCCCCAATACGGGTCAGTACCATGGGGTCCATCCATAAGGAGCAACCTGTTCCAACCTGGGTCCCCCACAGGCAGCAGCTTCTTCCAGGTCACCTACTCCTGTGTGGTCTCCTTTTCACGGGCTACAGGTCCAGCCTGGAATCTACTCCAGCAGGGGTTTTCCAAAGGCTGCAGCCTCCTTCAGGGCAGATCCACATGCTCCACTGTGGCTTCCTCCATGGTCTACAGCACGGAAATCTGCTCCACCGTGGTACACCATAGGCTGCAGGGGGGACAGCCTGCTTCACCATGGTCCTCTCCACAGGCTGCAGGGGAACTTCTGTCCTGGTGAACAGCCAGATGACCACAAGCCAGCACTGTGCCCTTGTGGCCAAGAAGGCCAATGGCATCCTGGGGTGTATCAGAAGGGATATGGTTAGTAAGTCAAGAGAGGTTCTCCTCCCCCTCTACTCTGCCCTAGTGAGATCACATCTAGAGTATTGCGTACAGTTCTGGGTCCCTCAGATCAAGAAGGACAGGGAACTGCTTGAGAGAATCCAGTGCAGAGCCACAAGGATGATTAAGGGAGTGGAGCATTTCACTTACAAGGAAAGGCTGAGGGAGCTGGGTATCTTTAGCTTGGAGAAGAGGAGACTGAAGGGTGACCTTATTAATGTTAATAAATATGTATGGAGTGAGTGTCAGGAGGATGGAGTCAGGCTCTTCTCGGTGACACCCAATGATAGGACAAGGGGCAACGGGTGTAACCTGGAACATAGAAGGTTCCACTTAAACATGAGACAAAACCTTTTCACAGTGAGGGTGACAGAGCACTGGAACAGGCTGCCCGGGGAGGGGGTGTGGAGTCTCCTTCTCTGGAGACTTTCAAAACCTGCCGGGACATATTCCTGTGTGACATGATTTAGGCGTTCCTGCTCTGTCAGGGGGATTGGACTAGATGATCTTTCAAGGCCCCTTCCAGTCCCTAATATTCTGTGATTCTGTGATTCTGCTCCGGCACCTGGAGGACCACTTCCCCCTCCTTCTTCACTGACCTTGTTATCTGCAAGACTGTGTCTTGGTCCTCACTCTCCCAGCTGCTGTTGTGTAGCAGCTTTTTGTTTTGTTTTGTTTTGTTTTTCCCCTTTCTTAAATCTGCTGTCACAGAGGCATAAACAACATTGCTTATTGGCTTGGCTCTGGCCAGCAGTGGTTCCCTTATCTAACAAGGGTCAGCTTTTGGATTCTTCTCACAGAAGCCACCCCTATGGCCCCCCACTATCCAAACCTTGCCATGTAAACCCAGTACAGATCAGCACTGGTGAGGTCAAGCCTGGAGCCAGTTGTGGGTTCCCCAGTACAAGAGAGACCTTGACATACTGGGGAGAGTCCAGTGTAGGTCCACGAAGATGATGATGGGACTCAAGCACCTCTCCTATGAGGAAAGACTGAAAGATCTGGGAATTTTCAGCCTAGAGAAGAGAAGGCTCAGGAGGGAGCTTTATCGATGTTTATAAATACCTGAAAGAGGGTGCAAAGAAGATGCATCCAGGCTCCATCCAGTGCTTAGTCACAAGACAAGAGGCCATTGGTACACACTGGAAGACAGATGGTTCCCACTGAACATCAGGAGAACTTTACTGTGCAGGTGACTGTGCACTGTCAGAGGATGCCCAGAGAGGTTGAATCTCCCTCCTTGGGGATAGTCAGATTCAATCTGTCCATAGTCCTGGGCAACTGGCTCTAGGTATCCCTGCTTGAGCAGCGCGGTTGGACCAGATGACATCTAGAGGTGCCTTCTGACCTCAATCGTTCAGTGATTCTGTGATTCTGTGAACTCTGTGACCTAGATCAAACATATTAATTTTGACTCAGTCCTACATTACTCATCTACTAATCTCTAATGTTATAGAAGACATACAGACAACGTTCCTCCCTGTAAGATATACATTTCAACTTCTAAAATAAAGTATATTTACACATGACTTTATATGTCTGTTCAATTGCCATGTACTGAGCAGGGATATTTTTGCTGACAATGTTATAAACAAAATGCAAAACCCCTCAGAACTTAAATAAATGTATCTGGCCATTAAATGAAGCTCTTCTGTACAAATATTACATGCAGAAAACTTTCTATGCTTTTGAAGACGTGTAGTAAAACCACAAAATATTAAGATTTTGTATTTCCATGTACAATATATATGCAAAGTTTTGAAGGACTGTTTATTTGAAAGCAGAAGGAATATGGTTTATCTTATTTACTTAAGAGAACTTTTTAGACCGGTGAATGCATTGAGGAGAGGAAGTATTTTGTATTACAGGCTTTTCTGCTAAGTATTGATAAGAAATACAATAAAATTTTTCTGAGATTTAACAGTGCAAGGAGGCTTGACTTGCAAGACATATAAGACTTTTGGATTTCTATGATTTAGTAATCAGCACAATAAATAAGCTTATTTACTGACAAGTGAAAAACGTTAAGAGATCCCTGGAATATTTTTGATGTCTTTGGTTTGGGATTTCTAAACAACACTGAGTGATTTGAATTAGAGGTTATATTATTTATTAAAAAATATATCTAATTATCATGGTCTCTTCCACAATCAACTTTCTAAATCCACTAGATTTTTAAAAAATAATATTTTATTATTTATTAAAATAATACTTTTCATAAATCTAATCCAATAATATTTTTGGTGATCCTCTTTTAGTTTTTCAGATAATATGCTGTAGTAACAATAATTACATATCCTTGTGATTTATTATCGCATTTTAATACTCTCCTGCTCAACTAAAGAATTTTTTAGTGCTTTCTGCATTTTTGATCTTCTGAACCTCAGTGTGTGTGCATATGTATTATCTTCCCTTCCCTTCCCTTCCCTTCCCTTCCCTTCCCTTCCCTTCCCTTCCCTTCCCTTCCCTTCCCTTCCCTTCCCTTCCCTTCCCTTCCCTTCCCTTCCCTTCCCTTCCCTTCCCTTCCCTTCCCTTCCCTTCCCTTCCCTTCCCTTCCCTTCCCTTCCCTTCCCTTCCCTTCCCTTCCCTTCCCTTCCCTTCCCTTCCCTTCCCTTCCCTTCCCTTCCCTTCCCTTCCCTTCCCTTCCCTTCCCTTCCCTTCCCTTCCCCCTTCCCTTCCCTTCCCTTCCCTTCCCTTCCCTTCCCTTCCCTTCCCTTCCCTTCCCTTCCCTTCCCTTCCCTTCCCTTCCCTTCCCTTCCCTTCCCTTCCCTTCCCTTCCTTTCCCTTCCCTTCCCTTCCCTTCCCTTCCCTTCCTCCTTCTTTTTTCTTTTTTCTTTTTTTTTTTCTTTTTTTTCTTTTTCCCACAGAAGGATGAAATCTAGGTGTTCAGTGACTGTTTTCTTAACTTTTCACACCAATGCACTTTGTCAGCACCAACTGCTCAGTTGCTCAGCTGCTTTATTGACTAAAAGCCTTAGGTAGGGGTGATAAATAACCAAAAACCTTTTGCAACACTTTTCTTACTGCATGTTCTCTGCCAATCATTGTCTCTTCAGATTATCTTTTTCCTCCAAATTAGGTACAGCTGTTTGCTAACTAAATTAGATAGATATCCACATACTGCAGTAGATACTATCCAAAAAAGAAATGCTTAACATATCTGAAAGCTTTTCCACATATTAAGTGTAATTTAGAGAAGAACTTGGTCACTTATCTAAAACTGTGTGTTTACTAATGAAATTGGTATGTGCTTTTGAAGCAGCATTTATATGTATTCTCTAGCATTGTACATGACAGATAAATCTGATGCTTGGGCAGTTTTATCTGAAAACATGACAGGTTCTAGGTCCAGGTGAGATTCTGAAGACATTTCCAGATTGATTTCAGATACTTAAATCTTCTTGTGTTTACTTTTTTTCTTGGTCACTTCTAGTCTGTTTCTGAGGGAGCAAAAGAAAGGAAGATGAATGCACTGAAGTTACAAAAGTTAGGTTGAAAGCTATCTGAAAGTTCCAGCTGAAATTCAAGATACTTACAAAATGTAATAATCAGTTCTTTTTGTTGTTTTGCTTTTGTGTAAGTTACTAATGAGGATACTTATCTAAATGTTACAGAAAAAGTGCTGAATTTAAGAGAACTTGCTGAACCTAAATTCCCTTTTCCATTTTACTCTTAGTATTGTATGTCTCTCCAAGGCAATCTGTGAGGAAAATACTCATTGCCACACTAGATATATATACTTTTATTATTATTATTATTTTAGAAAGGAAGAAAAAAAAAAAAGCTTTAGTTTCGTTTATCGTTATGAAATTACATCCAAACACAAATTTCAAGTCTAAAATAAAGACTAAATCAGTTCAAGAAGTAAATGGTTGTCTGAAACTCCTTGAAATGTGTGATGATGCACAGTGTTTGGTGCACTGAGTTTATCAGAAGAGGAAAAGAAGAGCTGGTAACTGATGCAGAGTAATACTGTTTAAAACTAATCCCTTATGACATCAGCAATTTGCAGATTGGGAAACTAAAAATGGTGGTTTGGGAATGGCAATAAGAAGTGGTCAGAAGTAATCAAATAAAGATTAAAAGCAGTGTAGTAAAACACAGTCTAACTGCACTATATAGAGGTGTCACTTAATATCTAATCTAGCAAAACTGATGCCAGTGGGAGTTTGCTGTGAAGTTTAATGAATGTAAAATAACATTCTAACTAAAGCATGTCAAAATGACGACTTCATTTTCCTTTTCCTTCTTTTTCTCTTCTTTAAATATTTTCTGTTTTGAAACCTGAACTGTGACTCCTTAGGCAGAAATAACACACTGTCCCCTAAATCACCTTTTTATTTGATTGGTTTTTAAAATTTTGTGTGAAATATTGTATGTAAATTATATGAATGAATGCCCATTATAGTCTTAAAATAGAAAACATTCTACAAAGAACCATGCATTCCTTTTTCAGAAGGTGTTCGTACTTAAGAAAACCCGTTGGTCATTTTCAATTTAAACAAAAGATGCAAATTAAATACAGCTTAGAAATGGTTTTAAAATGTTAATCAATGTAGCCCCATCTGGCAATCAACATTAGTTCATAATATTAAGATTTATTAAGCGTTTGTTCTGCTCTAATTCATGTGACTAAATATTGCAGCTTATTCCCACCTCGTGTTAGCAAAAGACAAAGGGTTTAACATTTAAATGTTTATAGCTGTCCTTACAGTTGCAACTATAGCATGCAGTACAAGTTATATATGAGTTTCTCTATTTAAACATATTTTCTTGGCAAAAGCGAGCTGTAACTGACATATAAAAATAAAATAAAATAAAATAATAATAAATTCTGGATTGAAGAAGTCTTATAGTTGAGCATGATTTAGAATACAAAACAGTAATGTTTAAGCATTAGTTGTTAAGGTTCACTTTATTATGAATGCCACAAAAAAAACATGGTAATACAAAACAGATGTTATGGTACCAGAGAGGGTTAGGCTTCTAATTCACTTTAATTACTCTTGAGTGCACCTTTCAATGACAGAGTTTGTTTCCTGGTACCACATTCTGAGGAGAAACTGTACCACATAACTGTTTTTAAATGCATTATTAGTCTGAAATCTTGCTATATTTAGAACCTGTTAGACAAGTACACAATATGATGGGTGAACAATACTTCTGAACAATATAACTCATTGTAAATCAAGAGATGCCCATCTGGAAAACAACAGTCCTCCATCAAGTGTGACTATTTTCTCAAATGTAACTCCAAGGAGCTATAGAATCATAGAATGGTTTGGGTTGGAAGGGACCTTAAAGATCATCTAGTTCCAACCCCCTTGCTGTGAGCAGGGACACCTTCCACTAGACCAGGTTGCTCAAAGCCCCTTCCAACCTGACCTTAAACACTTCCAGGGATGAGGCATCCACAACTCTGGGCAACCTGTCCAGTGCCTGAACACCCTCTGAGTGTAGAAGTTCTTCCTTATATCTAATCTAAACCTCTTTTATTTTAAAATCATTACCCCTTGTCCTATCACTACACTCCCCTATAAAGAGTCTTTCCCCATCTTTCTTGTAGGCCCCCTTTAATTACTGAAAGGCTGCTATATGGTTTCCCTGGATCCTTTTCTTCTCCAGACTGAAAAACCCCAACTCCCTCAGCCTGTCTTCATAGGAGAGGTGCTCCAGCCTTCATCCTTGCGGACCTCCTCTAGACTCACAATAACGTCAACAAGATAATTGTTCTGATTTCCCTTTTATTTATCAAAAAGAAAACTTGCTGTTGAGTAGCTGAAAAGGAAATGGAATGGTCCTTTGAATTAATTAATTTCTTCATGATTTAAAAAATAAAAATAAAAAAGGAAATAGGGCTTTTAATCATTGTGTTTATACTGTCTTAAGTATTTCTCAGATATAATCTGTTTCTATGGGAGCCATTCTGAATGGATTTGCGACAGAGGACTGAAATGTGAGTCAGCTGATATTACTTAAATTGTAACACATATACTAGCAGCTAATATGTCTATAGTATGTTGCAATGGTGCAGTTGTCTTTGATGAGATGACGGCAGTCAGTTTTGCTATTTCTAGGTCATGGAGTATTCCCACACTGGGAGGTAGAACAGCATCCTAGAAGACACTTTGACAGGCTGACTTGGCAAGAAACTCTACAGTCTATCCTCTCAAGGCCTGCACAAGCCCTGTAGGGCATGGAAGTGGGGAAGCCAGGATTTCCATGTACCTTCACTTGTCTCAGAGCTCAGCTTCTGAGGAGCATTGCCTGTGTTCAAATTAACTACCCTTGGGCAACCCAGGCCTCTGTAAAATACAGCACTTAATACCCATTACCTTACCAGAATTTTTACATTCCCACACTTAGGAGTTTCTCTAAGAAGGACTTAGGAAACTGTTTTCTCACTATTGGGGAACCAAAGCAATCCAGATGTTAGAGGAAAAACATACAAAGTAATGCCATCCTGTTCTCCCTCACTACTTCAACTTCTTGTGGAGGACAGAAATGTCTGTGAAATAACCTTTTCTTCAACCTAAATATGTCTTTTGCCACTTAGAACAGACATATTTCAGAATGGGTTGATAATAAATAAAGAAACCTATGCGTAAAACCTAATAATAACAATAATAATAATAATAATAATAATAAAATCTTTAACAAAAAAGTGTTAGGAACTATGCTAGTTTACTTAAGTATGAAATCAGGGTTGTCCTGGCTCTATATGTAATGATTAAATGCCTGTATTTTATGGGAAAGTACCACTTTCTTTAACTCTTTCTATTTTTAACTGCAAAGATCCCCATATATACCCTCTAACAAGGAGGACTGTGTGATGTTTCTTCTGAAGGCATGATGTTAAATCCACTTGTTTCAGGTCCAGTGAGGATGAGTAGGAGAACCACCATGTCCCCAGAGGAGATCTAGCATGATTGGAGCAAGGCTAGTTTTCCAACACTGAAACACACTCTCTAATTCCTGAGGCACAAACCTTGCTATGCTCAGGTACACTCAGTGAATGTGCAGCTGATGTATACTGGCAGATGGAGTCTGCTTTCATTACTCTAGCCAGAGAGTATAGCATATGTCAGTGGAAAGAAATAATACTAGAATGCATGCTTAAAATGAGAGGAGATATATAATTAAATAGTTGAGTCTTAGTCATCATGTCATTTTAACCTTGTTCCATTAGTAAAAGTAAAATGTCACACAACAGCAACTGTATGTGAGTCTATTTTAAACTCATATTCCAAATTGCCTGTGAATTTAAAATAAACTGCACTAGATTTTACTGATGTTTATTTAAATATTTTTCTTTGTTTATTACTATGCTTTCTGCACTGATATATTGTGATTGTTCCTTATATATTGAGTTAGAGCTATACTTTGCATGCCTTCAAACGTAAATATAATTTATATGTATATTTACATATATATATTTATATATAAAATGTTAATGTAGTTATACTCAAGGAGTTAATGAATATCTTATTTTGATTTTGATTTTTTCTCTTCTATTCCCAGTCTCTTCAGGCATTTAAACATTCACAGCCTTACAGACACCCTAGAGGGGGTTAAAACAATTTAATAAGTTCTTGGAACATTATGAAAGTTTTTCCTGCTTTCACACTTGGCTCTCAGTAGGAGAAGATGTACAGCTTGTTAGCAAAGACAGAACTAGTGCTTGTTGTGGTGGGGACCAGGGAGTTCGCTGTAATTCTTTGAAACTGTAAATGTCAGATCTTGTTTTAATTGTGGCTGTAGATTGTCTCAAGAATTACATAACTCTATAAATATTTTCAGAGTGGAAATTCTAGTGAATCATGTTTGTAGACTATATTGACAGGACACTGAGTTATGTCAAATATGAGGAGAAAAATGGTATTGTATCTAACCACATCAACATCCTCCAACTGTTCTGCTCCTCTGATGGAAAATACTGAAGGTCTGTTTTTAGAAACAAGCTAGGTATACAGAGAACTTTTCTGACATGGTCGTCAGTGATGATAAATACTATAACGTACTTTCTTCTGTGGCACATTTTTATAGTACAAATAATTTAACAAAAAATAGAGCTAATATAGATTTGAAATTTAAAGGTCAGTAGTTGTGCTCTGAACCTTGGTAGATGTGGACAGAGCAGTTTGATTTTGGAGCTCACGCAAACTTGAGGGACTGTACAATTAACATTTTGTGCAACTTCTTGGAAATTCTCTTCATTCTTTAAAGATCTTGTGATGGTAAAAATAAAACTAGTCTTCCTAACAAAGAATTTCACACAGCCCCAGGAAGGTACCACAAAAGGAAAAGTGTACACCAAATGCTCATTCTGGATCCCAAGATGAGAGGGCATCAGAAGGTCCAATTCTCTCTCATTGGATTAAATTGGACAATTAGATTTTTTTTTCCAAACTGCTTTCTAATTTTATTAAAGTAAATTATATGTTTTATATTTCTGATACAGGCAGCCACTGTTACAGTAGGAAACATATTCTTTAAGCCATTGATGAAGTTTTTCTGAAGTCCTCTTAAAAAACAAACAAACAAACAAACAAAACCAAAAAACTTAATTGCCTTCTATCTCTCTAAGACATATGGAAGGTGGACTGCATTTAGGAGGAGGAAGGAAGTAGAAGTGTCTGAGTAACTTTAATGAAAGTTAGCCTCTTCCCACAATTATTTTTCAACTGTCTTTGAAATCTGGAAAGGTCTCTGTTGACTGTAATCTGGCAAATGTTGTCCCAAGAAAGAAGACCCTGGTAGTTAAAGGCCTGTCAGTCTCATTTCAGTGACTGGTAGATTTATGGAGAAGATTATTTTCGGAGTTATTAAAAAATGCTTGAAAGATAATGCAGTCATTGGTCACAGCCAACAAGGGTTCACAACGGGAAAGTCCTGTTTAATGAACTTAATTTCCATTTATGACAAGGTCAGCCATCTAGTTGACCAAGAGAAGCCAGTAGCTGTAATCTTTTTGGATTTCAGCAAAGCTTTCAACACTTTCTCTCACAGACAAAATGCCCATCATAGAGCTTGACAAGTACATAATGTGATGGGTGAACAATTGGCTGATGGGTTGGAATCAAAGGGCTATAGTAAGGGGATTACATCAGGCTGGTGGCCAGTCACTAGTGTTGTTCCCCAGAGCCCCATATTAGGGCCAGTTCTCTTTAATATTTTGATAAGTGGATGCATGAGTCAAATGCACACTAAGGTTGTGGATGATGCTAAATTAGGAGAAGCTGTTGACTCCCTTAAGGGTAGAGAGAAGAGGCCTTGTAGAGAGATGTTGACAGACTAGAATGCTGGGCAATCACCAACTGTATAAAATTTAACAAGAGCAAGTGACAAATTCTGTACCTGGGGTGGAGCTACCCTGGATGTCTGTACTGACTGGGGGACCAGAGGCTGGAGAACAGGCCTGTGGAGAGGGATCTGGGGGTTTTGTTTGGCAGAAATTGAATAGGAGTCAACAGCATGCTCTAGCAGCCAAAAGGGCCAACTGCATATTGGGGTGCATCAGGCACATCATTGCTAGCTGGTCAAGGGAAGGGATTGTTCCACTCTGCTAGGCACTGGTGTAACCTCACCTACAGTCCTGTGTACAGTTTTGGGTGCCACAAGATAAGAAGGACATAAAACTATTCAAGGGTATTCGAAGGAGGGCAACAAAAATGGTGAAAAGTCAAGAGGGAAAGATGTATGAGAAGTGGTTGAGTTCACTTGGATTGGTCAGCCTAGAGACGTGGAGACTGATGAGATCTCATGGCAACCTAGAGCTTCCTCATGAGGGGGAGAGGAGGGACAGGTGCTGATCTCTTCTCTCTGGTGGCCAGCAGTAGGAGTGTCATGAAACTGTGTCAGAGGAGGTTCAGGTTGGATGTTAGGAAAAGGTTCTTCACTGTGGGGGTAATTGTGCATTGGAACAGGCTCCACAGGGAAGTGGATATTCAGAATCACAGAATCATCTAGGTTAGAAGAGACTTCTGAGATCACCTAGTCCAACTTCTGACCTAACACTAAACCATTTCACTGGTCCTCCACTAAACCATATCACTAAGCTCTACATCTAAACGTTTTTTAAAGACCTCCAGGGATGGTGACTCAATCACTTCCCTGGGCAGCCTATTCCAATGCCTAACAACCCTTTCAGTAAAGAATTCTGTGATTCTACATTCCAATGTTTCAATGAGAATTCTCTGAAGTTATCTGAAGCATGCTGTACACACATGAATCTTCCATTGTTTAGTTTGAAAATCTTCTCTCTGCTTTTTCCTATGTTTAAATTCCTAAATTTTCAAGAAATATTTTTGTAAGATCTGACTAATTGAACTTATAAAATCACAGAATCATAGAATCATAGAATATCCCAAGTTGGAAGGGACCCGCAAGGATCATCAAGTCCAACTCACATGTCCCCAAAGGACCACCCAAAAAGTCAGACCACGTGTTAGAGAACATTATCCAAACACTTCTTGAACTCCGGCAGGATTGGTGCTTTGATCACTTCCCTGAGGAGTCTCTTCCAGTGTGCAATTATTTAGGTACAGTAAAATTTGCTGTCAGAAGTATTCTAACAAACAGAAAATAACAAGTTTTCCTGATTGTTGTGTTCTTTCCTAGTGCTTGAAATAATTACAGAGTTATTTGTCAGTTTATATCTGACTTCAGTGGTCTGAGGAAAAATTAAATTTTTAGCAACTTCCTTATCTTAAAATACCAAAAGTCACTACATGTAATTTAAGTACAAAAAATATCCATAAGCTATTATGCCTTGTTCATTGGTGATACTATGACTAATAACAGCTATTTAAAAATAAATAAATAAAAAAATAAAAAAAATCAGATTAACTACTGAAGTTAGATTATTTGTCTTTGAAAAGGCAAAAAAAAAAAAAAGTTGCTTGTCAATCATTTGGTTAAAGAACAAAAAAGCATGAACAAGATCCTACTTTTCTCCTTGACTAGAAAGAAACATTCAAAGCTGTTTAAGAATATTAGAGACAAACCAATAGCTGGGTATAATGATGTGGAACATAATTATGGTGTCTCAACACTGCTACATTGGCACCAGGCTTTCTGCTTTATTTCAGTCAAGAAAAGCAGTTTCAGATATTTATGGTGCCATCATGTGGAGACTTCTAAGCACTGAAGTCTTTTTCTTGAGTAGAAGAAGAAAAGGAAAGTTGACCCCCAAGCTAGTGTTTATAAACTTGAGCTATAAAAAGATGCTCTAACTTAAGAAATTATGTCTTGTATCTTAGTTGACAGTATTCTGTCAACTATAATATAATAAATAATATAAATAATATAATATATAATATAAATATCAATAATATATAAAAATAAAATAAAAATAAATATAAATAAAAAATATAAAATAAATAAAATAAAATAAAATAAAATAAAATAAAATAAAATAAAATAAAATAAAATAAATAAAATAGGTCTGTCTTTGAGATGTTTTTTTTCTCAAATGGATAAGAATGTAATTCTGGTTTTGCCTAACTCCCTGTTAGAACTAACTACCTGTTAGTTCTACCTAGCTGAAGAAAAATAATTTTGAAAACCTAATATTCAGTCCGTGATATAGCTAAATAAATAAAAATGAATAAGAAAGACATAAAACTAATAATAATAATACATAGATAATAGATAATAATAAAAGGAGGCTACAAAGATGGTGAAGGATCTAGAGGACAAGACATAGGAGGAGTGGCTGAGTTCATTTGGATTGATCAGCCTAGAGAAAGGGAGACTTAGAGGAGACCTCATGGCAGCGTACAGCTTCCTCATGTGGGGGAGTAGAGGGGCAGGTGCTGATCTCTGCTCTCTGGTGACCAGTGATAGGACCCGAGGGAGCAGCATGAAGTTGTGTCAAAGGAGGTTCAGGTTGCATGTTCAGAAGAGGTCCTTCACTGAGAGGGTGGTTGCACACTGGAACTAGATCCCCAGGAATGTGGTCATGTCACAGAGCCTGCCAGAGTTCAAGAAGCATTTGGACAACACTCTCAGATATGTAGCTTGATTTTGGGGTGGTCCTGTGTGGAAGCAGGAGCTGGAATTGATAATCCTTGTAGGTCCCTTCCAACTCGGAATATTATATGATTCTGTGAGTTTATAAATATAAATATGAATAATGTACATATATTCTTAAAAACTCTTAGTACTGGCCAAAGCAGTCTTGGGTTAAGTGTACACAGCTGCATACAGACTGGAAGGTTTTCTGCAAGTATGTTGAAAACACCAGGCCAAGTCTGCCAGTTTCTAGGCTCATTTGGGTGGAGGGAGGCAGTTGTGTTCATTTTTATATGATCTTAAAAATCAGAAGAAAATTTGTCAAATTATAATTAATTAATAATAACCAATTCTTAGTAATCAATCAGTAATTTATTATCAGTATTTTATTTATGAACTAATAAAATATTTATTTATTTACATGTGATGGCCATGAATGAGAGCCTATTTATGCTCTTTTATTTAGCTGTATAGGACAAGTTGTTCTCTAACATTTTTTTTATGAGCATCCCATTGGCTACTTCTGTGCACACAGAATGGCACAGCATTTCTTAGTCATTATGTTCCCTAGAGAAAAGGAAAAAATAAGCCCCCTAAATCTGCAGTAGATATTTTCTCTTATATGGTGAAAGTGTATTATTGTCTTAACACTCTTTACAGAATTTAATACTTTATCCACTGCTATTTGCAATGAAGAAACCTTTCGGATACTACAGCTGATGTCTCAACAGCTAGTTAGCTGTTTTTTAGACCCATGTATGAGAAGATTTGTCTTTGAAGAAAATAAGGTGTGCTTCCATTTGCAGACTGGACTTGAAACAAAGAAATCTATTTTCAAATGTGCCAGAGGAAGTTTATGCAAATAATATTTATTCATACTTATTTATCTATTTATTCTTCCTTATAAAACATTTACACTACTGTTTAAAAGTAATTTCTAATACTGGTTATTCTAGCTCCCAGTTCTTGTGGAATAGAAAGCCTCATTCTAAACACTAAAAATGTTCTTTGCTCTGATTGATTTTAAAAGGTCAAATCACAGAATCACAGAATGGCCAAGGTAGGAAGAGACCTTTGAAGATCATCTATCCAACCCCTCTGCCAAGCAGGATCACCTATAGATAAATATTTAGTTTATGGTTATAGTATGGAAAATTCATTCATTTAGATACAGCCTGTGTGTGAGATTTTTGTGGTTTTAAACAGAAAAGCAGAATATGAAGATTTACAAAGGAAGCTGACAGGTGAGAATTTTGTCTCTATGATTTTGTTATGGATTTTTGATGAAGTGATAGATAGGTCTAGAGTGGACTATACAGGTATTCCTATATGTGAATATATTTAATTGTAAATATATGTTTTGCATCACCAATCTCTTTTTCTCCTGTATGTTAATTTGAAAGTCATAGCCAGGATGCTGAGAAAAGATATGGCAGCATGTTAAGTCGTATTAGAAGTTTTTAGTGCCTTTAGAAAGGAATCTAGGGAATGGAAGAATTGTGTACAGGCAAAAATAAGGGTAGTAGATAAATTGCAAAGTAAACTAGATAAGAAAGAACAAATGATCAGGAAAAGAAAGCAAAATACATGAGTTGAATAAAGCCATCAAACTTATTTATTTGGAAAGGATCATTTACAAGTAGGTAACAAAGTATATCTAGGCTACATCTTAAAATCTTAAATCTGACATCTTTCTCTACCTACTAAATATTATTCTTATATAAAAAGAAATAATCATTGAATCCTATAAAAGTTAAATAGAAAAAATATTGTAACATTACCTCTTAGCTTTGGGTAACAAGCAAAACTGGGAATCTCGGGAATTGTAGTACATCACTGTATTGTAGTACAGATATTTACTGAGCTGTGTGAGTTCATGGTTTGCAGGGTTAGCACTCTGGCAAAAATACAGGATTTGTAATGGGAGGCTTTGTACTTAGCTGAAGTGGAGACAGCACTATAGGCATTATGTTTTCTGGAAGTCTGAGACTTAAGAAGGGAAGGCAGTTTAGTTTTGACCTTATTTTTTGTGCTGATAAGATGAATTTGAGGCTGAAAAATGCTTTGCCTTTCGAATGAGATTTGAGTACTCAGATTTGCATCAGCAATCCAGTTACAAGTGCACTGATGAGGCACCTCCAAACCTTTTTGAAAATAACCAATCAAATTTCACTTCAAGTCAATGCGTCTTTCAAACTGTAGAAGAAAGATTTAGTGGGGGTATTTTTTGTTATCTTGAAGATGAGAGAGTTCTTGGAGAAATATGAGGGGTGAGTGTGGGGAGATTAACTTTTTATTTTTTTTCTTGGAAATTAAGATCAATTTCCTAGAAGATTACTTACATTGAAGTATTTTTATTTTATCAGTGTTTTTCTGTAATCTTGTGAGCAACAGCTGGTGATAAAGTTCATGATCTAAATGCGTTAAAACCCAACTGCTTTACTGGATGTGAATAGACAATTCGGATCAGAATTAGGAAATGAAGACGCAAGAGGTGCTTAAAATGTACTGCTACACTTTGATATTTATATTGTGTTACTGTCATACCCCAGTTATGAGTAACTGCAGCATGGTACATGTACACAAAGAGATGGTTGTGGCCACATCTTTGAAAGTTCAAAATAGGAGAGCAATGCATTAATTATAAAATACGATAGGACTACAGCCAAGAAGAACCCAGACAGTCTGCTTGTTATGGCAGTTTACAGTGAAGGTAAGCTAATGGTTCTACAGTTGTGAACAATGTTTGCAGACTTCACGGATGGAAAGGAAAGGAAAGGAAAGGAAAGGAAAGGAAAGGAAAGGAAAGGAAAGGAAAGGAAAGGAAAGGAAAGGAAAGGAAAGGAAAGGAAAGGAAAGGAAAGGAAAGGAAAGGAAAGGAAAGGAAAGGAAAGGAAAGGAAAGGAAAGGAAAGGAAAGGAAAAGGAAAGGAAAGGAAAGGAAAGGAAAGGAAAGGAAAGGAAAGGAAAGGAAAGGAAAGGAAAGGAAAGGAAAGGAAAGGAAAGGAAAGGAAAGGAAAGGAAAGGAAAGGAAAGGAAAGGAAAGGAAAGGAAAGGAAAGGAAAGGAAAGGAAAGGAAAGGAAAGGAAAGGAAAGGAAAGGAAAGGAAAGGAAAGGAAAGGAAAGGAAAGGAAAGGAAAGGAAAGGAAAGGAAAGGAAAGGAAAGGAAAGGAAAGGAAAGGAAAGGAAAGGAAAGGAAAGGAAAGGAAAGGAAAGGAAAGGAAAGGAAAGGAAAGGAAAGGAAAGGAAAGGAAAGGAAAGGAAAGGAAAGGAAAGGAAAGAACTTAACATATATATAATATATATATATACACATATTTATAATTTGATTGAGAATTACAACAGAACAGACTGCCAGGAGCTGACAGGAAGGTATATCACAGCAGTATTTGGTGAAAGAAAGTATAGAATTGCTGCTGAAGGAAGAAGTACTATTTGGGGCTGAAAGTATGAAGAGGTCAGAGATTACAGAAATATATACTGTGAGAAGCAGAATTTTTTACAACACTGATGCTCTTTTTAATGGAATTTTTAATAGAAGCAAAATCTACTTGTGAAGTAAAGCGATGCTGAACCTGTATGTTCCTTTCTTGTGATAACCTGATTTTTCTAAGTGGTTCAGAATTATCCTCATATCTTATTGTGGTGGTTTTACTCGGGTGGGCAGCTGAACTTCACCACAACTGCTCTCTCACTTTCCCTTCTTAGAAGAAGAGGGGAACAAGAAAGTGTGCTGGAAAGTAAAAACAAACAAACAAACAAACAAGCAGCAACAACAACAATAACAACAACAAAAAAAAAAAACACGTATGGGTTGAGATAAGGATAATTTAATTAAAGAAAAAAGGAAGAGGGAAGGAAAAAATAGCAAGCAAAGACCATGTGGAAGCACAGAGTGAGAAAAGAGAAATTACTTTCTACTTCCCATCAACAAGCAATGTTCGGCCATGTCCCAGGAAGCAAGGCCCCATCCCCTTCCCATTTCACACCTTTGATTGCTGAGTGACACCATATGGTATGGAATATTCCTTTGGTTGGTTTAGGTCAGCTGCCCTGGTGATGTCCCCTCGCCATCTCTTGTTTCCCCAGCCTGCCGGCTCTGGGGGGGTTGGAGGGAGATCTTGCAATACTGTGAATTGGCTTGGGAAAAAATCAACATTTGCAAGGGAAAAAGCAAAATAGATTGGTGATAGAAACCTTTGTAACAGATGCAGACAGATTGGTATTACCAGAATAAAAAAGGGGCAGATATATTATTTATTATAACACAGATGAGAGGTTCAAAGGTACATGAAAATCATTATTTTTCTAGCTGTGGTGGTTTAACCCTGGTTGGCAGCTCAACACCACACAGATGTTTGCTCATTCCCCCACAGAGGAATGGGAAAGAGAATGAGAACTGTAGCACTGAGAAAACTTGGGAGTCGAGATAAAGACATTTAATAGATAAAGCAAAAGTTGCACGCACAAGCAAAGCAAAACAAGGAATTCATTCACTTTTTCCCATCAGCAGGCAGGTGCTCAGCCACTTCCATGAAAGCAGGGCTTACCATGAGTAACAGTTTCTTGGGAAGACAAATGTCATCACTATGAATGCATTCCCCTCTCCCTTCCTCCTTCTTTTCCCCAGCTTTTATTGTTCATCATGACATCATACAGTACAGGATACCCCTCTGGCCAGTTTGGGTCAGTTGTCCTGGCTGTGTTCACTCCCAGATTCTTGTGCACCCTAGCCTCCTCGCTGACAGGGCAACACAAGGACCAGAAGAGTCCTTGACTTTGTGAAAGGACTGCTTAAAAACAATTAAAACATTATTGTGTTATCAACACCGTTTTCATCACAAAACTAAAACATAGCATATGAGATACAGTGAAGAAAATACCAGCCAAAAACCAGGACACCAGCCATGTTTGAAGCCCATCTGTGGGCTTCATATATGACAATTCAAGCAATACAGCTGGACCTTCACTGCCTAATAATTCAGCCTCAACACTGAATGGTGTAATTTGAGTGAAAAGGGGAAGAAAACAAAACAAAACAAAATGTAAAGGTGTTAAGACTACTCTTATATGTACATGCATATAAAAAGGACTGTCCTATTTAAAATGATTTGTGGCTTTCCCATGTGTGTAGAAAATGGAATGTAAATTAAATTTTTATCCATTATTACAATGTTTTGTTTTGCTTTATTTTGTTTCCTCTGTAATTTGTATGGCTGTGAAGATGCATAATTACATTTTCTTAAAAATGAATGTTCACATAAGAACTTTCATAGCCACAAATTTTTCTATTAAATAAATACCCATGCACAAGTGGTAAGTTCTGTTACACAGACTATCCTTTAATTTATATTTTCAAGGAGTCACATTTCAATGAGAGAAAGCTTTGTCAGCTGATCATACTTTTTAATGCAACTTACAATTCACTCCTGCAGTCATTCATTTTATTCCAGATTGTATGTTATAATATTATATCAATATTGTAATTGAAAATTATAGTTAAAACAATTATCACCTGAAATGATGCATACAGAACATGTACTTGTTTCTGTACAGATTGCTGCATAATTTCTTAAAGGATAATGAAAACATTATTTTGACTTTGCTTGAAGCTGTATATTGGCAAAAGCTGTAAGACCTATTTCAGTCCATTTGAAAAAATTCTTTGAGCTATCTTATTCCCTAACAGGATGTCTAAGGTCTCTTATCCTCATTTCTGTCTTCTGCTTCACTGTTGAAAACATAAAGTTTATGTTTCTCTTCATTCTTCAGGAATTTATTTATGTCTGGAGGCTGACAAGTTAAGCAAGCCAGCCAAGGTTAATGTCAGATCAATAGGTACAGCTAAGGGAACTATGAAGCTTTCCTAATGTGTCCTCAGCCCAAATGAGCATTTCTGATATTGAACATTGCAGTGGTTTTATTCAGATGGGCAAGCTCCACCACAACTGCTCTCTCACTCCCCTTCCTCAAAGGGGAAGAGGGGAAGGGGGAGAAAATACGACACAAAGGGCTGAAGGTTTGAGATAAGGATGATTTAATTAAAGGGAAAAGGAAGAGGGAAAAAAGAAAAGAAAAAAAAAAAAAAGGCTGCGTGGGAGCACAGAGAGAGAAAAGCAGTTACTCTGTACTTCCCATCAACAAGTGATGTTTGGCCACGTCCTGGGAAGCAGGGCCTCAATACTCGTAGCAGTTGCTCGAGAGGACAGATGCTTCCACAACGAGAGCCCCTCCCTTTCCTTCCCCTTTCCCACCTTTTATTACCGAGTGTGACATCATATGGCATAGAATATCCGTTTGGTTGGTTTAGGTCAGCTGCCCTGGTGATGTCCCCTCACCATCTCTTTCCCACCCCTAGCCTGCTGGCTCTTGGGGGCTGGAGGGAGTCCTGATGCGGTGCCAGTATTATACAGCAATAGACACAACACTGGAGTGATACCAGTGCTGTTCTAGCCACACGTGCAGAGCACAGTACTGTATGGGCTGCTGCAGGGAAGCTTGACTCCATCCCAACCAGGCCCAGCACAAACATGCATCAGGGTCATTTGATGATATCATTACAGTAATTGTTAATCCTAGTCACTGAGAGTCAAGAATGGATAAATCATACCTGGTAAGGGTTCAGTGATCTCTCTTCTCAGATTGAATTTATTCTTTCTTCATTTTCAACTTCACCAGAAAAAAAAAAAAAAAAAAAAAGTGATCAATAATCAATTTCTGTCTAAAGTCGAACTTTATTATTATTGGAAGTAATAAATGAGTAGCATTGGCTCCAGACTTGATTGGTCTAGTTGTAACTGTTTTGTATCTCCTTAGAATCAGTGCAATGCACATCATGGCAGCATGCTATATCAGTTATCTTTTCCGACATATTAAAAGCAAAGAAAGATTCAAGCAATTAGTGCTGAGAACAGATCTAGAAAACAACAAACAGACCATCACAATTGCTTGTAAACTCAGCCTTTTACAGCTGTCTGAGAAACGCATTTCCCAGCAAGAGTATCTTATGAAGATTTGCATCCTGTATTGATATTAGTATAAAGGAAGTTAGTGAGAAGCTTTATGCATAATTTAAATGACTTTTGCAGAGAAAATGTAATCAAACTGCTGTATTGAGAGAGAAATATATATACATAGTAGCAAGGAAATATCTACAAAGCTACTTACCTGAAATATCTTTTCCCAGTGGTCTAATTAACTTCATAGTGTGGCACTAAGACTTGATTTTCTTCCCCATCAGAAAACAAAATTTTATACTCTGAATTATGCACTGACCTTGTCTATATCATAAACTCCAAAATAGGGTGACATTTCTGTCATGCATTTCATATAAAACATTTCAAAAGAAGAAATTAATACTATTAAATAAATAGAGGCTATATATACAAAATAGAGGCTTTTAGATAATTTATATTGCATGTTTGGTGATTTTGAAAAAGTGACTAATAATATGTTACATTTCTTGAATGTATATATTTTGAGGGAAAATTCTTCACTGTGAAATGGCTATAAAATCTAAATGTAAAACTAATTTGTTTAATAGATATCTATTTTTACAAAGCAGAGCATCCTCTGCAATTACTTCTCTCAAAATAAAATAAAATAAAATAATAAAAAAGCCTGCCATCTCTATGGAACATTATATGATTTCCAGCAGAGCCATTTGTTTTTTGGCAGTGTGTGTGACTGAGTGCATAAACAACAACAAAAATTAATATTTCAGAGCTGAGTTTTTCGCTGTATGCAAAATTGGTATTCGAATATTTGAAGACGGATTGAGATACTGGAAAGTTTCACAAGAGGCTCATCAGAGAGCTAACTTGCATCACAGTTGGCAATAGCTACAGCAAAAATTGGTTTGGTGTCCTTCAGGGTACTGGTCAAGTCAAGTACATCCTTATTTGACTTGAAGTCAGGTTGTTTAAAACTAGGCTTCGTAGCTTCCTTGGGATAATGCAAAGCTTAGGCAGGACTAAGAGCAAGGAGCTAAAGTTAAAACCCCTTGGAATCAGTGGCATGACAGGATTTCCAACTCATTTGTACACAGATAACTTTCTCTCAGAGAAAGGGATGGTCCAACTACTTCTACGGGTCAAAAATTAGTTACAAATTAAAAAAAAAAAAAAATCAAATTAAATGCTTTAAGCTTGTATATTTTTCCCTTAGAAGCTCTTGAGTCAGAACCATTTGTCTAGGGGATGACAATTATAAGATCACCATGAGAAAACCAAATCATCTTAATCTTTGACTCTTCATGCAAAACAAAGCTCTGTCTGACAATAGTCAGGTGCTTACCAGTTAGCTTCTGAAGTCTTTTTTTTTTTTTTTTTTTTTGATGGCTTTGCCTTAGAGTGAAACCAAATCTTGACTGTTAAGTAACTGGAGTTCTTATACAATGTACATGAAATTCACAACCTGAAATTATTCTTTTGAGTAAGGACCACTGTCTTTCTCTTAAAAATGCTGCATACCTGTTATCTTGCAAATATTTAGATTAGGCTATTGCGCATTCTGCTAGTAATTTTGACCCTGACACACTGTAAGAATATCTAAGATAAATAAAATTAATTTTATGTCAAAATAAAAATGTAAAAGTCAGTGGTATTTTGTTTGTTTGTTTTATTGGTTGGTTGGTTTTTGTTTGGTTTGGGGCTTTAAAATTTGTATACAAGATATTGCAAAATTAGAATAAATTTGTTGCAGGCCATGCTAACAACCAAACAGTAAATTGCTATTATGAAAACTTTATTATGTATGCATGCATAGTGGCCAGAGAGAAACTTGCTGGGGTTCTGTGCAGACATGTAGCTACCTTAGAACACTCCTGATCCAAGAGAGGAATGGGTAATTGGGGAAGGCAAAATAAAATACACAAATCTTATTAATTTTATTAAAAGCTGCCTATTTTGACCCTCTTTTCCTTAACTTAAGGAATTTCATGAATTCTGTTTTACAGTAAAGAAGTTTTGGGAATATTCAGGGAATTAATATAGGACTTCTCAGGTCTGACATGATTTTCTGCTTTTCATAACCAACCTAGAACAAGGCTAGAGTAAAAACTGCAGTCAGGGCTGGCCAAGACCTGGTGCAAATTAAGGAGGTATTGTCAGGAGGTAATAACACGGCCTAGGCACAGCTGAAAGATTCAGCATGTGGCCTTAGAGAAACAAAGTCAATAATGAGGTTTAAACACTATGGTATACTCATGAAAAATGAATACATTTGTGGTATTAAGGTGATGTGCGTACATTAAGGCTCCTAGGAAAAATATTTAATGGGGAATTATTTTCAAATTTGCATCTGTAAATTGATTAATATGTACTTATCTTTTGAAGAGTTGCTACATCATTAAGAATCTAATTTTAATCACCAAAGGATGCAATGAGAGAATTTCAATCCTGCTTTAAGTGCACATCTCAGTATAGCACTAACTATAGTGGTGCTACTGCTACTTCTGTAATATAGCTGACAAAAGATGCCGGATGAATTGGATGAATAAAGCATTTGAAAGTCAGTAAGGTTTTTTGGTTTGTTTGTTTGTTTGTTTCCCCTCTTTTTTTGACCATGTTTGCTTAGACTTTATGAAAATCCTGTGGAATTTTCATGATTAAAACTACCATAAGAAAGTGAGTAACAGTGTAAATGTAATACGAGGAAGAAAAATACTGAAAGAATGTAGTTGTCTGTAAAGCAGGTACTTATATAATCATAATCCAGGACATAAAACCAATCTAGGTATGTGAAAGAACATGGGAAAAAAAAAATAAAAAAAATAAAAAAGCTTATATACAAGTAGGTGAAAAGCCTATATACAAGCAAGGAAAGCTTCTGTTTCCTATTTCACGATCTTCGATATTTTATTATTATTTTAATTTCTGAATTTTAGACCTGTTTTTTGTTGTTTGCTTGGTTTTGTTTTGTTTTGTTTTTCTCTTTGTTTTTCTGGCACAATTTTTTTCTTGTGCCTTTTAAAACAAGGGAAAGAGGAGGCCTTTGAAATTACACAGAAAAAAAATAGAAAAACTCTGCTAGCTTTAGTGTTTGTTGTTGCCAGATTAGAAATATTCTTGATTCTCTTTAAGCTCTGACATACATATATATACTTGCACTTAGATTTATACTTGAACTTACACTTACAGTTATATAAACACAATAAATATATATGGCAGAAAATTTAATGATAAAAAATTCTGACATCCACCTGCAAATTTAATGTGTTTGAAATTTTAAAGTGTATTAGTTTTTTCAGAGAATTCCTTTTCTTCCTAATCATAACTGCAATAAATATGTGGGTAAATCTCTAGTCTAAACTTTCCTGAATATTTCATTACATTAAACTTAGAGGTGAAAGAAGAGCTCTATTATGAAAGTATAGGCAACTCATGCTGATATAACAGGTTTTATTGCCACAACAGAAAATGGTTCTAAGGTAGGGAGTAATTCCTCTGTGTGTTTTCTGACTAAAAAAGTATTGATATTTTTTAAGGCATTGAAATACTGCTGCATAATGCTGGCTCTTTGCTGCATAATGCTGGCTAAGTCATGCCAATTCTGGCAAGAGCTTCAAAGAATGGATTCCTCATCAACAGAAGAGAAGGCATCCTGAATTGATCTAAGAGTTTCAGCAACCCAAAAACACAGTAGAGGAAGACCACCTTATGCCCTACCAAATTTAAATTGCGGAGACGTTTCGTGAATATATTCTTCATGTTCCTATGCTTAACAGCATCAAATCTGCTTCCCAGCTTCTCACTTGCTTGAAATGGTAAAAAAGGAGGGTGGAAAACCAGGAAAGATAAAGAAGCTGAGAGAATCTGCTGGGTGATGGTTTTGTAGATATTTGACATCTGAATAACCCTGAGCAAATGGAAGGTCTTCGTAACCTTAGCTATTCAAAATATTTAAAATAAGCTTTTTTTTTTTTTTTTGTAAATATTTTGAGAGCAAAGTTTTAATATCTAGAGAAGACCTGCCAAGACTATGTAAGTTAGTATAATGTAGCACTGACTGACCATCACTGAAGCATCCGTCTCTTCTTCCTCTTCCTCTTCCTAGTCAGGTTCACGTCCTACTGGCAGCCTCAAAAAGCTCTTAAAGAAGAGGTAAAAGCATGCTGCAAGTATTAATAAAATATATAAATAACTCAGAAGAGAACACAATAAGGGAAAATACACATTCTATTGAATTAAAAAACATTTGGAGAGGAAAATAGAAATGAAGACTATGGATTTGTATATGTCTCCTGAACAATAACTACCATCATAGTAAATTTATAGTGGGAGTAGACTTTTTTCATATATGACTATCAACGTTGCATAGTGCGTGATTTGATATCTAAAATGCCTTTTTAGGAAGTGTTGGAAAGAAGTGAAGATCAGAACTTTTTCAAGAAATAGATATTTCAGAAATTTGCTTCTTTGCATTTATAGATCAAGTCTTATGGCTTTTAAACATTAATTCATCTGTTTTTTATAAATACTGTCATAATATGCTCTGACAATTTGGACAGTACTTGATCTGATGCCTGGGAGATGGAAAATGGCATTATACACTGACTTGTTACACAGTAGTATCTTTTTCATCAATTTATCTTTACTTTTTTTCATCAATACAAGCACTGCATTATACTTATACTGAACATGTAAGAAATGATGAACTGATCTAGATATCAAAGTGAAGATTCAGTTCAAAATTGTATAGATCTTTAAAAGACTGGAAATTTTCCTAGTGCTCAAATCCCATTTCTGATTTTCACAATGGGAAGCAGGTAACTGCCTGTACCACTTTATTCACAGATATCTTTGGAGCTAAAGGGCTCATCCAACCTCCAGATTATACTGTCTTCACTGGAGAAATGGAATTTTATGGATTCTGAATTCACGTGACCTAATGACCCTTGTAAGATTGTAAGTCAGTGAGATACAATGAGGTAGCTTATATGTTGTATGTGATTTTTTGCTTTCATCAGTCTCCAGTTTCTCTTCTAATTTACTGAATCTCTATAATATTTTTTCTTATTTATGGATACTAGAATTAGTAGTTAACAACCCATTTCCCTAACTAATTGTTGTGATTTAACCTTGGCAGGCAGCTAAGTACCACATAGCCTTTTGCTCACTCTCCTCAGGTGGGATAGAGGAGAGAATTGTAAAGGTAAAAGTGAAAGAACTCATGGATTGAAATAAAGGAGTTTACTAGGTAAAGCAAAAGTCATGTGTGCAAGCAAAGCAAAACAAGGAATTCATTTGCTGTTTCCCATCAGCAGGCAGGTGCTCAGCCACTTCCACGAAAGCAAGGCTCATCACGCACAACAGTTTCTTGGGAAGACAAACGTCATCACTATGAATATATTCCCCTCCCCATTCCTCCTTATTTCCACCAGATTTTTTTTGCTGACCATGATACCATATGGTATGGGATATCCCTTTGGCCACTTTGGGTCAGCTGTCCCGTCTGTGTCCCCTCCCAGATTTTTGTGCTCCCCCAGCGTCCTTGCTGGCAGGGCAGCATAAGAAGCAGAAAAATTCTGGGCTCTGTGCAAGCACTGCTCTGCAACAACTAAAACATTGGTCTGTTATCACCACTATTTTAATCAAAAATACAAAACACAGCATTGTGTGAGCCTCTATGAAGAAAATAACTCTATCTCAGCCAAAACTATGACGCTAGTCGTATTACATTGATCTATGTACAGGCTGTGAAGCATAAACTTTTCCTACAGCTGAAAGAGGCAAAACAATCAGGCTGTATTTCAAAAACTTATAGAGTTTATAGAAATCACACATTTGTTGTGTTGCAGTGTTGCAGTCTTTATGTCATTGAGACTATTGTTTTTATTTTATTTTATTTTTAATAAATTCAACTCTTTCATTAATTGTTTCCAAAAATAAAATAAAAAATCCATTATCTTTGCAAGCTTCATGACTGTATCATTATCCAAAAGGTTTAGTGAAGTGAAATAACAGATGTATTTAAAGCAGCATCTCTTGCCTTTGTTTGAATGCATCTATTCAGGTAACACTGTTTAGCAGTGATAGCTTGGCTGTGGTCCAGCAGTTTAATTAGCACTTGTTTACCTAATCTCTTATAGCAGATAATATTATTACTGAATTCAGGGATTCTGAAATCCCGTATCTGACTTAATAATGAAAATCACTACATTTTCACATTGTATTTGTCTTGGCAAGAACACCTGCTAGAACACATCTATTTTTCACAAGCTAGGAAACATGAAGTTCAGAGTTGCAATCCCTGAGTTGTTCACTCTTCAGAAAAAAACAGAACTGAGCAAGAATTAAAATTGAATGAAAACTGGAGTGGGAGTTGAAGAGAAGGACAAAGTGTACAACAGAGCAACATTTTCTAGACAGATGTTAATTTGTTTTTTACTGGGTGAAACAGATCTGCTCTTACATATCTGTGTGTGAATTTTGAAATGTTTTTGAGCAGAATATCTATGGAGCACTGAAAGTTGACTCCAGTGCCTGGGTTGGTTCAGTTGCCTGATTTCTTCACACAGGCTGGCTAACTTGACTCTTGCTTGGTAACTGCTGAGAAATGACTTTTAAAGAATCATACTCACAAAAGAGAATTGTTTAATTTTTTTTTTGTGTGTGAAAGGAGAGGAAACAAACAGTGTTCTCAGAAGCAATGCCACTTTTTCCAATCCTTTTCCACTTTTTTTTTTTTTTTTTTTTTTTTTTTGTCTGTCCCTATTCAATCATCCTCTGGGCAGCAGTGTAGGATGAGGAAGTATATGGTTAGTGATTATGCCTTGGCCACAAAATTTGAAAAAACAAAAAACTATGATATAGGATATATTTTCATCGGGAAACACTGTATTTCCCTGTCTTTTTAACAAAAAGAAAAGGTCAGCTTGCTCATGATATGGTCCTCAGAATCTCTCTAAAAGATGTTGAATTTTATCCTATAGGTGTGAATATGATGGAAATAAAATATGAAAATTTACTTCCACGGATTTCAAAATAACTCCATTAGAGAGGTGTTAATGGACAGCCAAACAGAATACCAAGAACAAATACTAGACCTAATTAAAGAAAATGTACTTTTTGCACTCAGCTGAAACTTGCCTGTGTACAAAATTAGATACAAAAGAAAGGGAGAGATGCCCAGAAGACATCCATGCCAAATTCCATGAACTGGGAGTGCAGCACGTGGGCATGATGGAGGTCAGGATCGTGGAAAAGTTCAGGCTCGAAACTCCAGATGCAACACTTTTCACATTTGTAAAATGGAACTTGTTTACATTTTCTTTTGCTGTGTTCTTAAACAAATAAAACAACACAAAATAAACAAAACAAAAAACAACACAGGGCTTAAGGAAACACATTAGAATAAGGGAAGGGGAAAAGAGAAATGGGCAATAGTTAAATGCAAAGAGCAAAATTTCTTGAGGGAGCTGCATGTGTGCAAATCACTTTTCCATCCATCTAGTAAGCTGGATGTATCAACATCTTGCAAATAAATTATATTTATAAAACACTTGAATTTTGCATTTAAATCTCAATACATTTCATTTTAAACAAATAACAATGCAGAATCTCACATGGGGTAAAATGAAAGCTGTGGATTTTCCACCAAGAAGAGAAAAACATGTTTATGTGTTCTGATATACAAGTGCTGATGCTCCTCTTAGAAACTGTAGTGGTTCTTATCTGTAGCTACGCAGCAAAACTTTCCTTTGCATTTTCCTACCCTTGTAGTGGGAACCATCAAAATTCATAGTCTAGCATCACTGGATAAATTGGCAATGAGCTTGGTTTTACTTATTCTGTTGTGCTGCAATTTGTCTTTGTTCATTAGCTGCTTTGCAGGCAGATGATCTCTCCCTGCAGTCAAGGTACACAAGGTAGCAAGGGCAGGTGCTGCTGTTAGCATCCTGAGGTGAGGTCTCTTCTCCCAGGATTCAGTGCTCACAGGCTCCACATGCACACATGGACAATTTCATCACCACTTAATATGAAGTGCTTAATTTTCACTCTCCAGGTTGCACCTTTAATAGATTCTCTTTCTCCATTGAGTAGATAGGAAAACAAGTTTCTGTTAGGTACACAAACTAAATATCTAAAGTAGATAGTCTCAGTAGTCCTGGTAGCATTCATTTTCCATATGTTTTATAATATATGAACTGAGTTATTCTTAAGAGGAATTGGAAAATGAAGGAAATATACTGCTTACAACATGTTGTTTTCTCTCTCTAATGAGTATATCTCTTCATTCTTTCAAATTGCTGTATTGGATTCTACTGCTTTTGTGTGCGTATTTTTGCGATAGCTATAAAATATCATTGAAATATCATAATGACTAAACTGAGAATGAAAATTGTATAATTGTTTGTTCTCTTGAAGTGATCTCAAAGTCTGCCAAGCAGCTTATCAAGGTTTAGTTGTGAATCTCAGGTTGTGAAACGGTTCAGTTTGGAATACAAGGGAAACATTAAGCAAAGGAAACATAATAACATTAAAAATTATTTTTTTATGGACTGTATGGTCTCCAGAATAAATTCATATTGTTTTAATTAAACTGCAGAAATTCTTAAAGGAAATAACAGTATATACTCTGATGCCACCATGTTTGAGGAAAACAAAATGATTTCTTTAAGCATTTATTAAAGTTAGTAAAGTTGTATTTTTCTCACGAAAAAGGTAGACTCACCTCATATAAACCAACTTGTAGCATCAGTAGCTAAAGCAATTATTTTCAGAGCTGCTGTTCTGTAATTTCTTCTTTAAAGTACACTTGTTCCAAGACTCTTAATGTATGTTCCTAAGATAAAACATGGTTTTGTTATTATAATTTTATGTTACAAATATGCTACTTGGTACTATTAGAAATACCCCACCAGTTGAAAGGGGAATGTTCCCTATTCTACCGTGATCAAGACACATGTTGACAAATCACATTATATTTTCCTCCTTCCATATTTCAGATAAGCATAAGAGATGACTGTAAGACAGTTATAGGGCTTTCCCAAACTGCTAGTCACAGCTAAGAGAAAGTAAATGAGGCACACTTGCACAGATATATGACATTTATATGTATAAGACATATATATATCTTATATATATGGCATGTACTTGAAAACAGATGTAAACTGACCACAGATAAATGTAAGGTAGAAATTATATTTAGACTATGAAATAGTCCAAATAATAGTTATTATTGGAAAATTTCCAAACCAAACTCTTTCAAAACCGAAATTTCTAAACCAAATAGTTAAGAACAGTTTCAAAACACTAAAGGAAGAAGATGCTGAAGAAAATTCCAGCAGGAGTTTCAGAACAAAGGTTTTAAGTGGCATTTAATAAGAATCTCTATTACCTCTGCTGCTTGAGCTGATAGACAACTAGAACCAGTAACCCAGAACACCCAGCCAAATCCTGCTATTAAGAACAATATGCTATTTTAATAAGAAAGAGAAAAAGGTTGGAGTTTTTATTCTTTTAAAGGCTTTATCCTGTAAACATAAAATGCAATAGTATTTTGCAGTAGTTTTATTTTCTGGTAGAAATTAACAGATTTTATTTTTGTTTGTGTATACTGCATTTTACTTTAATTTAGTATTCATGTAGATACTGCATATTTTGATATGAAATATAATTTTCATTAACATCCAGTATGTCTACATGTTCATTTTTGTGAAATGGTTCTTATGATGTCAGGAAGTATCAGCTAAAAGACAGAAATATGCATTTATATGCAGATTAAATTTAAAAAATCTTTTTCTTTCTTTCTTTCCTTCTTTCCTTCTTTCCTTCTTTCCTTCTTTCCTTCTTTCCTTCTTTCCTTCTTTCCTTCTTTTCTTTCTTTCTTTCTTTCTTTCTTTCTTTCTTTCTTTCTTTCTTTCTTTCTTTCTTTCTTTCTTTCTTTCTTTCTTTCTTTCTTTCTTTCTTTCTTTCTTTTTTTCTCTTTTCTCCCTCCCTCCCTCCTTCCCTCCCTCCCTTCCTTCCTTCCTTCCTTCCCTCCTTCCTTCCTTCCCTCCTTCTCTCCTTTCTTCCTTCCCTCCCTCCCTCCCTCCCTCCCTCCTTCCCTCCCTCCCTCCCTCCTTCCTTCCTTCCTTCCTTCCTTCCTTCCTTCCTTCCTTCTTTTCTTCCCTCCTTCTCTCCTTCCTTCTCTCCCTCCCTCCTTCCTTCCTTCCTTCTCTCCTTCCTTCCCTCCCTCCTTCCCTCCCTCCCTGCTTCCTTTATCTATTTCCTCATAAAGATATTTACTTGTGTGATAATAATGCTAATGACTTGTGTGATAATAGTCCCAATGACCTTTTTAATTGAACACAACATTTTTTTAACTTTGTAGTGTTATATAGGATATCTTGGGGAAGGGGAATAAATGTAAGAATGGCTTAAAAAAGAAAGCGGAGAGTTCAAAGATTAAGTCGAAAACCTTTTGCTTGAATTAATTTTCTTGTCAAGCTGAGAATTTCAAATATGCCTTGAAAATATTTCAAAGAACAACAGAAAAATATTTCTAAAGACCTTTTTGCCAAAGTGAAACCCCTTTCTGTCATGAGCATATCTGGCACTCATTACTTTGTTCTCTTCTGACTGTTTTACTACACCTGGTTGCAGTGGACTCCTCTCTCTTAATACATATGTCAGCTATCTGGGCTATAATTCATCTGTTGTGCTGATCCACCTCAGCAATACCAGAAGAGACAAAATGTAAGACAGCAGAGGAAGGATGTATACCTGACATCTCTGCAATGGATTAGATGCAAAATTTGAATATCCTCTTTCCCACTAATCAGTAATGGCACTCCAATACAATCTGGTCAGTCCAATTATAAAAACAAGGGTAAGTGCTGAGAGGGAAGGGAAGTACAACTTCTTCAGTGGTTGACTGTTTTAATGTGCAGCCTATTTGCAGGTAGCTGCATAGAGGTTCCTGACTCAGTGTCAAGCCAGGGAAGAATAACATCTCCACAGAGGAGAAGCTTTCCCATAAAAGCAGGAATTCATACTGCATAAGATGATTCCAGGGGCTAGTAGAAAAATTTTGTGAAGAAGGGCTCATTCTTAAATCTGGATTTGTTATGAACAACACAATATTTGACTACTTTATCATAAATTAAAAAAAAAATCAAGTCTACTGTTTTATTTCAACATCGATGTTTTACATTAAATTCTATGTTGTTGTGCAGTATTATGAACACAAAATAAAATAATTGTAAAATAAAAAGTGAAAATATATTTTCTTAGTTATTTTCTTTTCCAAATATCTTTCAACACGGAATTTTGATTAAAATTGATCAATTTTCAATAGGCAACCTTATTTCAGTGAATAAAACAGATAATTTTACTGAACCTTCTGCAGTTATCTCTTCAAAAAGTTAAAGATACAAGATAATCATAGTGATAGGGTGAGATGTTGAATAATACAAAAAATAAAGGTTGCTAATTCCTACTTTTGCACAGTGGTTATAATGAATAAATGGAGAAAAATAAAATGTTCTTGGAATTGTGAACATTCTAAAATGTGACTATAGACATGCATTTATACTAAAAGTTTAAACTGTATGATTTTTATGATTTCGAGAAGAAAAATAGCAGACATCTAGGAGGTGAGAGAGAAAAGCAGAAGGGATCAGTTTAACAGTTTTTTTTTGTTTGTTTGTTTTCTCTGAAAGATAGTGTTTTCCAGAAAAAGGGGAAAAAAAAAATATGCTCTGAAGATACATTGTGCTAACTCTGGAAAATAAATTCAATCAATGATTTTTGAAATGGGAGGATTTTAGTCCCACTTTCAATGTGAATCTCAATATGGCTTTAACCATGGAGTTAGTAGAGTTAGTAATAACAGTTTTATAATAATAAAGTCATATCATCTAGAGTACAGCTATAGTCATGTAAAATGTTCCAAATTATGAGTTGCATTTTAATTGTGATCATACAATTCCTACAAATAAAAACAGCCTTTCCTTCTTTCTTCTATCACCATTTATAACATCACTTTTGAGGAAACAGAAATCAAGGCTCTTAAGAATTAAGGCTGTGAGAATCTTGGGATTAATACTTATATGCCTCATTCAATTCATTTGCTCTATTTTATGTATGAAATAATATACCATATGCAGTTAGGCTTAATCCAGTCAAAGTTTCATTCACACTACAATGGAACATGTTTTGGTTTTGCATTAGTTTTTGTTTTGTTTCTGTTTTCCTTGCTACACTTCTTAGTTTGAGACACATTAAATAACTGAGTTGCAATTGCCATTTCAGAAGGCAAATAACCTTACCTTAGTTTTTCTTTCTTAGATATCTGTCTTGCTGTTTCTATAAATACTGTGAATTACTATTATTTTCTAAATAATAAATTAAAATAATCCTTTAAGGAAAAAAAGGGGGGGGGGGGGCTTAAATTCAACAGTTAGCTGAAATAAAAGAGATTCCGAACAAAATCTTCCACACTAGTGTTAATGTTAATCATATTAATCAGGTCTTTTCAGTAAACCTATAATCTTACTTGATGCTAGTGGTAGAGTTTGTTTGCTATGGTTCAGACACAAACAAAAGGTTTTACTTAGGTATGTCTTTTGCCATTACAGCTCAAGCCCTAAAGAAAGTGGTAATTAAACTGCTGATGACCCATATAGGAGCTAAGCTTACTTACAGACTGCAAAGCAGCAGTGTAGAAAACATTGCTCAGCTGGAGATGATTTTACTACCAAAGACAAGTTTCCCTTGATATTAAGAAGACTGTATTGAGAAGAAGCACAATTAATATTATTTCTTACTCAGTTTACAAATCTAAATATACAATAAGTTTCAAATTGGAGACATATGACTCCTCTTACTGTTTGGCATTGCCAAAAAATTCCATGTGAACAGCCATGCTGAGCTACTGGAGCAGTGCTCTATAACTCTAAAATGACACAATTAATGGAACTATTCACAAAACCCTGAAGGATGTGTGTGAAAAAAAGAAAAATCAATGAGGGGTTGATGTAACATCTTTAAATGCTTTCAGAGACTGAATTACTCTCTAAAAGACAAGCAGAAATTGTACTTCACTTTAAGATAACTACACTGACAGTTGTGAGCTTTGCAGCTCTCCAGACTTGAAGCTGCATAGTCTCATTTGCAGTTACTCCAGGCCTGAAGGAGAAAACTTAACAGTCTGTGCCCTGCATTGTGCTAATATGGGTCTGATTTATGTCCAGTCAGCTCAGGACAGGCTAAATTGAGGCAATCTTACCTTGCTATATAAATATATACATGATGCTTCTTCACTCAGAATGGGTGTAAATATTTATACAGGGAAAAAAAAATCAATCAAATAAAAATATGTGTATATTTACATATATATATATATATTTTTCTGGCAACTTAGGTTGAGTTCTGGCAGAGTACAGCTTTCCTACTGTACCCCTATTTCAGACAGTTAACCTGGTTGTTAAACACTCATTGAAGCAACTGGAATGTCCCAGCTATTTTCACTCAAAGGCATGGAAATTGAGAGAAGTCCAGACAACATAAATACCGAGACAATCCCAAGCACAAATACAGACTGGGAAGAGAATTGATTGAGAGCAGACCTGATGAGAGGGACCTGGGTTGTCAGTGGATGAGAAGCCCAACATGAGCCAGCAATGTGTCCTTGCAGCCCAGAAGGCCAACCTGGGCTGCATCAAAAGAAGTGTGGCCAGCAAGTCAAGGGAGGTGATTCTCCCCCTCTGCTCTGCTCTTGTGAGAGACTCCACATGCACTCCACGTGGAGTACTCCACATGGAGTACTGTGTTCTGCTCAGGGGCGCCCAGCATAGGAAGGACCTATTAGAATGAGTCCAGAGGAGGGCCACGAGGATGATTCAAGGGGCTGGAGCACCTCTCCTATGAAGACGGGTTGAGGTAGTTGGGGTTGTTCAGCCTGGAGAAGAGAAGGCTCCAGGGAGACCTCATTGCAGCCTTCCAGTACCTAAAGGGGGCCTACAAAAAAGCTGGGGAGGGACACTTTGTCATGGGGTGTAGTGATAGGACAAGGAATAATGTTTTAAAATAAAAAAAGATATTCAGAAAAAAAAATACTTAAGACTGTGGTTAGGCACTGGAACGGATTGCCAAGAGAAGTTGTGGATGCCCCATCCCTGGAAGTGGTTAAGGCCAGGCTGGATGGGGTTGCTGGATGAGCAACCTGGTCTAGTGGGAAGTGTCCCTGCCAATGGCAGGGGTGTTGGAATTAGATGATCTTTAAGGTCCCTTTCAACCCAAACCATTCTGTGATTCTATGATTATCACCAAAAATCTTACACTGAGGGGAAATTTCCTCCCCATATTTGTAAAGAAGGAAATTCAGAACTGAATGTTAACTATATAACTATATATATATATATCGTTATATATATTTGTCTGCCTTCTTCTCCGTCTTTTAGGATTGTCCACTCTTGTTTCTTTATAATGCCTGTAATAAACCCCTTTTTTCTACTGCTTCCCGCACTTCAATTTTGTTCCCTTTACTCTGGGAGAATAAAGAGGGAAGTGGTTTCCTTTTTCTAACAGAAAAGGCCCCTACTCATTTTTTTCCTCTCAGTCTGGATATACAAGCACACATTCATCTTTGCCTGTACAGATGATGGGGCCTATGTATATTTGTCTACTTTAGTCACGACTCCTCTCCTTCGTCATAAATCTGAGCCTACGTTCATATGTTTCACATGTTGTCTATGGTATTAGTAGCAGGCTGTGACACCACTGACTCTCAGGTTGCACAGCTCCAGTCTGCACTCATATTTCAGTCTCATCAGTATTCCTTACATCGTGCAGCAAAATTGATCATTAATAATTTAAATGTGTATATAAGTGTGTATATATGTGCACAGGAGAACACAGAGGATGAAAAGAATGTGAGTTAGTTACTAGATTGAATAATCCCAGAAGAAATTTTAAATAACCACAGATCAAAATCTATTTCAGCTCTGTGACCTTATCTTGAAAAATATACCAGCTTTTTCTTTACCTCGGTGCATTTGAGGTAGCAAAAAGGCTGTACAGAGATCAAACAGAGTGAAGCATCACTCAATAAAAGTAACCCTCAGTGGACTATTTGGGTTATAAGGCACTCTTACAACTATTTCTAATTTCATTGGATTCCTTTATAAAAATGTTTATACCTTTGTTGACTGGAATGGTATAATATGAGCTTGTGTGCCAGTTTCTTTAGTTAAGAACACAGACATTGCCATTTACATTTTTGCATTTTTGGTGGATTTTTGACCATGTTATTAATTGCTCAGTTATTAAAAGTGGTACCATTTTTCAAGTAACTCAAGGATGACCACATGATATACAATTAAAAGCACTGAGACTAAGAGACTTACGGCATTTATCCAGTGCTGTCATACTTAGCGAATTCTCTGGAGTAAACCAACAACTTCATCTTCAGGCAGTCATGTGAGTACTAGACTTGATTGAAAGTACAGTTTATTACACTTAGTTTTGCCTATTTTAGGGTATTTTGAATTTCAGAGTTAAAATAAATAAATTAAAAAAAAATCTTCCTTTAAAGAAAGAATTATATTAAAAAAAAAAAAAAAAGGAGGGGAGGGGGGAGGCAAGGGGGAAGGGAGGGACCATGCTGTCTGATGTTTTAATTCCTAGTCCTGTTGGTTTTGTGTCCTACAGTTCTTTGGATAATATATCCTGTAAGGATCCGTGTAATGACTAAGTTATATAATGCTAACCTTTCCTAGAAAATATTTACAGGTTAAATAAAATATTTACAGGCTAAAGAATCTGCCAAGCCAATGGAAGACAAAGAACCAAAGAATTTGATTTCTTTGAATCAAAATAGTAGCATTCTCAAAATTCATTATAACTTTTCTTCTTGAAAGCAATTTGAAAATTCAGGACAAATAAAATTACTAAAATATAGGCATTTAGTTGTTGCTGCCTGATGATGAAGTTAACTCTACTGCGTAGCATAAACAATAGTGACAAATACACAAAAACACACACTCAAAAACAACAACAACAAAAAACAACACTTATTTGAAATGTATGTCTCAATGAGAGCTTCATTTATGAGTTCAGTTTTGGCACATAAATTTTGTACCTTCAGAATTTTACTATTTCAAGAGATATCTGCACTTCTTGCTCAACGTTCTTTCCATCTTCAGTTAGTAACCACTGTTTTCCTAGCTGATACTATCCTTTTTCCCAGCATAATTGTTATATGAAGAAGGAAAAAAACAACCAACCAACCAACCAAAAAAACAAACAAAAAACCACAGCTTCTCTTTGGTCTCTTGATGATTAGCAACAAATAGTATAAATGTAATGTACATAATGTAATAAATACCACATAAATATAGTACAATGTAAGTTGTGTAGACATGCAGGAAAAAGCCTAAAGTTGGAAAATGCCATTGGGCTGACTTCTTCACTTCCTGACTTGAGAAATGTCAATAAGTATTCAATATGCACTTTGCCTATCTTATATGCACACTTATAAAGACAGTGTAAGACTTATTTATCTAATGTTCAATGTAATTTATAAAGTTTATGTTTTCAATGTGGTTTTGCTACACTATACAGCCGTAGACTGAAGAGAAGTAGAAACATATTTTGAAGTCAGTTTGACCCAATTTGTAGCATTTCATTTAGATGTAAGTTAAAAGAATTCTTGAAATAGATCAACATAAAATTGCATTATATTTTTTTTCTACCTTGGAATTCAACTATCCAGTTGCAATTGAAGTGTCCAAAGTCCAGATCCTGTAATTTGATTTGCATCGATTTGATTTGCATTTGATTTATGGTCGTGCTGGGTCCGGCTGGGATGGAGTTAACTTTTCCTGAAGCACCCATACAGTGCTGTGCTCTGCACGTGTAGCTAGAACAGCATTGGCATCACACCAGTGTTGTGTCTGTTGCTTCACAATACTGGCACCGCATCAGGACTCCCTCCCCAAGAGCCAGCAAGCTGGGGGTGGGCAAATGATGGGGAGGGGACATCACCAGGGCAGCTGACCTAAACCGACCAAAGGGATATTCCATAACACATGATGTCACACTCAGCAATAAAAGGTGGGAGAGGGGAAGGAGAGGGGTGGGCTCTCATTGTGGAAACGCCTGCCCTCCTGAACAACTGCTATGCATATTGAGACCCTGCTTCCCGGGATGTGGCTGAACATCGCTTATTGATGGGAAGTACAGAGTAACTGCTTTTCTCTCTCTGTGCTTCTGTCTGGCCTTTGACTTTAAGCAAAACAAAACAAAAAAAACCTATTGCTTCTATAAAGTCAAGGCGCAAAAATATATTAGAATATTAAAAAGTATTTTGTTTGCCTTTTCTAACAAGTCTTAATTTTGTTTTGGATGTATTCTGGGGAATAGCATAAGCAGAGAAATGGAAATGCTCTGATGTTGTGAATTTGCCTTTGAAATTCAATGCAGCTATGCACATCAGCATGCTTACCTGATCCATAAAGATACCTGAAGAACCTTTTTATCTGAGTCCCATGAGATTTGGCTTCCTAACTCAAACACATCCATTCCATTTCCTTAGATTCACTTCAGCCCAAACCTTCATGCTGAGCTTTCAAGTAAGCTTTGGTGAAAGGAGCAAAGTTTTCTTCTCAAACTCAAATAGTAATGATTTTCATTTCCGTTACCTAATGAGATTAAAGTACTGAACTACTGTATTACTCTAGTGGCCTCTTTCTCTTTGGTAAGATGGCTTAAGTGTGGCAAGCATGTGGCATATGGGAACAGAGGAAATGTCAAACTGTGGAGCAAAGATTTACAAAATCTAATAACTTTTGTAAACTTTAGCTTCTAGACTTAATATAGGAAAAAAAATAAATAAAAAAGGAAAAGGCCAGATACTATAATAATATGAGTTCTTCTAAGTTCTTCTTAAATGAAAGTAAAAGTGTACAAACAGATTTATAATGACTTTTTGTAATCTACGAAGTGAGATTTACTGTACATTTTCTCTTTAAAGTTCAGTTAATATTGTTGTTCCTTACTAAGTAAGTCTTTCATGAGTTTCCTGTTGGCTTTAAGCTACCATGTTTTGGACTTGGAAAGTCCATCTGCCGGAAAATAATTTACACCATAAAAATGTCTTTAATTAAAATTTTATTTCTGTTTCATAAGCAAATGTGTTCTTTATTATTATTATTATTATTATTATTATTATTATTATTATTATAGCAATTCAAAGCTAAATGGTCCCTGCACTGCACACAGATTAAGTTCCCACTGTAGTTGTGTGGAGCAGTTATGCTTTTTCATTTTTTTTTTCTTACAGTCTTTTATACCCCACTTTTAATATTTAATAAATAAAAGTACTTTTTCTATAAAAAGAGATTTATGTTAATTAAAAAAATCCCAAATGACAATGATTACGTTTCTTATTTTGGCTAAGATGTGTTTTCTAATTGTTATGGTACTGAGAGCTGTATAGTAAGCTTCAGAGTAATATAAAAAATTCCTTTGGCCATTGAGGTGTTCACACAGAAACTTTTCAATGATTCTTGGGATTGAAAAGAAATGCAAAAGAGAGGAAAAATGTGTCTCTTTCTGAGTCCTGGATACTTGTATGCTTACACATTAAGTAGTACACCCAAAATGTAGCAGTATCAACCAAGATGTGTATTTTTTACTACTGCTATGTAAAGTATTTACTGTTATGTAACACAACATTTAAAAATGACAACGATGTTTTAAAGTAAATGTGAGCCCTGCCAAAGGGACAGCTACACCAAGGGTACATTTATTATTGTTTTTTGTTTGTTTGTTTGTTTTTTGTTTTAATTTGCTTGTTTTGCTTCTTTTACTTGTTTTTCGTTTGTTTGTTTGTTTGTTTTGCCTTTAATAATTATTTCCCCAAGTCTGTTGATAGGGCAATGATGGTCTGACCTACCCTGTGGAAAAGTCCTCTGGCTTCCAACACAGAAGTACTCATTGCCAGGCCACACGTTGGTGCCACAAAAGCCACAACCAAACAGAACACTGTATAAAGTGTTAGGATAAAAACAGGATAAAAAGTTTAAAGGTATAAAGTGCAGCTGCTGTCCCAGTGTTATAGAAATTTCAATGTGAAGAAAAACTTGGTATCCCCCATAATCTCTAAAATGAAGCTACTGGGCTACAGAATGAATTTTCAAAAGCAGTTTCAACAGTAAGAAGTGCTTATGGAAAAGATTAAATAACTTATCGTTTGCTATACAACATGATACATTACTATGGTCCAGGGATTCTCTTTTCTTGGAAATCTTTCTAAAAGCGATCCTAATATGTGTTTGTTTAATTTTCAGAAATTAGCATAACCACTCGCCATTGTAGTTTCTCTTCAGGTTAAGTTACTATTGTTTCAGTCATTTGTAATTCCAGAGGGAAATCTAAGACCAATATATATCAGAATTCAGATATCTAAATCATATAGTGAACAATACAAATTGTAGGCAGTTGCACCAATGAGAAGCTATCTTTCAAAATAAATCATAAAATGTTTGGAGACCAGGGAGGGAAGAGACTTGTATTCTTAATGTCTTAAAAAGAACTGCTGACATTCCAGTGTAGTCAGAAAAGAAAGAAAGGCTGTGGAACTGTCCTCAAATAAAGATGTATAAATAAAACACAAAAAATCATTTCAGATGGCCACTGATCATTAACGCAGTTTAATATCAGGTCAACAGAAATTATACTAGTAATACTAGTAATTCAACTGCTATGTTTTGTGGCTGTTGATTACATTATGCTCCCATCTTTATGATGTAACTGTAAATGTATAGATCCTCTTAGATCCTCTCTGCATTGAAGATAACTTATTGAAAGAAGGTAGCATACAGAAGCACACAAAAGATTAGGTACCTGTGTACTAGGCCTGTTTGGGATGGAGTTAATTTTCTTCTTAGCAGTCCATATGATGCTGTGTTTCGGATTTGAGGCCAAAACAGTGTTGGTAACATATCAGCATTTTGACTATTGCTGAGCAATTCTTGCACAGCACCAAGGCTCTCTCTTTCTATCACTCAACTCCCCCAAGCAGACAAGACTTGGGGGAGGAGTGGGCAAGAGATTGGGAGTGGACACAGCCTGGTCAGCCAATCCAAGTAGCAGGCCAAAGAAATATTCCACAACAACTAACAAACATCATGCTAAGTGATTAAAAAAAAAAAGGGGGGGCGAGGGGGTGGAGTGGGTGCAGGTCTCATTCAAGGTAGTTCTGTGTTGCAAAATATATTTATTCTATTCTCTCTTAAACAGCTTTGATATTCTTCTTTATATTTATATATATATATGTGTAATGATGATAATTAATTGATTTCTATTAATTCAGGCGAAAAGACTATTGCCTTGTTGTGGGTAAAAGAAAGAATGACATAAGGAATTTCCACTAGATAGACATAAAAATATTTTCACTCTTATCTTAAACCTAAATAATCCAATACTTAGGTATATGTACTTTGTTTCATCTTAATGCAGTATTCTGAAGCCAAGAAATAGAGCATTTAAAATTATTTTAAGGCAAACTATAGGTTTCTTTCTCCATTACTCTTCTTGTGGACGAGTGCATTTTCCATGGTTTCCCAACTAACGAATCTGCCACTTTTAATGCTTCTCTCAGGTTAGGCTGGGAAAATTATAATTTTTAGGAGTTAACATTTAATAAATGATATGAATCAAAATAACTTTTCTGTCTCCCTCAAATGTTCTTCAACACCTTCCTTTTTCTTTATTGGCATCCTCTCATAACAGCCACCACACAAGTCTAGAAGCCTACAAGGTAATATTTGACAGAGTTTTACAGAGAATGTAAAATGTGATTTCAGAAGGGAAGTACCGTCTCAGACATAAGGGCTGCATAGTAGCATGCAGAGCTGTAATAGCAGCTTTAGTTAAAAAAGGAAATGTAATAATGTATAAAATACACTTGATGAATTCATTTGAAAACATTACTACCAATGATAAATCTGTATTTTTTCATGTTTCCAATTTTATACTGGTACTTTTTTGAAAGTACAAAATCTAAGTGGTCTAAGAATAGAAGTGAACTCATTTTCTTTCTCATCTTCCCATGCATGTTACATTTTTAACTCTGTTTCTTCATTCTTGTCGGAATTCATTTTATAGCAAATGAAAGGATACACAAACCAAAAATAGATATTTTTGCATTTCTTCATAAAAAGAACACGCACTAGAATACCACGTGTTATGTTACATAGAGCTAATAGGCACAAGTACTAATGAGTGTGTTATAATAATTAGTGCTCATCTGAAATTATTATTATTTTTTTTCTTTTTAATGCTGGCTAGTTTAAGCAAAAAGAAACAATCCAGGTAGGTAAAATGAGATAATCCAGAGCAGACTGACAGTTTTAATTTTGTGTTTTTGAGTGTTAAATATTGTGAAAATTGTTGCTGTAGAATAACTTTATAAAGAGAGTCATTTCATTTTAAGTCTTGTGCATCTCTTGATAAACTTTTGACAAGTTTTTCTATGAACAGACTATTAACAGGAGCTGGTTTTCCTGACAGATTATACCCCTCACTTCCAATTCCCACAAAAATTCTTAGCCGCACAGCTACAATACCTTTGCTCACTTTCTCTGCCCATCACATTTTCTCTCCCTAACTATTGTCATCTAATTTTATTCTTCCACTAATGCCTTATTTTCCAAGCTCTAGGTCCAAGACCAGGTGCATTTTCCCTTATGTATCCATCTTTCACAATTTGTGAGATCTCTTCTTCCCTGTCACAATTGGTTGCAAATGGCTGATGTGTTCAAAAGCCCTGATGTGGCTGGCAACTGGCAAATAGATATAAAGTGCATGGTGACATTGCACAACCCTGTATATAGGTCATCAGGTTAAGAAAGGAACAACAAACACAGATAAACAGAAAAAAAAAAGGAAAAAAAAAAGTAATATATATATATATATACATATATTAAATGCAATAACTTTGGAAGAATTTACTGTTATTGACTTAGAGTTGTGAATATTTTAGGGTAATTGTTTTCAATTAATATCAGACCTAAACTGTTTAGATTTCAGGAATGTGGATTTCGATCAATGTATTGGAAACTTGAAGACTTATATGAACTCTGAAACCTGTAAGCTGAATCAAAACTTGTGAATGAAGCCAGGTGGTAGCAGTGAACCCAGGAGTCAGTAGCTCTATTTTCGCCTTTTTAGCCCTGAATTTTCCCTTGAAAATCATGTATATGATCCTGAAAAATGAAAGGGAAAACCCCTTTGAAATGTTAAATTATTTTGCATTCTGGGCCCTATAAAAAAATTACAGCCCATGAGAAGCTGGTTTATCCATCAAAACAATCTCATTATTAGGACAGTGGTGTAGTGTGGTTTACTTCATACTTTGAAATCACTCGAAGAAATAACTGAGTGAATGATATTCACCCTCCTCTCTCTATTATGTTGTTATGTGCAGCAATAGCTGGCAGCATATTAAAATAGAGATCAGGGACTGAAACCATTCATTTAAATGCAGTTCTGAAATTTTGAATTTTCCAATTTATAAAACAATAATAATAATAATAATATGATTGACTGCTTGATGATGTGACAATAGAAATAAAAACATCTGATGAGTCTTGAGGGAATTTCTTTTCCACAGTTGTTTTTCACCAGCATAAATGTAGATGTTGATTGTGTGCCTCTAGCAGCAATAACTAAAAAGGGAAGCATTAGTTTTTTTCTTCAGTAAATACTTGCCTACACGTAAAGAAAAGAAAGAAAATCCTGTCAAAATAGAAATGGACTATAATTAGAATACAAAATTGAATAGAAATCCCTCAATCTATTTAATATTAACATGCCTGGATAAACATTAAACCTTTGCTCTTTTCTGTCCCTGCTTATGAAGGTAGTAACACAGGTGTTGAACACCTAACTGCATACATATATAACATTTTTAAGGTACCAATGTCAATAGAAAAATCTAAAGATTTCTCTGAACGTAAAAGGCATCTTGAATACAATTAGTCTTTAGGTCTTTGAAAATTGCATGCTTCAAGGAGTTGGAAATCAGGATTTCAATTAGGTTTCTCATACGTCCAAGTTTTCCTAGACTGAAAAATGCATGTTTACTCTATGCACCACATGTAGAGTGTATGTAGGAAGTGCCAGTTACAGTGCATGCATGCTATCATCTGTTGGAGTATTCACAGTAATCTCATTTTGAGGAATATGACTAGTCTATTTTTCTGTCTATGTGTTTTTAAGACTCTCCTCATACTCCTCTGTTACAATGGAATAGAGCATTTCAAGCACAGATAGACATTTACCTCCTAAAATATCACCATTATCACAGAATGGTGTCTGTGTCCTATGATGAGAATGATGAACTTCTCTTATAGCTCTCAAAATTGCATTAACACCTAGGAGAACAGATGAAGGTACGTTGGCTGAGAAGTAGTGTGAGGTATTTCCTCTAAGATTTTTAAGGTATTAAAGCTTCCAGCTGTGATAAGATTAATACAGTTGTGATTTGAATATCAGTGTCAGCCAAGTTTAACAGGTATGATATTTATTAAGTATGAAGCGAAATGTTGTCATGTTCACTCCATTTGAAAGACCATGCTGAAAAGAGGACAAATATTTTGTTAAGACCTCTGAATGTGATCAAAGTAATTTCTCTGAAGAGGACATGGATTGCCTCATTTTATCTTGGATAATTAAAAATCTCAGATGTAATTTTTAATGTTTTACACCATGGGTTTCTCTTCTGTAGTTGTCTCTGGTGGGTTAACCTTGGCTGACTGCCAGGTGCCTACTATACTGCTCCCTCATTTCTCCTTAACAAGACAGGGTTAGAAAATAGTATGAAAACAATGCATTGGTTGAGATAAAGGCAAGGAGATCACTCACCAATTGTTGTCATGGACAAAACAGACTCAACTAGAGGAAGATTAATTTAATTTATTGCCAATTAAAAAATAGAGTAGGATAGTAAGGAAAAAAAAAAAAAAGACTAAATCAAAAACACCTATCCTTTCTTCTAAGGCTCAACTGCATTCTTTTTTTCCCAACTCTTCCACTTCCTCCTCATCCTACCCCTCCCAAAGTGGCATAGAGAAGGTAGGTAATAGGGGTTCATAACTTTTCATTTCTGCCCCTCCTTCCTCATTCTCTTCCCTTGCTCCAGTGTGGGGTCCCTCCCATGGATACTTCATGGCCTGCTGCAATTGGGCTGCAGTTTTTCAAGAACAAGTCCAGCTTAGTTCCTTCTTGTGGACTATGGTTCTTCAAAAACTGTTCCTGCATGGGCTCCTCTCCACGGGCTGCAGCTCCGGCCCGGGGCCTGCTCCTGCGGGGGCTCTCCATGGGCCGCAGCCTCCTCCAGGCCACATCCACCTGCTCCACGTGGGCTCCTCCACGGGCTGCAGCGTGGAGATCTGCTCCGTGTGGGACCCATGGGCTGCAGGGGGACAGCCTGCTCCACCAGGGGCCTCTCCCTGCACAGGCCGCAGGCGAACTGCTGCTGCATGAATGGAGAAACTCCTGCCCTCCTGCTGCACTGACCTGCGGGGCTGCATGGCTGATCCTCTCAAATTTTCTCTCTCACAGATGTTGTGCAGTGTTTTTCACCCTTTTAAAAGTATGTTCTCACAGAGGCACCGCCAGCATTACTGAAGGGCTTAAGCTTTGGCCAGCAGCAGGTGCCTTCTGAAGGTGGATGGAAATGGTTCTGTCTGAAGTGGGGAAGCTCCTGGCTTATTACAGAGGCCACCCCTGTAGCCCCTGCCCCCTGCTACCAAAACTTTGCCACATAAGCCCAATGTCACATCATGACCTGCTACTTGTCCGTTTTTGTATATCTAAAAATGACGTCATGGATATTTAAATTTTACAAAACAAGCAAGCAAGCAAACAAAATTAGAACTTTTACTAAAGCTCAAGCTAAAAAAAATAAATTATATATATACATAAAATACAAATCCATAATATTATGAGCACACTAGTATTCATATTTGCTTAAATTGTTGATCTCTTAATCCATCTGGTGAGACATACTGATGTGGTTATTGCCAAGAAACTAGTAAGTAGTTTGGTAGATAGTTACATTAAAATCTAATGTTGGTTTTACTTTGTGATATGAAATATTAAGGTGAAAAATTAGACAATTCTATACATATAGGAGATTTTGATTTATATTTTCTTTCCACAGAAATATCATCCAAATATATATATCATATAAATATGTCACAGAGAATTAATGTAAGTGTAATTCCTACATATTCAGTTTATTTTTAACATTCTCCTTAAAACTCAATAATAAAACTTTGAAAATGTTAGTTCATGCAAAACTTTGGATATTTTGTCTGTTTGTTCATGACTATAGAATGCCTTTTAGGCTCTTTGCCTGAGCCTAATAAAATGGACTTCATGTGATGTACAGGAATAGCGTGCTGAAAAAAGTTGAAAATAGTTGAAAATCTGCTCTGCTTAGTTTATTCTTCATTAAATAGAAAGGCTGGAAACTGAGTTGGTGTATTATTGTAGGATTCATGGATTCATCAAGTTCAAGGAATAGAGAGCCATTAGAGCTAAATATCCTGAGAGGGAAAACAAACAAACAAACAAACAAAAAAAACCACTAATATTATAAATGAAAGTGTACTGGCTTAATTACACAGTGAAAGGCAAGATTACAATTTGATAATCAAGTATGATGAAGAAGCTATTAGCTGGTAACTTACATAATTGAATTAATGCTGCTTAGAGGTGTATTTTAATTCATTTTTGGCATTGGGATTTAGAAGCAGTGAGAAATAGAATCAGATCAGAGAGAGAATGCTGTTTTAGAAAGGTAATGTATGAAATGATCAAAGATGTAAATGAATTCGAAAATAAATGGAAGTCAGTTTCTTAAGTCCTATGGGAAGGCAGTACTGCAGTTTTGTCTCCATTCACTTCACTTTCTGCAAGCATTCATCTCCATCTTTTTAGAGCCTTGTCAAGTTTACTAATTTTTAGGGACTGTTGAGTAGGAATATGAAAAAAGGGATGTAACGTTGTCCTTTCCTGTCCTTAAAAGTAAACATAGGAGGAGTCCAAAGATATATATTTCACTATGAGAATTCTGTTCACTGAACAGACTGACCTGTTTTTATTATTTTAATTATATTTTTTCCTCCATCTTTCAGTACTGTATCAACTGAGGTTATTGCGTATAGAGTGATGTGTGGATATGTTTGCATCTATCTTGTCTTGCTATGTATAATGAGTATTTTGGTGTTATGCAAATGCAAATCTGAAAAAATACTAACTGGCATGCTATTCGCCAAATAAGAGATGGAAATATATTCTATTTTTAAAATACTAGTACTAGATTATCTTGCAGAGTGGCTTGAGTTCTCCATAAAAGTCAGTATGCAAATAAGTTTATGGTGAGATAAACTGAAAGTGAATGTACAGAAGCTGACTGTCTACGTTAGCTCTCCAAGCTCTTAACACTCAGAAGTGGCAAATGCAAAGGCCAAATATTTATATGAGTCATAGGAATGCATTTTAAGGTGAAATAAATTGACCTTTGGATGTACTGATTGCTGTATAGTGTCTGGCGTGAGGGCCTGGTTCGCTAGGCAATGCTGAACAACAAAGTTTTAAATGAATGAACCTAATTGTGAATTTTCATTGTTGAAATTCTTTCTGTAAGAGTATATGGAACGAGAGTGTCTGCTCCTTTAACAGTATTTGGCAAGGACGTTTTTCCAATGCAACAAGGGATAATAAGAAAAGGAGGAAGTGATGGAAACCAAGTCTGGTCAGTCGGAGTAATTGATAAGGGCATGTGAGAATGTACGAATGTTTATTGCAGCTGGACTGACAGGATTTCTAAATGGGGAGACAATCACAAGAAACAAACTTCCTAGTCACACTAAGTGGTGGGCTAAAATGCTACAGGCACTACCTCCAGGAAGGATGAACCTTGCATCTGTTAAGATTGTCAACTCCAGTGTCCAGACTGGAAAGGTGTAGAAACTGCAGAGCTCTTCAAATCCATTGGTAGTGTGCAAGGGGAAGTAGGAGCAGGAAGAACAAAGAGCAAGGATGGCTAGAAAAAGACCAATGTTTAAATTGGGGCCAGTAAGTGCAATTGTACGGCAAAGCCTTGTGCCTGATCACCAGTCTGTCCTATCTTATTTCTCTCATTAAATGTTTTCTTAACTCTCTCTGCATATTCACAGTCTCTCTCCCATGTGCATGAGTGTTGCAAGGATTAAGTGCCAGCTGCTGTTGAGGCCTCTCTGTATGTAAGTGGAATTGCTGCCAGGTACTAGAGTTAGACACCAGGGATTTGGATGCCCCTGGCCTGTGATGCCAGCTACTGGGGAGAGGGGGGTCCCAGCATCAGCTGCTAGAGCAATTGGAGTCTTCTGCTCCCAGCCATGGGGTGGGAACAATGTCTTTTCCCAAACCAGGTTCTTGTGGGGACCGGAATGGGTGAGGCAACTGTGGGCTCCATGTTGTCAACTGGACAACTGGGCTGCGGGTCACAGCCTGTGTGCCTGGTGCCACTGCTGGAGGGGGCACATGCCTGTATCTTGCCAATCTGCTGGGGGGGGGGGGGGGGGGGGGGGGGGGGAGGAAGAAGGTATTCACTAGCAAACTTTAAGCTGGACCAGATGGGGAGTAGTGAGGGCCTTGGGTCTGGGCTGGAGTATCAGGTGGGCAGGGAGTCCATGCTGGTATGCTCAGGGGGTCCTGTGAATGTGGCGTGCACGAGGGTGCAAGTGCTGTGTTTGTGCAGCAAACTTCAAGCTGGACCAGCCAGTGAGTAGGCAACCTTAAAGTGGGTATGGGGCTCAGGATCCGAAGAGGGGTGCTAGGTGGCTGTGCCAGTACTATATGAATCTCTGAATGTGTGTGTGCTTTTGAACCTATAGCGTGTCCTGTGTATGTGCCTTCGCTAGTGAACTTTGATCTCTACCAGTTGGAGAGGAGGAAGGGGTCTCAGCCAGCTGAGTCCTGTGTGTAAGTTCTGCAGGAAGCAGGCCTTGGTTGGGGCAGCCTGTGTGATGAGTTATGTCAGTGTGTCTGTGCATCTCTGTGTCTGTGCGTCGCTAGGCTATGTCCTTACCTTTGGTACAGGTTGGACGTGCAAATGGGAAACAGCTGCCACATCCCCCAGCCTGGGTAGAGTCCGTATGCACCAGTCAGGCCCCTGCAGCCAGGCAGGAGCACTCCTTCCTCTCTTAACACCTTAAAAGACAAAGAAAGAAACCAAAACCAAGTAACCAACCAACCAACCAAATGAAAACCATAAACTATTGTTAAGGAAAGCATTGTAGGAATTAAGTTTATATTCTCCTTTTGTTGGTTTGGTATTCTTTATTAAAAATCTTGTGGGGCTGTTGTTTTTTTTTTGGGGGGGGGGGGTTCTTCCGAAAGTGAAAGGATTCTGATATTGCCTTCTGAGGAACAGTTGTTTTGGAACACTATTGATATTGTCTGACATTATTCAACAGGTGAAGAATATGAAAATTATTATAAAATTATTGCTCATTGGGAAAGGAAAAAAAAATAAAAACATGTATAATTTTAAGAAATCTGCAGTGAACTTCTAGAAAATCAGGAATTTGAATTAAGAACCTGGCACGCTCTTTTTCCACATTTTCTCTTGTTCCTATTTTTAAGACAGCTTCTACTCCTTCAAATCCAACTCTGACTTTCATAGTTTTTGATTCAGTCCACAGTTCCTTGTCCTAACATCTCTTGAGTGATGCTTATTTAATTTACATTGTTATCCTGAAGTTATTTGATTAATGCAATTCACTGATTATGACACCCTGTGTACCACATGGCTTCCGTGTTGCATCAGTTTAATTCCAGTACTTTATAACTGCTCATGGTAGAGTTCCACAAAACAAAAAGAACAATTGCTCAGTTATCTCAGAAATTATCAGCATTTAATGCACATTCTCTTGTTAACTTTGTTCTGCATAGAAAAGTACGAGAAATAAATGGTGTGAAAATACAGTTAATTTTTCAGGGATCAGAAGATTACTGCTAATCACGCAATGGACTTTGTCTCAAAGGCAGTACTCTCCTACAGTAAAGCTTACAATATAAACTGATGTGTTTGGTAATCTCTTTTAATTTTCTCCTCTCTTTTAGTTGATGGATGCACTGACTGGTCTGTGGATTACAAGAAATATCAAGTTCTAGTGGGAGAACCTGTTCGTATAAAATGTGCACTTTTTTATGGATATATTAGAGCTAATTACTCCCTAGCACAAAGTGCTGGACTAAGTTTGATGTGGTACAAAAGCTCTGGACCAGGAGATTTTGAGGAACCAATAGCTTTTGATGGAACTAGAATGAGCAAAGAAGAAGACTCCATTTGGTTCCGACCAACAGTGGTACAAGACAGCGGACTCTATGCATGTGTGATAAGGTACTGGATTTTAATATACTGCATTTTAATGACACAGATATCAAGCATGGCTCTTAATAGTGAGACTTCTGTGCAAAGAAAATTATTTTTTTGAGTTTGTTCCTTTTTCTTCTCCTCTTCCTATTCCCTTCCCTGAAGTTTTGTTTTGTTTTGTGCTTAATTAGAAATTGCTGCTGAATGTCTTGAATATATATATTTTTTAAATTTAGCTTATATATAGCAGCATCAAAAATCTATAAGGTGGGTGGGACTGGATGTTGGGTCCTGTGTTCTTGGGTCTGATTCTGGTTTAACTCCAACAATCACTCTTTTAGAGTTAAAAGTTCCTTTTTCACATTTGGGTTTCTTTTTAAATGATTTTTGTACATTTTGTCCTGTAAAAAGTTGTCATTTGATATAAAGTACTTACATCAAGAAAAATGGAGTATCATTATGGTGAAGTTTCAGAATTTTTATGGGAGTATATCGTCTATAATCACAGCTTGTTTAACCTGATAATGTAAGCTGCATGTCAGGTATCTCCCAAAGGTATTTAACCTTCCGATGCATCAAGTCTTATCACCATAACTGGGGCTAGATTCATATTCCTGCTTTCTAAACAAGTGTTGAGCTACTTTTTGAATTTTTAAAATGCTTTGCTGTAAGGTATTGTTTCCAGCTCTTTGCATTCAAAAAGATCATCTAGGCAATTTGTTTTTTGTCTCACAGATTTATGCTAGACTTTCACTTGAAGTGAAATTATGCAAATTAGAATTTGTACCTAAGAGGTACAGAGAAGAGTCACTGCTAATTGTTCAAAGGTTTGAAACATTTGCTTTTTGTTCGTAGGCGTACAGATGAAGCAGTGTTCTTTTCTCTACACATATCTGTAAAAATGATGTTGTTACACACAAGAGAAAGAGTAAGGCAGCTGAGGGGCTAGACAAGAAATGAGTGATGAAACTACTCTGATGTTGCAAGGAAAATAAGAAAATATCTTACCAGAACCTGAAGAGTCCTGTGAAATTTAGTGTCTGCTAGTTTTATATTTGAAGGGATGCAGGAAAGGAATGCTGTCAGGATTGTGTGTGGTGAAGGATTTTTTTTTTTTTACTAGATGTGTGGTTTTTTTTTAAACATTTGTTCTTTGAGCCCTTTATATAACTTGTGAGACATTTTGGATCATTAATTCAATAGCATTTTCAGCATGTTTATTCTTCATGTTTTTTCTTCTGATGGTGATGGCTTTCTTTATAAGAAAATCACAAAATATTGCACATTATGCTACTTACTTAAAAGAGAACATTTATATATGTTTAGATTAATATGTTTTGAGATGAGTGTGTAACAGTAGCCATGAAAATGGCAACACTCTATTGGTAATTACAGGCCTGTCAGTCTCACTTCAATGCCTGGTAAAATTATGGAGAAAATTATTCTGGGAGTTATTGAAAAAAACCTGAAGGACAATGCGGTTTTATCATAGAGAACACAGGTTCATGAGGGGAAGGTCCTGCTTAACAAACGTAATTTCCTCTTCTGACTAGGTCACCCATTCAGCTGACCAAGGGAAGCCAACTGATGTAATGTTTTTGGATTTCAGTAAAGCTTTTGATATTGGTTTTCACAGTATCCTTCTAGACAAAATGTCCAGCTAGATTAAAAAAAAATAAAATAAAAGTACAATGGGTGAACAATTGTTGACGGGTTGGACTCAAAGGTTTATAGTAAATGGGGTTACATCAGTCTGGTGGCCAGTCACTAGTAGGGTTCCTCAGGGCTCTGTATTAGGGCCAGTTCTCTTCAACATTTTCATAAATGACTTGAATATAGTATGAGAAAGTGTTTAGGATGTTTTAGTATTTAGCCGTTTTAATGCAGATGACACTAAATTGGGAGGACAATTGACTCTGTAAAGGATAGAGAAACCTTGCAGAGGGATCTTGACAAATTAGAGAGCCGGGCAAACACCAGCAGTGCAAAGTTTAACCAGAGCAAGTGGCAGATTCTGCAACTGGGGCAGGGCAACCCTGACAATATGTACAGACTGGGGGACCAGAAGCTGGAAAGCAGCCCTGCAGAAAGGGACCTGGGGTTTTTGGTCAATAGCAAGTTGAATACAAGTCAACAGTGTGCCTTAGCAGCCAGGAAGGCCAACTCCATCCTGGGGTGCATCAAGCACGGCATTGCTAGGCAGTCAAGGGAAGAGATTGTCCCGCACTGCCCTGCACTGGTTCTGCCTCATCTTAAGTACTGTGTGCTGTTTGGGGCACCACAATACAAAAAGGAGAAAACTACTAGAGAACATCCAAAGGAGGGCTACAAAGATGGAGAAAGGTCTAGAGGGCAAGACTTAGGAGTGGCTGAAGTCATTTGGTTTGTTCAGCCTAGAGGAGAGGCTGAAGGGAGACCTCATGGCAGCCTACAGCTTCCTCATGAAGGGAGCGGAGGGGCAGGCGCTGATCGCTTCTCTCTGATGACAGAGACAGGACCCGAAGGAGCAGCATAAAGCTGCGTCATGTGCAGGCTGGATGTTAGGAAAAGATTCTTCGCTGAGAGGGCAGCTGGGCACTGGAACAGGCTCCCTGGGAAAGTGGTCATGGCACTGAGCCTGCCTGAGCTCAAGAACTGCTTGGACAATGTTCTCAGACATACAGTCTGATTTCTGAGTGGTCCTTTGGGGACCCAGGAGTTGGACTTGATCTTTGTGGCACCCTTCCAACTCAGGATATTTTATGATTCAGTTATTCCATCATGCAATTTGACATACCATAATTAATACTCTCTGTTTAGACAAAGAAAACCTTAATATCTCATGTAGGGCTTTCTAGCAATTACAGATAAATGATTCATTATAATAATCAGTCATTCTTTAACATTTTTTTTATCATGTCAACTTGTATTCATGCTTTTTGTAAATACACTTCTTTTCAGTCTGGGGGTATGTAAGGGCTTTTTCTAATCTTCTTTAAGATACATACTGCTTTTGTAGCACATACATAATTTCCAGCTGTCAGTGCTCATATGTGTAGAGTGAGTTTGGATTAAAAAAATAATAATAATTAGCTCGTGATCTTGAATATTATGAAAAGTTACAAAGCTTCTCAGCTTGAGGAGATCCACTAGAATACGCAGGTGTTTGTTGAACATTGGTACACAGAAGTCTATGTTTTTTGTTATATATTAATGTTTCAGATATAGATTTGTTTGACAGAGCCTTTCAATTTTATGATCAAGGTGATTATTGGTAGAAAATACAATCCTCATCTCAGAATGAAAGGAATATATTCCTTTGTTTTTTATGCTTACAGTTAAAGGTTACCTTCAAATAGTTTGGAATGCCAGTTTGGAATGCTAGTTTAGAATCAACTTTAAAACTGAATACTTTATTTCCTGTGGTAACCATGTATTTAATATTTTAGTTGGAAATAAACAAATTGAATTCCTCAGTAGTATAATGGTTTCTTTTTCTTCCCTTTTTTTCCTTCCTCTTTCCTTAAGGCTGGATTGATGCCATCTGGTAAAAATTATGTACTTTATCTGTACTTCCAAAGTTATTGCTATAGAAATATCTAGCAAAAAGTCTCACATCAATAACTGCCTTCTGCTCTCATCACTGAAAGCAGAATACTAAACTCTGCTTCCACTTCATACTTTAATACTCATAAAATATATTAAAAAATTTGGAGAAGGATTAGTGAACAAGAACTATAATTCTTTCAAGGTCATGATGAAGATTGCAGAGATGAAATTAAATGATTTTTCTTACAGATTGGAATATTTTTATAATTTTCATGAAGAGGGCTTTAAACACCTTCAGAATGATGTTATGATGTATTCTAGTTTTTAAGACTCAATTGAGAAGCTCAGTTAAGGTATGTACCCAGTAACAAACCAATGTTCAGTGTGGTGCTTGCAACAACTTGAGTAGGAGAGCAGGGACAAGAGATGTACATTTAATGGCAGACAAGAAAGGGCAAATGGGCAAAAGGAGAACTGTTCTCATGAACATTTCAGACTTTCTTGAAGGGGTGGGACAATACTGTACTAACTATTTTGTTGTTCACAAACTCCTTCCTTCACAGTTCTGTGCCTTTGATACTTGTGACAACCATAAGGAAGGGAAATGTATCTACTGCACAGGAAGGGTAGAAATTAAAATGCTGGCTGTATATATATATATATAAAAATATATATATGTATGTACATATATACATTTATATGTACATATGTATAAATGAGCCATATTAAAAGGCTAGCTTGTGGACCAAACAAGTTTCTACAATGAATATATTGCAGTTGAAGCATGGGGTTTCATTGAGTAGAAGAGTTCACATTTTTTAGTAAAATTAGCCTAAGGATAGTAGTGAAGGCTCTCTCTTTTTACTTCAGAAGCAAAGAAAGAACCTTCATCCTTATTAACTACTGTTCGCAACACTCTCACTTTTATTTACTTATCCCTACTTTTCTTCCTATGGGAAACTGGCTGCCATAAGGAAATTCAGAACATGAATACTGAGTCTTATTATCAAGGAACTCCTGCACAACCATAGCTGGAGAAATGAAGACAAACAGAAATAGCTTTCAGATTTCAGCTATCAATACAAAGACTAAGCTAACTGACAAATATATGTGGGCTCATATGGTGCTTCAAAGAAAGAAAATAACGTGTTTTGTTTCAGGTACAGCACTTTACCGTTGTGCTGCAACTTGTATGTTCTGTACTTTTAAGGAAGTGGAATTTACAAAATACGTGGTTGTGACATCACACAGTTGCTTGTTGTTTACTTTATACTGAAAGTAACTATAACTAGATGAGTCACACAAAGCGTTAATGTATATAATAAACACAAGCTTCCAGAAATTATTTACATAAGTATATACACGTATACATAAGTGGTATTGCAGTCAGTATGTACTAGTTTCTGTCAAACTTTACCTCCTTTAGTGTTGCAAAATAGTTGAAATACTGTAATTCCTGTCAAACTGGTATTTTCTTACCATTTTAATCTTTTTCCTCCCTTCCTGGAAACTTTTATTATAGGATCTCCAGTAACAGCCCAGACATAATACCTCAGGTCGATGGGGCCCAAGAAGAAGGCTGGATTGGGATTTATTAAGGTGCTACAATGGGTTCAATTGCAAAAGATGAAATTTTTTTTATGGTTTATTCAACCAGAGTTTTGCATTACTATGTCAGTTAAATAGTGCTTAGAAATTGTCTTTATCACTTTGTACAGTATATCTAGTAATTCAGATGTCTTTTCAAATTAAATATGCTCTTAGTAGTGACTTTGTTGCTTTAAAAATCACTTTGTAGAGTAAGGTTGCTTTTGCAATTGTAAAAGAAATTCTCACTTTAGGCATAGAGAGAAACATCTTTGTCTTCCATTTGTCCTTAATAATGATGGCTATAGTATTCTATTTACTTTTCTGTAGTTGAGTATTTGTAACAGCTTATGTGTTTAGATGTTTACAGACATTAATTAGTTTGGTCAGCTGAGATAATTAGTGAAGAACACATACAGGTAAACAAGTCCTGTTCAGACACATGAGAGTGGCTAGAAACCAAGCTTAAAATCCAGACAAAAATAAGTAGCAACAGAAGTTAAAGTAATGTATTATAAATTACATTACAGATGTCTGTTAATTTTCCTGAAATAACTTGTCCATCTTTTAACAAACTTAAGACAAATGTATTAGGTAATTATTAGCCATAAAAATACTGTCTGCAGTTCATTCAATGTTATTGATCTTTGAAGGTTAAAATTAAAATCTGACTGCTGGGTTCAAACTGGGAATAACCACAACTATGGGAATAAATAATAATAATAATAATAATTAAAAAAAAAAAATCTGCCTGAGAATCTTTAACTATATCTATTATTCCTGTACAATCTATCATTTTAGAGGAAGAAGGAAGGTCTGAAATACGGTAAAGCATATAGATTACTCTAGTTTTACTTCTGAATAACAGAAATAAAAGAAAATGCTAAAACAAAGTCAGATTATTGGCAAAATTTGTATTTAGCTTCGTTACCATTGCTATGGTCTTTCACAAGTAAATGTAGAGGCTTCAAACATAACAGTGTTTCTAACTCATTTTTTAGGGTGAACCTTAATCTTTGCTGTTTAGCTGTATTTTAAATATCTCTTCACATCAGTTGTATTTTCTGATTTTATCATAGAAGTCATAGAAGGGTGGAATGGTGGTCCTAGGTGGAAGGGACCCACAAGGATCATTGAGTACAACTTCTGACTAAACAGAGGGCTAGCTGAGAGTTAAACGATATGTCTCAGAGCATAAACTTCTTCTGTTAGGTAGGATATGTTCCTGCACTGATATATATTTAAATACAAGACTATCGTTTTTCTGTAATTTAGTAAGACTTAGTTATGAGAAATAATGTCATTAATAGCTTAAATAGTGTAAGTAGTTAACTTTGTTTATGAACAGCTAGTTAAAATAATTACAGTTACATGAATGATGCCTTATTATCAGCTCATAGTTATTTTGTGAAATAAATGAGATTAGAAATATGAAATTTAAAACAACAGCATATGCAGTTTATTTTTAGAGAAAATTCTCTTGTTTGTTTGTTTGTTTGTTTGCTTAAACACACTCTGCAACCTAACACTCCTTCACAGTAACTTGTTGAATTACTGGCGTTCATTCTGATATTATAAAGTCTTGTTCTATTTTTTTTTAAGATGAATTAAAAATAAATGTATTTTTCTATATACATATTATACTATTGGTTCTTGAAAGCAATACATTGTACATAGTCGTAGAATGTATGCACACAATTGTTTAATCCATTATCAAAAATCCTGATTATATAGTGTGTATAGTGTGTATAGTGTGTCTTTTTTCTTATGAAGGAAATAGTGAGTATAAAAGAAATACAACTAATTTGTCATAAGCTTTTTGCAACTACTATTCTTCATCGTCTTGAGAAATGTAAAATATGTTTATGGATAAGAATTTATAATTTCATTGTACCAACCATTTATAAAATCTGACTTATTGTAGGAAGGGTGTTTCCCCTGCTTATATATATTTGCTTATATATATTTTTTTTCTTCCTTTAGACTTTTTTTTATAAACCAATGATTATCTTAAAATAGACACTGGCCATAACATATAAACTGACTCTCCTTCAGAAAACAGTAAATGTTCAGATAACAACCAGATGTTAAATCTGAGCAAAAATTAAAAAACAAAAAAGAAAATATATGAAATTAAGATATTAAGATATTAACATAATTACAACAATTCCTCTTAAACGTTCAAAACCATGATTTTTCCTAAAACAAATATCCTGCATGGGTTCCCTGGTTACATTAATTGTGTCAGTAACAAAGAACACTGACAATGGATGTGAGAAATAAGCTTTCTTCAATGAAGACCAAATGTACTAGCACAGAAGTAACTCTCAGAAGTACCTACTATTCTCTTAATTCCTAAAGTATTATCACAGTGGTAAAGTAATTAATATAAAAAGAACACTGCAAACAGATTAAAAATTATTCCAAAGTAGTTTGTAATGCAGATTTGCATGTTTTCTTGATTTAAATGTATTGTGATGCTTTTGAGTGAAGCCCAGAGGTACTGGTTTAGAGCACTGGTACGCACATGCACACAAAAATAGTTTTGTTTTAGCAAATAAGCAGTCACAGCATTATGGCAAGAAAGCTGGGACAATGAAAAAGGAGTAACAGGAAAAAAAATAGAATGGAGATGTCTACAATTGTTTGAGTCATTTAAATGTTTGAACAACCATTACAGGTCTTCGTACAAAAGTCAAGAACTCAGAGTGGTGTGCAAGTTTAGAACATTTATTGCTCAAAGGAGATGCACTTTCCCAGGTTTCCTCCCTTGCTTTTATTGGGTTTGTGGAGAGCAGGGAAGTTGACTAACTGTCTTCATTATTACACTGAATTTGTAAGCTTGTCTGAACTTTTTCCAAGGTTCTTTCCTTCCACAAAAGTGTTCAGTAACCATGACAAGGAATCTGTAACTTATGGTGATCAAGGTCTGATCCATCTCCTTTTCCAGGGTATGCTTAGTAGATTAGCCAGGCACCCATGACATTTTTCACTAAAACTATAAGGATACCTTGGTGAGCAGAAACAGCTTTCAGTCCGATTGTAGGAATGTATAGAAGATGTATTGTTGGAGCTTACATCAAATGTCCTGTACAGATGGAGAAGACAGCTGCTAGTTCCTAGAAATGAACAAGACAGGAGTTTTTCCTGAAGTTGATGCTTGTTAGAAATCAAGTGATTGAAATCTGTTCATTCTCCATTCTTCCCTGTCTTTCTGACACTGCAGAAGGACAAAGCAAGTGCCTAATACAGAAGAGAGAAATAGGTCAGCAGATTATCTCTTCTCATTGTTAAATTGATACAAGTTATACATGCTTTTTAAACTACAGTAAATATCAGCTATTTGCTTGTCTCAGTGAGAACCTGACATTGGGGAAAAACAAACAAATAAACAAAGCAAGCATGGCAATGATTAGGTAAAGGAGAAATACGATCTCTGCAGTGGGTAGGGTAATGATTTTAAGTGCAAAGTCTTGAGGGACTTTTATAGACAAGATAAAAACAAGGCTGAAGCCTATAAGAGGTAATCTAGAGAGTTGGTTTAGATATGACTTCATAAAAGAGTATATAATGAAAAAAAGGGTAATATTTTAATTACTTCATTAAAGGGTATATAAATTTACAGTGAGAGGAAAATATATAATACCTGTAGTTATGAGAATAAGGTAATGTTGATATTGGGAAAGAAAAAGAAAACGGTGTATTCGACTGGGTAGAAGGCAGAGATTAGTACTCTTAAAAGAGTATTGGCTCTGAACTTACAGGAATAGCATAGACAATGCTTGAGGAAAGAATTAAAGAATTATTTGAAGGAAAGCCTTAAATGTGCCAGGTTTCTTTTATTAATAATTCTTTTGTTGTTGAGATATTTGCTGATATACAGTGATGTGACAAATAACTGAATATTGCTTCTACTATTTTACTAGTTTTGTTGTTGTTGTTGTTGTTGTTGTATGTTTTTTCCCCCATCCATAGGCATACTTTTGGCAAACCAAACTTGCCCTTTGATTGCTATGGTTCTTCTTGTCACAATACTTCCAATAAAACAAACAAACAAACAAACAAAAACCTTCAAAGCTCATGTCAGTATAATAATAAAATCTGACTAAGGTTTGTTTTTACAGCTGCAATTTAAGACAAAAAAATCCGAACATGTAATGAGGATGCATTAATATGCATTATTTGTAGTAAGAAACAGTTTCTTCCTCAGACTGTAGACAGCATCTAGTCCATTTTACACTTTGCTAGTAACAAATTTTATCCATCTTGGAAAAGGACTGAAAGATGTATAACATCATGGAGGAAGTGTCCTGTCAGATGCTGTTTTAGCAAAAGTAGAGGGAAGAGAAAATACAGATACAATTAATTCCATTTACTAGGTACTTAAGTCAGTAGTAAATTATGTTTCTCCAGGCACTAGAGAAAATGGAATACAAAGAACTAAAATGACTTGTAAATATTTTCAAAACTATTTTGTCTCCAACGATTGTTTATAGATTTTTTTTCTTGTTTCCTATAACAGAATTCAGATCAACCAACTTATATAGTTAGTAATAATATCATCTTCTTACCTTTTATATGATCTTGAAATTTACTCGTAATATCTGATTTCAAACTGTATTTTGATCTGTCATGCAAGTATTTACCTCTGTGTCTGTAAACAGCCTGTAGATATCAAACTCAGTTTAAACATCTATTTGCTAAATATCTACATTCTTTCTGCTGTCATTCCCATTCTGCTCAGTTTAGATCACCTTAAAATAGATAGCTAAGACTTGATTTAGTTACACAGGAATAAGCATCTTATACTATTTTAGAGGCACTAAGAACATCTCCAAGACATTTGCAAAAATATGATATAAATGGCCCTGGAGCTTGAGGAGGCTAGATGGGGTATGTTTGGGTGTCTCAAATGCCCACTGTTAAGTAAATGAATTGGTTTTGGTATTGTTTAGTTTGTTTGTTTTTGTTGTTTTGTGTTTTGTTGTTGTTGTTTTGTTGTCGCTTTTCAGATGAATCATTTGCCAGACTCCATCAGCTAGACTGACAGTTACTGCAGTTTAAACATAGCATGCCATTATGTGAAGTGAATCACAAAATTGTAATGTCTTAAACTGAATTTGTAACTAAATTAACTTTATATATTCATATAGCATACTGTGAAATTCACTGGCTGATGTGAAAGTTAAAGGATATATCTTTGTGTTTAGTGCTATGTCATCAGGACGACATTTTAAAATATTAGAGTTTGTAATGTAAGAATGCAATGTGATTGAATTAATTTATCAACTTAATCATTCTGAAATTCAAATCTGAAATAGTTGTTGATGCTCCCAAAATTCATCAAACTGACTCAAAAGACATGAGTTCAACAAACAAGACTTTTCTTAAGTAATTAGGTTATCATTTCCAAGATTTCTGCACAAATAAATATTACAAATGTTCCTCTAGAAAAGCAATAGGTGAGATTCTTTAGTCAGACTCCAGGAAAAATCAAATGTTAGATGATTTATGGTTAGGACATGCAAAACTTCTTTCAGAAATGGTGAATCTGAAAAGGGTGTATGTGCCATAACCCAGAAGGCTACAAATGGAGTAGAGGTACTGAAGAACCTACCTAGTTACTACTTACTGATGCCGCTATGGTTGAAATAAGTAAAGATGGTAGGAAGGTGATCTGTTTTCAGGATGTCTCTGGAACAATTCGTCTGACCCCATGCTTTCTACAGCAATTAGACTATTCCCCCCCCCAAAAAAAAACCATCCTAGAAGCATTCAGAAGTTCTTTCATGGTCATTATTCTGATCCTTGCTTCGCTCTCCTCTACCTTCAGTGATCAGAGTAGGGCACCCAGTAATGCGAAAAATGAAGAAGGGCTGGTGTGGACCCCAGCATACACAAGATCAGAAAGGTGAAGATCTCTGACCCTCTTTCCCTTACTCTTCCCTTTGTTCTTCTTCTCCGTCTTGATAAAATCACAACAAATCCAGTGATTCCTCTTTTCTGATATAGGAAGTAAAGGCAAATGCATCTTTGTTGCAAGTCTTCATTCTGGGGCTTTATTTTTTACCAAGGAGTTCTTGTTGTGTTTATGGAAAATTGATTACATGTAAGTAGATGGTGATAAAAAATCAAAATTATTATTATTATTATTATTTTTAATTTCTCATCTGAAGAGAAATATTTCCAGTAAATTTAGATGTAGACCAGATGGGCATTTGGAATTTTTTTATAGTCAGTATAGACAGTAGAGAAATAAAAATTAGCTTTTCATTTAAGTTTTCCAGTGTTCCTAACAGGCTTTTTTTTTTTTTTTTTCTTTTTTTCTGGGCAGTCCAGTAAATGATTTTACTTTTTTTTGTCTAGCTCCTAGACAAAAAAACACTTATATGAGAATATTTCCTTCCTTCCTTTCTTCCTTCCTTCCTTCCTTCCTTCCTTCCTTCCTTCCTTCCTTCCTTCCTTCCTTCCTTCCTTCCTTCCTTCCCTCCCTCCCTCCCTCCTTCCTTCCTTCCCTCCTTCCTTCCTTCCTTCCTTCCTTCCTTCCTTCCTTCCTTCCTTCCTTCCTTCCTTCCTTCCTTCCTTCCTTCCTTCCTTCCTTCCTTCCTTCTCTCTGTCTTCAATGTAATTTTCATGACATGCTTTTGTTGGGGGAGGGTTGTTTGTTGTTTTTTTATTTGTTTGTTTCTTTGTTTTTCTGAAATTTCTATCTACATGGTCTGGACATTATATTTAGTGGAGATAACTGTGAACAGCTCAGTTCAGTGTTTGGGCCCAGATGTAGTTCTTCCTCGGTATTCAGTTTAACCCTAACAAGTTTTGTGAAGTTTTATGACAATTGAAAGGACTTCTTTCCAATGTGTGACATCTAGCCTCAGGCCGAGACCAGTCAGCTTGGGGTTTTACGTATGAAATTAGTAGAATTAATATGTAGATATTATACATACAGTGCCCAAGCATGTTGGATTGTAACTCCAGAAAGGGGAAGGAAAAAATAAATAAATAAAATCTTTTTCTTGACTGCTCAAATTAACTATTTGTTTTCTATCTCCCAAGAGTCCCGGATACATCCATCATGACTGGACATATCCATCATGACTGCCACTGATGGTTATCTGCTTAGGACAGATGCTCTGCTCAAGCAGGGAGGTTGGGGAGGGGAACAGACTGTCAAAGGTGCTTCTGCATTTTTGCTACCTAAATGACTTGAACCATTCTCCTTCATGCATAGATTTACATATGCATATATATATATATATAAATAAGTATATTATTTGAAGATACATACATATATATGCATCCATATATATGTATGCAGGTAATAATAGGATTTATAACTTCAAGGCTTGGCTTCACAGTTACTCTCTGTCTAGATGCCATGATCATTATTCTTAAGTTACAAGTGGCACTCGGTAACCCCCAGCTTTGAGATGTAGTTGAAAGAAGAACACATGATCAAAGGCACTCTCACAATCATGTGTATAAGGATAACACTTAAATGACAGTCATGGGTAGTTTCTGTATGTGTGGCATTATACCTACTAATTTAACTGTGATTCATTATTCCTCTAGTGTTTAAAGTATGAGGATTGTTAATACAGTACTTCAATGCGAAAGGTTCAATCAAATACTTTCAAAGGGCTATTCATTATTTGTGTTACATATTAAAAGTAGCTTTGCTAACAACATCTTTGGTTTTGGCTACAGTTTGCTTCTATTATTCTGTTTGTCAATTCTTGGAAAAAGACAAGGTCTTATAAAATAAATTTATTTCAGCATAGCTATCCCAGTGAAGGCAAATGAAAGATCAAAACCAAAACTTTATCTTTTAATGGAAATGTACTTCAAGGTACCCTTTTCACTCAGTTCTGGGGGGAAGAAGAAGAAGGTCCCTAGATCCCATGGTTCTGTCGCCATTCAACACATAAATAGAGCAGATTCTCAGTCCCAGCAAGCCTGAGGTCTTCCTACTGGAATGCGGACAAGGGACAGATGATATGCAGAGTTCCACAGTATGTTGCTGCATAACACTAATAATAAAGTGTAAAAATGAGTCTTCTAAATAAACATCTATACTCGAATCCCTTCAGCAGCACTGGATATACAATATTCTAGGACTGGCTGGCATTAGTTTTTTTCAGTGCCACTATCTTGAAAATGTTCATTTAATCTCATACTGCTCCCCCTAGCACAGGCTTTAACTACTGTAGCCATCATTCTGTATCTTTAATACCTCAAGGCACCTGAGTCTCACAATGCTTTCCCCAGTAAACAAAGGGTAATGCTATCAATAAAGTGAGGAAAATAGGAGTACTTTTCAATAGAAAACTGGTCCCCACCAAAGTGTCTTGAGTTTTGACTGAGATTCTGACTTCTTGGACACTGCAAATTGGCTCATAACTCCAATAAGACCTCAATTTGCAGTTGCAAATTCTTGTATTTTAAGCTGAAGAACAGTTCAACAATATGAACATATTTTTCCCTTCTATCATCACTGAAGTGTTTGAAGTATAATTTGAGTGTTTCTGGTAATGATCTTGTTAAAGACTTAACTTGAATGTAGGGGTACTACATACTAACTACATTCAAGCAGCTGGAATGCAAAAATTGAGTTTATATAAGTTACACATGGAGTGAGCTAAGATTGTCAGCTGCTAATTCCATGTACATATCATTTAATGGACACTTTCATTTAGTCAAGGTAAATTTGAGAGGGGTTAATCTGAAAACAGAAAATTTCAGTTACCACTTCAGCAAAAAAAACAACCAGTTCTTCATAAACTGTTTGGCTCAGGTTTTTAGTATAGGGACAGAAATAATAATAATAATAATAATAATAATAATAAATAATAATAATAATAATTTATCTGGGAGACTGTAGTCAAATATTCTAGTTTGAAAGCTTAAAGGTTAATGAAAAAAATTGGACAGTATAGTGATAAAATTACATACAAGCTTATAAGGAAATGACATCCTTTGTATTTGGTCAGGATATGCAGTAAGTAAAATCAGGACCTGCATACAGAGTGGAGAAAGTAAGAAGAGATCAGAGAATGTTTACTGGGAATTGTACATCGAGTAGTGATTGCACTTGCACAGTTCTAAATAAGAATAAGAGCTGACTAAGTGGAGCAAAGATTGGGGAGAAAAAGACATGCTTATGCTACTTAAAGATAACATTGTAATATAGTCATACAAGGTGGCAGGATTAAGGAAATTTTAATTACTCTATTCCTTTGCATATAAGTATATTTGCCTCACTTTTTTTCACGTATTTTAAATCTACAAATTGCATGCTTGTAGAATTGTTTGATTTTAATGTTAATGGGGCATGTTATATATATACATATATATATACACATATAACATCGTATATATATACACATATACATATAATGTTACAATTAATATGCTATCTGTGACTCTTCTATTAATTTTATAGTTTACTCTAGGCTATATAGTATGTAAAGTAGAAAGATCATTAACAAATTGTACAGGTTACAGATTATACGAAATTATATTGAATCCTTGTCGATCTTAAAATCTTCTTTAGGACAATGATAGGATTTAATAGCTTTCCCATTTCTAGATTGTATCATTCTCTTAAGATACCAAGTAGTACTCAGTGGAACCAGCATCCCCAGGCAGGCACAGTTGAGGCCAATGGTGATACTGAGGGTGTCACATTCTCCCTATGGCAGAATGCTGTCTGCTGCATGGTGAAATAGCCTCTAGCAGAAAGATTTCCTTTACAGTACCATGAATTTCAGCTTTGGAAAAAGCTCCTTTCCCTACTGACAGCAATGTTGCATTGACTTGTCACTTGAAATGAAAAAAAAAGAATTGCCTCATGTAAGTGTGAGGTCTACTAAATTGTTACAATACACAGACTGGGTAAATACGCCATTTGTGCTCATTGCAATTGCTAATTTCTCTGTTTGACTCTCAAGTGCTGAAGCCAAAATAAAGAGAAGGTTTCTGTGTAGACCCAAGAAACACCTGTTCAATCTCATGTCTGTTCATTATTCAAGGAGTGTTATATCAGAACAGTTGCCTGGTCTGAAACATTGCCCTTTGCTTTTGAAAAAATGTTGTTTTTCCACTATGAACAGTTTTCCTTAACAAATCTTTTTTGTTTGTTTGTTTGTTTGTTTTCTTCTGGGAAAGTTTATTTAACCTTAGGGAATCATTCTAAAACTGTACAGGTCCCAGCTACAGGCTTTTTGGTCACATGGAGTCTTCAGCAGGGAATGAATGAAATTAGGGACTGTGTTAACTTCTCATATCGTTCACCAGAGAGAAAATGCTTAGTCATTCATTAGAGCAATAAGCCAGTAGTGTATGTAATGATGTACAGTTTGTGTAGAGTGGTACTTTTAAGCTGTACTTTCCCATTCTTTATGAGAAAAATTGTCCCATGCACCTTCAAATCTTGTGGATGAAAATTGTCAAAGGTCAAATGAAACAAAATCAGTGAAAATAGAAGAGTTCAGAGGATTTTTTTTTTCCCATTTTCTAACGTGCTTATATTCAAAATGACGACGCCAACCAGATTAATCAGTAAATGCTATTTGTGTGGATTTGATATGCTCTGAAAATGTGACTTGCACCAGATTTCATGATGATTATATGCTGTCAGTACAAACCGAAAGATGCAATTGCATGGACAAAATAATATGAGAGCAGCTGCTGGATAAGTCAAGGCACACTGGACAGGCAGTCCCTGCTGTGTCTTGCGCATAAGAGTTGATATAAAGTGGTTTATATGAGACAGCGAGTGTCATATTTGGGATATTTGTCAGGTGTCCAGTGTGTGTGTTTTCCTTCTCAAACAGCAGGACAGGAAGTAAACATGTAGATGAGGCTCTGTAGGAGACTATAGGTTTAGCATTCTTGCACTTTTATTATTTTTTCCAGTCATTTCAATTTCTTTAATCAGCAAGTTAACTTTGGTTAAGAGAAATTTAGGAGTTGTGACATGCAGAATATGTTGTGCTGACGCTAGTATAGCTACCATTGTTGTAAAATGGAAAAAACTGTCAGACAGGGATCTTGCAACTAAGTTGAAAATTTTGGATTTCAAAAAGTTTAAACGTCTAGTCAAGACTATAAATATGTAGTTGAGATTATAATTATAATTATAATTATATAATTATATAATTATATATTTTGATAATGATATATTTAGGAGTTCATTTAAAAAAAAAAGTACTAATAAAGTGTCTATATAATCTTCAGCAGAGGCAATTCATAAGTAAACTGCCTTCAGGAAAGCATGATGAGAGATGATGAGAACCTTCCTAGACAGACAGCTTTCAGAGATAGACCTACTCTACTATATATTTTTAACCTGTAATTTAAACATTTATCGGTCCTTTCATTGGCCATTACACATTTCCATTTTCTTAGAGAAAATATAGTTAATCCTGGAAGATTTACACAAGTGAGACATTGGGCAAATGATAAATTAGACAGTTGTAGGCACTGATTTTAACTCTCATAACACAGAGTCACTTCAACATTGTGAATATTTAATCCCATCATAAATGAACTAAAGCTTCTAGAACACAGCATGAGTCACACATAGAGCAGAAAGAACTCTGCCTAGGAGTGCAGTGACTGAAAAGTTCTGTGGAGTTGTAAATAACGCTCAAGCATGACACCACAAAATAACACAATCTTTAACAGGTGAACAAAAGCTTTGGTTCCCCAAAATGTACTTTATTATTAAACAGATCCTTCTATAAGAAGGAGTTTAAAATAGTTACACCCAGGAAACTTAACAAGGAGTTTTGGTAGACATGAAGAAAGTGAAGAGCATACCACCGTGAAATAGTTGTTCTTTTTTATTCTTGTGTTAAATGTGTATTCATGTGTGACCAATAGCATTATAATCCATTCTTTCTCATTCATCCTTTTTTTTTAATTTTATTTTTTTTATGTATGGTGTAGAGAAGGCATGTTGTATGTATAACAAGTAAATGTCCCATCATAAAAGATGCAAAAGGATGTTACAAACAGCAAAAGTTGCAGAAAACGTCAGGACATCGAATATATTTCCATACATCATTTGTTCATGAGCTACATGAAGTTTTTCAACTTCAGAAATTCTAAAGCAATTCCTTGCAAATATTTGCCATATGCTGAATTTATACACGTGTCTCATGTTGTCTGTTGTTTGTGATCTGTATTACATAGGAAAAGACAAAACTAAATAGGTTATTGGAACAAGATTCTTAAGTGACTTTAATGACAGGCTGCCAAGGTATCCTATGGATTTCTGAAATGAAACAATATGGATGGATAGAATGAGATTTATTAATTGTGATTTCATCTGAAGATGAATTTTCCTTTCTTTTCTTCATGTGAGACTATGCCATGTCTACAAATGATGTGTGAAGGATAAAAAGAACGTGAAATCAATAAAGAAATCTTATGTATGCAGATAGATTCTTCTTCTGAAATTGTATTGTAGAGACTATTAAGGATTATGAATTGTGTCACTATGACATCACGTTTAAAGCTTTGAAAATAAGGGACAGGGCTTACAAGACATGTTGTCCGTAAGTATTTTATTTTTGTTAGAGTAGCAGTAATATTCATGGTTGTTGAATGTGCAGGCAACAAAGGGCTTTATGCATTGATTAAATGTCTTGGCTTTGGTCTGCTATTTAATCAACTGCCAGAACAATTTATTGCCTAGCATACCCGAACAACTATCTGTTCATCTTCCTAGTATAAGCAAAACAAATATCAGAATTTCTGGATTCAGCAAGCTAAAAAACTCAGGTGTTGTAGTACATATATTCTTTGTCGGAGTATATATATACATTTGTCTGTGTACGTAAAAATTGAGATAAGATTGTACTATCATGATGCATTAATAAAGAAAAGAAAATTACTCATTTTATGAGTAGCTCTCTACTATTGTTATCGTGTCTTAAAAGGAAAGTTTGTAGGTGGAAAGTTAAATTCAAAATAATTTTAAAAATCCCAGTGAGTGTTACGTAATGCTGGACTTGAAGATCCTTCTGAACATTATTTGAATGATTCACTTACAAGGTCAGAATTGTAAGCTTTCCATCCTATTTCTTATTACATTTTAAAAAATTGTGATCAATTGCTTCTTCTGGTTGAAACTTGTTCTTCTGACACAGGAATTAATGAATTAATTTTGATGACAAGACGAGGCACCCATCCAAGTCTTGAGGCATCAGCAACATGAGATACAAGGACAAAAATCAACATTAAATAACAACTTATCCTCTCACATCCAGAGTAGCTGAACTTCTTCAACCATTTCAAAGTTCTCACAAAAACACATAAAGTATGTATCATGGAAATTAATGTATGTGATGTGCTAAGAACAAGCACTTAATGTTAGGCTTTATTTCTCTTGCAGTTACACTTACAAACTGCTGCCACTGAGCTGTTTACAAGCAAAAGATCCTAATCCACTAAAACTAAACCCTGTGGCAGCTGTTGTGTTACACCAGATGGGGACCTGACTCATAATGACAGCTTTGATCTCGAGAACACAGGACTTAAAAAATGAGATAGATAAAGGTTAGCACTAAAAGCAAAAGTAAACTGACTTACACATGATCAGAGAGCAGATGGAGGAGGGTTAATAGAAGCCATGTTTCCTGAGTTCCAGTGCAGGTTTATATCCAACATATAAAAAAGAGTGAGTTCTGTTAGTGTAGGATAAATGTTCTGGAGAGTCCTAAGGGAAGGTCTAGCAACGCAGATTTTAATGTTACTGTGCTTTTCCTATATCAGATCAGACATTTGCCCAGGTTAGAAAATGTAGAGCTGATATGAATAAGATTATGATGTGGTGTGGTTGATATTTGTTTTTGTTTCTGTTTGGTTTTATTTATATATATATTTTTAAAGTTTTATTTATGTATTTATTTATTTTAACAAATTTGAAGTTGTCTCCCCTCTTCTATCGAGTGAGGTGTTAATATGTAAACTACATATTTAAACAGGGGTCTTTGCATGTTTGCTCTGTAATGGGATGAAGCTATTCTGCAGATTACCCATTTGTTAAATGAAATGACTAAAAAGTGTATTGTCCTTCTCCTAACACCTGCCTGCTATTTTAGTCTTCAGTTTCCTGACATTTTCTCCACTCAGTTGTTAAAGAAAGAGGCTCCATTCTTTTTATTCCTCTTCTTTCTCTCTGTCATGAAAGCTTGACTCCCTGTCAAAGAATGAAGTGAACACTACCCTAACAACCCGCGAGGTCTTCATGTGCAAGTACTTTGATTTTTTCCTACTTTTCTTTAGTAACATAATTTCAAACTCTTCTCTGTCAGTAACTAGAAATCACTAAAGTAATATAGATGATTATTTTTGAAAAATGAAACAGGGACATATCATTTTTAAAAGACTGATTATTTGCTTTGCAATCGTAATTTTAGTAAAATAATAATCATCCGATAATTCAGTTTTTGCATCATCTCTGATCTCAAGACTCTAGCATCTTCTCTGATCTTGTTTCTCTGATCTTTGGGCTATGTTTTCCAATAAGGATTTTTATCACATTACAATGAAGCTTTTTGGAAGATGTTTCAAAAGTAGAAAACACGAAGAAGAGAAATGTGTTCAGAGGAACACCAAGAAATTTTAGGATTAGTTTGGACAATGTTTGGGTGATTTAAGAAAACTAACCACTCAAATAACCACTAAACAACTAGAACTAACCAGAGACCAGATAGAGAATAAAAAGTGTTTTTGGAACTTTTAATCTCTGGTATATACAGTTATGATACAATCAAACAAAATGATAATTCCTCATTTGTGTGATATTAGAATATCTATTGCTGTGGTGGAAGCATTTGAGAATTTTAATAGCTCAGCAGGTTACAGTTTCTAAAACTCTAGAAACTGTTTAATAGTGTAAGTTAGTTAAAAACAGATTTCACTAACAATTTTTAAATTATTCTTTACATTTGTTTGTTTGTTTTAGACAATTTACAATAATTGAACTTGTCATTTGTGTTCTCATGTGCACTAATTTCACCCAAAGAATTAATTATAATAATACTTAAAGTATTTTCTTAAAAAAAAAAAAAAGTAGAAAAGAGGAAAATATATTTTTTTTTTGTCATTATTCATGCTTACAAGTAAACGCTTAAGTCTGCGATTAAGAGTGTTCCAATTGCAAAACTTTTTAAACCAGGAAATGAAAAGAAAAACACAATTATATTAATATATATTTTTTTCAAGTCTGATTCCTGAGTTTTAAGCCTTATATTCCCTCTTTGGCCTTAGTGTGACAAGGATAAATCACTTTCCTGTCATTTATCTCTCATCTTCCAATCCATTTTTCATGCCAAAAAATCTAAATGGTAAACAGCAGGTTGTTTTAAATAGAGTATTTCTGGATTTCCACCAGAATTACAATTACAGCATTTATAAAATTTATACATAATCATTCAATGCAAATATAAAATACCACTTTTTAAATTGTATTTGGAAATCAGAGAGTGCTGAGGCTTTTTTGCATGATGTCTCTGGCTCAAAATAACTATAGAGAATTAAGTTTTGATCCTTACCTGGTTCTGTGCTGTCTTAATTCCATACATCACCTTTAAGTTAGTGTTGTCAAGTGACTGTAAGAGAAGAGCTATGCTATATATGTTAAAATATTTATGAATGGGCCAACTTCCAGCAATTTGTCAAAAATTGATAATTAAAAATAGTGTGAATGATCTGTTGACCTGTTAGGTTGTTTAATGAAAGTATGAGTTCAAATTAAAGGATTCTGCCACTGATACAAATTTCAAGTAATGAAATTCTAGAATATGAGTGCGTGTATAACGAGCACTTCACCTGAAATCAGTACTTTTTTATGTATCTCAGCACAAAAGGAAACATATTAGCATATTCTACTTTGTTACCTTTATGAAAAATGTTATCCATGTGACAAAAAAATAAATATTGAAATGAAATACCCACCATAGCCTATTGTTAAAAGTTCTCTTCTCTCTCTCAATGTATGTATGTATGCATATATGCATATACGTATATGTTGGCGAGTGTTTGCATATGTATGCTAATAGGTATATGTGTGTGTTTGTAAGAAAATAATTTAGGTAGTAGCAGATTTTAATTTCTGCATCTTTTATTACTTTGTTCCTTGCCATTTGAGCGTAGCTTTTTCTTCATCAGTGTATTAACTTGATTTTATAACAAGTGCAAAATAATTTTTGTTAAGATAAAATTGCTATTATAACTGTTATTACTAGGTCTCTAAAGGATAGTATTATTTAATTATTCAGCACTTATTATTTCCAAAGTCTGTTGCAACAAAAGTAGGAAATTCCAAAATGATGATATGTATTTGCTTTATTATGGAAGACTCTTAACAAATTTTTGAAATAAACTTTTCTTGTACATTTTAAGTCATAATTTACATAAATGTGCAAGTTTAAGGGGTTTTATGAGGAGTTGTTCACACAAAGTTGAATTTTTCATGTTCTTAAAAAAGGAAATAAAATCCATTGCATTAATGTGTCTTGAAGAATGTATCTGTAGATGCATGATAAGCTGATAATACAAATAATATAAATGTTACTCTATACTCACAAAAGCCAGACTGCCCGAGTAGACTAAAAAGGGCTTTTGTTGCACTCAGAAGTAAATGACATGGTCACATGCTCGCTGTCTGTTATTAAATTTCATTTTGAGGGGGGATTGGACTTGATGATCTCTGAAGGTCCCTTTCAACTTAAATGGCGATGATATGAATCTATCGACAGCTATAGTGAATATATCTCCTTTTCTATTTATTTATTTATTTTAAAACAATGATGCTTGCCTCAAGTTGCAAAGAATTTTGCCTTGTTTTTTCTCAGGTTTCTCAAATATGAAAGAATTTCCAGTTTCTCAGGTTTTTCTAAATGCTCTTAAAGGAGCATTGTGTCTGACTACAAATAATGCAGCTCTGTAGTGGTTTATCTGAAAAGCAAAGCAACAAATGCAGTGGATCTGACATTTACATTACAAATATTACTGGTGTTTTATTTTAGAGTGATGTAGAACCTTGGATTGACCTTCTGTTGATGGTCAGTGTGCAATATGTGACCCTGGAGCAATATTTCACTTTAGCTTTCTCTGAAAGAGTGGTCTCTACAATCTTATACTGCAACATAGGTGATCAAGAAATTATCTTTGAAACTGTTCTCTTGATCCAAATTAAAATGCTAATGTAGATTAGCTCTTCTCTCATCTTTGTGACTCCTTTTCCTATTTTGATGTTATCTATGTTACCTCCTTAAGCCCTTTTGACATACTACTACCGCTAGTTTGCTGTCCCAATTACACTACCACTCACTTCTCTTTTCTTCCTCTAAACAATGCACCATTTCTGCTTCTCTTCCCTTGCACTTTTTTTGCCATATTTTTATCTGTCAGATTTACTAGTAATTGAGCCATCAATAAAGTAATTGTGCACTCTTAATTGAAAGACCCACGGTTCCTACCCTCTCTCCAAAACTTTGTCAAAGCATATTGTCTAGTAAAGCATATTGTAACTTTCGGCTTAATCACACCTATAATCAAGGAATGGTTTCGATTGTAAGGGACCTTAAAGATCATTTAATTCCACCCCCCACCCTACCCCACCCCCGCCATGTGCAGGGACACCTTCCACTAGATCAGGTTGCTAAAAACCCCATCCAACCTGGACCTAAACACTTTCATGGATGGGGCATCCACAACTTCTCTGGGTAATGTGTTCCAGTGCCTTACCACCCTCTGAGTAAATAATTTCTTTTGAATATCTACTCTAAATTTACTCAAGTTTAAAACCATTACTCTTTGTCCTATCACTACACTCCCTGATAAAGGGTTCCTCCTCATCATTCTTGTAGGCCCCCTTTAGGTACTTTAAGGCTCCCCGGAGCCTTATCTTCTCCATGCTGAATGACCCCAACTCCCTCAATCTGTCTTCATAGAACAGGTGCTCTAACCCCTTGAATCATCTTCGTGGCCCTCCTCTGGAGTAATTCTAATAGGTCCATGTCCTTCCTATGCTGGGAGCCCCAGAGCTGAACACAGTATTCAAGGTGGCATCTCACAATAATAGAACAGAGGGGTAGAATCATCTCCCTTGACCTGCTGGCCATGCTTTTTTTGATGCAGCCCAGGATACAGTTGGCTTTTTGGGCTGGAAGCACACATTGCCATCTCATGTCGAGCTACTCATCCACTGACACCCCCAGGATCTTCTCGTCAGGGCTGCTCTCAATACATTCTCCTCCCAGCCTATATTTGTGCTTGGGATTGCCCTGGACCAAATGCAGGACCTTGCACTTGGCCTTATTGAACTTCATGAGGTTCATGGGCCCACCTGTCTAGCCTGTTGAGGTCCTTCTGGATGGCTTCGTTTCTCTCCAGATGAGTGCCAAGCTAGGATTACTTAACACTTTAAAGTATGGTTTTGTGAGAAAAATATAATATTCAGAGGAAAAATATGTTTGTTTGTTTGTTTGTTTGTTTTAATTATCTGTGTGCCACTGTAAGATTTATCATTTAAAAGTACTTATTAGATCTGTGATTGCAGATCCACATGGGACATTTTCATGTGACACCTTTTCCCAGAATATTTTCAGCTGAGCTGAATTCAGCAATAGACTGGAGAAGTTCAGTATGTTCTATGAGCATGTGTTTTTTCACATGTTTATCACAGTGATGGATATTGCTTTCAGACAGAGGAGCAGTCAGTTTGTGTAATGGGTTTGGTAAGAAATTGTTTTATCCTGTGGCAGAATTCAGACATTTTATTTAAACTTTTCTGCTTTGGTTATCACTCAAGTTCAACTTGTTGGAATGTTTCAAAGTCAGTTTGTTAAGATGAGATAATTTCTGAAGTATTTAGCTCCTTTTTTTTTTTTTTTTTTTTTTTTTTTTAATTTCTCAATTTTGTACGAATGCATTTTCTTCCATTTTACTTAATGGTTGTTCTTTAGGAATACAAGTAACCCGAATAATCATCTGCTGTGGCAACTGAACGAGTTTTCTACTGACAGCATGTCAATGATTATTTTATTTCTGTTTGTATTTTTGCCCTTTTAGAAAAAAAACAGAGGTTTCTAGCTGTGATAGTCCTGAGTTGTAATTCTCACTGAGCCTACATCTGGGTGATTGCAGACAAGCCACTTGACCTCAGTATGACTCAATTAACCCAGCAGCAAAATTGGGTAAACATCAAAATCTCATTGAAAAGCAGCTGCTGCATCTAAATTGAATTGTCTAAAATTGCATTGTGACAGTATTGTTATTGGGTCTCTGAAGACCTGAAATTTAATTGTTTTTCATCATAATGCTACATGAGAAAGGCTCTAAAAATCATACAAATAACAATGTCTCCATAGTTTTGCAATGACATTGCCTGTATAGTTGCCATTTAAGGCAAATCTATAATGTAACTATGATAAGTTCAACTTAAATTTTTCAAATTTTGTCATAACCATTTACATGTATACTTACTTGCAAGGGGTGTGCATTTATACAATTTTTGATCAGATAGCATCTATTTCATCTTTAATTCATCAAGCAACCTTAAGAACTTGATTGATCTTGAGGGCAACATAGAAAACATGAAGATTAAAAGTTTTATGAGTTTTTTGAAAAAAAAATGGCTCAGTCTTGGGAAATATTTTATGACAGATACTGCTTTTTCCCCTGATTTGAACATGCCTCTTTTCCAGTTTGCAATATCTGCTCCTTCAAGTATTTTTTTAGCCAAGGTGAGATGTTTTTCACTTAAACTGTGCACATGAAGCTTATAAGAAAAGTCTGTAGTTAAGTATGTACCTTTTTTTTGCCAAAGTAGTGGAGCCCATGCTTATGAAGTCACAGATGGCCTGGGGTTTCTCTCCTGGCACATGCAGTAATGTTTTCACAGGACCTGAATTAACATGTTAATGACTTTTTTTTCATCATTTTGAAATTTAAATTCTGAATTATTTATTAAAAAAATACTTGTTCTCTTCTGTCATAATTTAGGATTTGGGCTGTTACTTCCTTCAGCATACCAAGGATCCTATGCTACTTTGGGATCTTTTAGGATCAGCCACTTGAAAAATAATCACTATTACTAATGATGAATCCAATATTCTACCCAGCAACTTAAAAAAAATCCTTAGGTTACTCAGTAACTCTTAAAGACAGGTTTAAATCTGTATTTGTCACACGGGG